>NC_064644.1:38443232-38748607 GCF_023864345.2 Schistocerca serialis cubense
ACTTCTGCCGGCTCCTATAATTCATCAATTACTTTGTCCGTTAGTCTTACAGCACGTTTTATTTCTTGCCATCAGATAGTTTTGTGTTACCCAGCTTGGTTTTTAGGTTACGCAGACGTGTTCCCATTCTTTTCTTGACATGTCCTACACGCTCAACTTTTTGTATAAAAAACATCATAAGGCTTACTGTTTTGTACTGCAATGAAAGCCTTTCTGTCTCCATCACCTAAGTAATTCACATATCTGACACCTCTCTCCTTCTGCGAACGCTGGAAAATGTCAATTGCTCCTTTAACCTCCATTCCTCCACTTGTGCCATCATAATTTTTTACACACTGCTGCTTATGAAGTAATCTGTTCTTCTGGTTCACTGTACAACCTCGGCAATACTTACTGAGAACTTCAAAATTCAAAACTTTTCCAGTGTCAGTACTTATTGTAGATGTAGAACCATTTTTAGAGCTAAACCCACGCTTTTGCCAGGAGCCATCCACAGAAATGCTGATGTCTGTGTCATTCTCATTTTGTTCAACAGCTTCTGATGGAGCAGCAACCACTGAATCTTCAGACACAGCATTTACAGAGTCCCCAATTGCTGTTACATATTTCGTATGCCTAGAAGGTGGTTTTAGCAAATTCAACACACTGCAGAGAACATTGCTGGTCCTTGCACTTTTACCAATGCATCTAAGGCCATAGAACAGTCTCACATTAGTTTCACACAATTCATTACCTGAACACTTTGATGAAGTATGAATTGCTTTTTCGTTTTTGCACTTCTGACATTTAATAATTAATTTAGAGACAACATCTATTCTGACTCCAATATCCTCATACAGTTTAATTTCACCATCACAAAGACAGCAAGAGACAGTTTTAGAAAGATCTTGTGCAAGTATTTGCAGATCAATAATGACGTTGTCCATAATATTACTTTTACCACTGTCACCTGTTTCTCAAGTTACTTTCCTTTTCGGTGCACTAGGGGGCGTGGTCACTTCAGAAACATTATCGTGATTTCCTTCACTGCTAGCACACGTGTTTCCAAGTACTTCAGAAGAAAATGCAGGTCTCACATATCTGTTACCCGCAAATTTGCGTTTCTTGAAGTTACTTTTACCTTAGTCATTTTATTTACGTATAAAAAGCAATAGATGTTAGCTTATAATCACACTACTTTCAACGAAAACTAGTATCAGAAACAAAGGACTGCCAACTTCTGAGACGTAGCAGTAGGCACAAAACAAAGCAATTCATAGCCTTCTAGACTGTGTAGTTCCCAAGATATGACTGCTCAACTGTGGCAGTATATGGGTAGCCGCAAAATTTGACAGTCACATGCCAACATTCAAAATATTATTTGAAGGTTTCACAATTGTCTAATTTTAATGTATTATATGCCAAAATGTTCAGGAAAGTCCAAAGTACATTATGGAGTAGAAAACAGAAAATGTCAAATTTCAACGAATTTCATGTACAATGTCCCCTCAAGGAAAATTATGTAGTGATGCATTGCAATAATTGCAGGGATGGCTAGCATAACATTTATATGTATTTCATGTGTGATAGGAATATTTATCCTTCATTACTCACGTTTGCATTTGACTTTCCAATCAACCTGGTTTATATACACATGGCATAATTTCCATATTTCACCGAGTATTGTAAATAAGTCTTTTTGCGTTAAGGAAAAGATTAAAAAAGAAACAATCGGCACCTGGCAAAACTGTCTTTGGTATCGATACGTTTATTCTGATATTATCGATACAACTTTGGATGTTGGTGTCGACACCAAATGTCGTAACTAATTGAGTTCGGTGACTGCTGCAAGTGCAGAGGGTCCCTTGGTGCTGGGCCCTGCTCTCTTGTCCTCTAGCTGTTTAGCCTACTGCGCGCGCTGCCTGCCTGCCTCTGTACTTACTGGAGTGGTCCTTTGGCGGGTCAGTCTCTACCATTCTAGGCCGGGCTGGCGGTCAGTGCTCGGCGTGCTCCCTTTCAGCCTGCAACAGAGAAGAAGACAACAAACAGGTCAGCCCCGTTTCACTAACATGGCTTTGTAGCATGGGTTTGGAACATATACTTATCCCAACACTATGAATTACTTCGAAGAATACCATCTAGTGACACGTTAACAAGCGTGGTTTCATGAAATATCGTTCGAGTGAAACACAATTGGATCTGTATTCACGCGAAGTAGTGAGTGCTATCGACAGGGGAAGTCAAAAATTCAAATGGCTCTGAGCACTATGGAACTCAACTTCTGAGGTCATTAGTCCCCTAGAACTTAGAACTAGTTTAACCTAACTAACCTAAGGACATCACACACATCCATGCCCGAGGCAGGATTCGAACCTGCGACCGTAGCGGTCACGCGGTTCCAGACTGCAGCGCCTAGAACCGCACGGCAGGGGACGTCAAATTTATTCTGTATTTCTCGATTTCCACAACGCTTTTGACACAGTTTCTCAAAAAGAGGTTCTAAGCAAATTGTGTGCCTATAGAGTATCGTTTTACTTGTGCGACTAGATTCGATACTTCCTGTCAGAAGGGTCACAGCACCGGAAGTAGTCTGGTGAAACCCAAATAATAACCAGGGTTCCGCAAGGAAGCGTTATAGGCCTTCTGCTCCTCCTGATATACCAATACAAGGTGGGCCAGGAGCAATGGTCAGTATTCAGCCATACGACAGGCAGGATCATGCGAAGCAAAAACTCTAGTAAATGTGGGCTCTAATGTGCATACATAAAAAGTTATGAGCACTCCTTCATCTTCGATACTGTGAAACAGATCTTTTCCTTTGCAAACTCTTTGATTCCCATTTTTTAAAGGTTGTGGTATGGATCAAAACAAGAAAAAAATGTCTAGTAAATATGGACTCTAAAGTACACGCCTCAAGATCTATGAGTTGTTGTCCACTGTGAAACACATATTTTCTACCGCACAAGTGATTATAGCTCTTACGATATGCATTTTAGACCCCATGTTTACCAGACTTTTTTGCTTTGAGTGGCCGTTCCTCTCATATTCCTGAATCTGGCAGTTCCTCCTGGGACCCTCTGTATAAACGATTTAGGAGACAATTTGAGGAGACCCCTTACATTGTTTGCACATCATACTGCCGTTTCGACTAGTAAAGTAATCAGAAGATCAAAACCACTTATAAAGTGATGTAAACAAGACATCTCGGTGGTGCGATAAGTGGAAATGGACCCTTAACAATGAAAAATGTGAGGTCCTCCACATGAGAACAAAGAAAAACATCCCTTAAAATTCGGTTACACCATAAATCGCATGAATTTAGTGGTTGTAGATTGAATTTTAAGCCTAGGGATTATAATTACGAACAACTTAAATTGAAACTATTAGGCACAAAACATTGAGGGAAAGTGAGCGAAAGACTGCGTTTAATTGGCAGAGATCTTAAAAGATGTACTGAAGAGACTGCCTACACTACGCTTGTCCGTTCTGTTCTGCGCATTGTGGGATCGATAACAGATGGATTGACGTAGGACATAGAAAGAATTAAAAAGAATTAAATCCCATTTTGATTATAGTGAAATAGTGACACTAATATGATGAGAGAGTTGGAGTTTCCATTGGAACAAAGGCGTTTTTTTGTTCTGGCGGGATCTTTTCACGAAATTTCAATCTCCAACTTTCTCCTTGGGACCTACATTGGAAGAAATGATAGTTTTTCCCAAGTGCTGTTCGAGGGTATAACGGTCGAAAGATAATATGAAAGTTTTTTTCTACACCGTCTGCCAAGCACCTATACTACTGGGCATTAACATTGCATCACGAAGATAACGTACTACAGACGCGAAATTTAACCGACAGGAAGAAGATGCTGCGATATGCAAATGATTAGCTTTTCAGAGCATTCACACAAGGTTGGCGCCGGTGGTGACACCTACAACGTGCTGACATGAGCAAAGTTTCCAACCGATTTCTCATACATAAACAGCAGTTGACCGACGTTGCCTGGATGAAACGTTGTTGTGATGCCTCGTGTAAGGAGGAAAAATGCGTACCATCACGTTTCCGACTTTGATAATGGTCGGATTGTAGCCTATCGCGATTGCGGTTTATCGTATCGCGACATTGCTGCTCACGTTGGTCGAGATCCAATTACTGTTAGCAGAATATGGAATCGGTGGGTTGAGGAGCGTAATACGGAACGCCGTGCTGGATCCCAACGGCCTCGTATCACTAGCAGTCGAGCTGACAGGCATCTTATCCGCATGGCTGTAACGGATCGTGCAGCCACGTCTCGATCCCTGAGTCAACAGATGGGGACGTTTGCAAGACAACAACCATCTGCACGAACAGTTCGACGATGTTTGCAGCAGCATCGACTATCAGCTCGGAGACCATGGCTGCGGTTACCCTTGACGCTGCATCACAGACAGGAGCGCCTGCTATGGTGTACTCGACGACGAACCTGGGTGCACGAATGGAAAAACGTCATTTTTTCGGACGAATCCAGGTTCTGTTTACAGCGTCTTGATGGTCGCATCCGTGTTTGGCGACATTGCGGTGAACGCACATTGGAAGAGTATATTCGTCATCGCGATACTGGCGTGTCACCCGGCGTGACGGTATGGGGTGCCACTGGTTACGCGTTTAGGTCACCTCTTGGTCGCTTTGACGGCACTTTGAACAGTGGACGTTACATTTCAGATGTGTTACGACCCGTGGCTCTATCCTTCATTCGATCCCTGCGAAACGCTACATTTCAGCGGGATAATGCACGACCTCATGTTGCAGGTCCTTACGGGCCTTTCTGGATACAGAAAATGTTCGACTGCTGCCCTGGTCAGCATATTCTCCAGATCTCTCACCAATTGAAAACGTCTGGTCAATGGTGGCCGAGCAACTATCTCGTTACAATACGCCAGTCACTACTCTTGATGAACTGTGGTATCGTGTTGAAGCTACATGGGAAACTGTACCTGTACACGCCATCCAAGCCCTGTTTCACTCAATGCCCAGGAGTATCGAGGCCGTTATTACGGCCAGAGGTGGTTGTTCTGGGTACTGATTTCTCAGGATCTATGCACCCAAATTGCGTGAAAATGTAGTCTCATGTCAGTTCTAGTATAATATATTTGTCCAATGAATACCCGTTTATCATCTGCATTTCTTTTTGGCGTAGCAATTTTAATGGCCAGTAGTGTAAGTGTGAAGCGCAGAGAACTCATGTAGTGTAGCCCCGGTACTCTGCCGCCTCGGGCTGGTTCATATTGGCGAGACTGACTAGAACCTGATCACTTTAGCGAAGAATTGTGTGAAATAATAATGTTGGTGATAGCTCCACACACTCTGTTACGAAGACAAGTATTTTAGGCACGAATATTGACTGACACTTTAAGTTGACTGAGGATGCAAAGATATGCTTGTGGGCTACTTTTGTTGGAGAGTCTCCGTCCCACCCCGCCTCCTCGTGCTCTCTCTCTCTCTCTCTCTCTCTCTCTCTCTCTCTCTCTGTCTCACACACACACACACACACACACACACACACACACACACACACACACACACAGAGTTGCCTTTGCCATCACTCCCACTTTTAAGATGTCACAGACGACTAGGATTTTAATGATAAAAGTCTCTCTCTCTCTCTCTCCCTCTTTCTCTAAGCGTTTATCGTGCCATACATGGCCCACAGTTCTTCTTGATTTGACAAATTCGTTCTTATTTTAACTTTGTGGCCGGACGCTCGTCATAAGGAAGGGATGTCGTGTGCGTATCTGTCAGTGAATCGTGTAATCTCTATCTGTGCAGTAATTAACTGTTTGTATAGTATGTTTTCAGCGATGGTGATTTGCCTAAACACCCGAAAGACACGTTCTTCATTTGGCCCCAGACCTGAGAAACTTGACGAGTTCTTGGAACACCTCAACGGCATTAACAGTAACAAAAATGGTTCAAATGGCTCTGAGCACTATGGGACTCAACATCTCAGGTCATAAGTCCCCTAGAACTTAGAACTACTTAAACCTAACTAACCTAAGGACATCACACACACCCATGCCCGAGGCAGGATTCGAACCTGCGACCGTAGCAGTCCCGCGGTTCCGGACTGCAGCGCCAGAACCGCTAGACCACCGCGGCCGGCATTATTAACAGTAACATCCAGTTTACCATGGAGGTAGATAAAGACAATGCATTGCCCTTCGTCGACGTTCTCGTCCGTCGCAAACGAAATGAAGGTCTTGGCCACAGCGTCTATAGAAAACCCACCAACACCGATCTGTACTTGCACGCCATCAGCCATCATCACTAGGCACAAAAGCGCACTGTCTTACAAACGTTGGTGCATCGTGCTTGAATGATATCAAGACGGTGATAACGTGCCCCATGAGCTGAGCCACCGACGCAACTCTTCAGGCACAACGGCTATAACGTCCATCAATATAAATGAAGTGATTTCGTGCAAGATTCACCACGAGACCACCGATGGCGAGCAGAAAAAGCAACTTGCTTTCTTGCGGTTCTGTAGGCAAGTAGAAACCAGGTAGAGCTCAGTGCAGGTAAACTGCAGCAGTGGTAGGCGTCAAAAGAAAAGGGTTATGTACAACTGTGTTACCGGTATATATAGTTTAAAGGCCATCAGTAGCCGGTGCCCTAACACCCCTGTGTTGCAGATAATATATTGTATTACTATAGACTCCTAGCCGATTTATGTTGGCAGTCACAGGTCAGCTAATTTTAAAAAAAGGTGAAGTAGATACGTAATCCAAACAACAACAAAATCTAATGTCTACATATTCCTAAACTACATAATATTTGTTTGTGGGTATTTCAAAAACAATAAAAGAAAACAATCCTACTGAAGATGCCACAACTGTGGTGAAACGTTTTTGGGGAATACTGCAAAATAAAAGTTGTGTTCTTGCAAGAAGGCGGACCCTGTTTAATTCATTGCAATAACAATAACATTAAATACGAAAAATGTTTCGAGATGATGAAGTTTTTATACCAGTGCTTGGTACATAGACTTCCAAGAAGCTGCAGTTCAGGGAAGGAATCAATTTGAAAAGCACTTGTCCGAAAACTAGAAAAGTGCACGAATAATGCACCTGATTTAAAAACTCACAATTCCCACAACTTTGGCAACACCACAGTGGGGACGATACAAAATGGAAGTGCGCGCCCACCATAGCATAGTCTGCAGACCTGAGTAATTACAGTACTCTGGTTAGTGCTAAGTGAGATACTGATAATGGCCATTATTTGATAGGGATTCCATCGGGGCCTGGAGCTTCGTTCAATATTAAAATATTAACGATTTCAGCTGTTCCAAAACGCCAATAACTCTAATATCTATTTCACTTGTCTTCTCAGTGGTACGAGAATTAAGTTGGGACAATAGTCCTGAGTTTTTGTTTGTAACGGAACATTTGAAAAGTAGAGTTAAGCATTTCTACTTTTGCTTTGCTTCTTTCTACTTCAGTTCCAGTTTCGTCCATGAGTGACAGGAGATTAACTTTGGTGCCATTAACAGCCTTTACATATGATCAGAATTTATTTGGGTTCTGTGAAGTACTATTTGACAATATTCTGCGATGGTAGTCATTAAGGGATTCACACATTTTTCTCTCTTGACTGTCAAAAGTGTCTCATTCAGCATCTGTGTATTATAGCCCTATGCTCTGAGTCATTTCCGTCTACGTTCGGCAAGGGTCACCATTTGTGCTGTATTTGGCCAGTTCGAGGCCCTTCCTCCTTGAGTATTGCCACAGTCAGTGTCCTGTGGTTTGCCGGTCCTACCTGTGGACTCCCGGAACGCGTCCTTTTCGTCGTTGGCAGCTCAGCTCGTGAACGCAATGAGCGGCTTTTTACCTGGCTGAAAGGTTTCTTGCAAGCGGTTAGTTCGCAAACTCATCCACGTGGACTGGTCGTCAGGCAAGCAGCTCAAAAGTGGTCTGTATTAAACACAGCTCGTCGTCTTCGAGACTCTTTCGTATTACTTCATTTTACGAAAGTTAGCTGAAAGACTTGAAATTTGATATACGTCGAGATATAAAAGGTTTTCATCTGGCGGTGAAAACACGCTTTTTGTGTCCGTGTTTGTGTGAACAACAAATATGTTTTGAAAAGTTCCCGCCCTGAACAGAGCGTAAGTTATTCTTTCTTCACCCGTGCAAAAGCCGTCGTAAGTAACATGGCCTCGTAACCAACGAATAGACACATTTTTCGAAAACAATATTAAAATTCCAGTAAACAAACGATAAACATACTTAATATAGCAGTGCTGACAGCATAAATTATCAAATAAATATTAGGGGTAAAGCAGACTATATTAACGAAGCACAAAATAACGCAGCAACTAATAGTTTCATTTTAGGCGTAAAAGTGTTTTCGTTCGGTGTATAGCGCAGCACTTGAGAGAAGTCCTCATTACTTGCAGACGACAAACTATACTGAAATAGAAGCTGTACTTGCAAATGACAGACAGCGACATGAAAAACAGCGTGAGCTGTTGAGATATGTAAGGTGAGACAGAACTTCACCGACAAACTTTCAGAGGTGGTAATACGGATGAAAACAAGAAAAGAAAATGTCCAGCGGACATGGACTCCGAAGTACGTGCCTCAAGAGCTATGAGCACTTGTTCATCTTCACAGTTGTGGGACACATCTTTTCTACCGAACAAGGGCTCACAGTTCCTAACGTATGCAATTTAGAGCCCTTGTTTACCCGACTTTTTTTTCTTGTTTGCTCCTTGCCAAAACCTCTGAGAGTTTGTCGTTGGAGTTCTGGTTCACACTGTATATTTTTGTTAAACCGTTTTGGAACAATGAGGACAATTTCAAAGTTATTCGTATTCGCACGTAGCGTTTCTTAGACAGAAAAACATAAGGGATCCACTGATGATGCTGAACATCACCGAGAAATGTGTGGCTGGAAAAAGGAAAAAAAGTGTAGACGTTGTATGAGAAGAGTTTTTCATCACGGAGAAACTATCAGAATCCCGAGAGTGTTCGTTGCAACATCCCGCGAAATGGTCGCGACGACAAAAACTGGAGAAGGCCCGTACGAAGTCTTACCAAAAGTCGCTTCTCCCACGCACCATTAGTATATGAAGGAGGCAAATGATACAGAGATAATGCCACCAGGAGTACTCTCCTCCAATCGTCACGAAGTAAGGAAGGTAGGAAGGATTAAACGTTTGTGGTGTCACCGCCAGACACCACACTTGCTAAGTGGTAGCCTTTAAATCGGCCGCGGTCCGCTAGTATACGTCGGACCCGCGTGTCGCCACTGTCAGTGATTGCAGACCGAGCGCCACCACACGGCAGGTCTAGAGAGACGTCCTAGCACTCGCCCCAGTTGTACAGCCGACTTTGCTAGGAAAGGTTCACTGACAAATTACGCTCTCATTTGCCGAGACGATAGTTAGCATAGCCTTCAGCTACGTCATTTGCTACGACTTAGCAAGGCGCCATAGCATTTGATATTTAACTTGTGATGCCTGTACCGTCCGACCGATGTAAACCAGTTATGGATTAAAGTTAAGCATCCTACCAGTTACCTCCTGTTTTGCTAGTCTTATTTCTCTGACCTTGTTCCAGACCTCACGCCAATCTACGTGAGCTTAAAAGCGTGCATTTCGGCCTCCTCTAGCAACACGGTGTTGGCTCTTCTGCCAACACTTCAACGTTCATTAGAGACGCAGCACAAGCCTCGACTGCGGAACGGAAATCGGCCGCGGCCTTTTTAAACCAGCAACCCAGGCATTTGCCTCAAACAGTTTAGGGAAAACCATAAAACTGCGTGGTTGCACGGGGGATCGGATCCCGGTCCTTTTCCACTGTGTTGATCAATGCAGCACATCTGTCTGTCTGCCGGACGACTCAGAAACCGGGGAGGGCAGAGAGGATGATATGTTCCTTAACAAAAGAGGTCCTCTGTGTGTGAGCTGCGCTTCCTCGAAGTTTGTGTTTGAGGCCGTGCAACGCCTCCTATACGAGGAGTTCTGCTACCGCAGTAATTAAATTTTCCAGCTAGCGACTCTGTACACAGATGGGGTTCTATGGGGAAGCCGCCAATTCTCAAAAATAAGCAGAGGTCAATATTTGCGAATCGTACAGTAGCAGCAACTGCGTCAAAGTGACGTAAGACTCTCAGGCCTCTTCATTATGCAATGATGACTTTTGGGTTTCTAACAGCTCGCGAATAACAGCCAATGTATGAAAGGAGCTGACTTGTCCTTCCGGCGAACCGTCGGCGGGGCTTTCCACAGTCCTCAACTTGGGGAACCGGCGGTCATGACGAAAGCGAAAAAAAAAAATTAAAGCCCCCTTATGTCGACTTATCGCCTCCACGACTCTTATCCTACTGTTTTTTTCTGCTTGGGGAATTTCGTGGCGGCCACTAGCGAGGTGGCAGCCAGATCACGTGGTAATACCTACTGGGAGGCGTGTTTACAACAGAGTACAGTTTAATAACAACTAAAACTGCAACGAAAATTTTGTCGAAATGGTACACCGCCAGCTGCCGTGGAAACCTTTATTATTGCCGGCAGTTTCGGTTGGTACAAAGCTTCAGGCAACAAGAATGCTTCAGTTACAGTATCTGTGCAGGTACATACACGAGGTTCCATTCCACTCTACATATCATCAAAAACACGAACTAGGCATCAGAACTCAACATTTAAACGTTGTTTGCAAGATTCAATGTGTCAACATCGTTTTTAACTGGCAGCACTAACAAATTATCGATGCCAGCTGACGATTTTTCATAAAAGTCTACAAAGTGTGACGACACCAGCTGCTGAAAATATTACAACGAAAGTTGTGAACAGTGCCAACAAGGAAAATAGCTGCACATCAAAAATGGGGAAGAAACAGTGGTAACCGTAATGTTTCCTTCCGAGCTAGGTCCACAGCTATCAAATGGTGGTGGAGTGAAGAAAAGTTTCCGCTGAGTGAACAACGAAGAGCCGGCCGGAGTAGCCGTGCGGTTCTAGGCGCTACAGTCTGGAGCCGAGCGACCGCTACGGTCGCAGGTTCGAATCCTGCCTCGGGCATGGATGTGTGTGATGTCCTTAGGTTAGTTAGGTTTAATTAGCTCTATGTTCTAGGCGACTGATGACCTCAGAAGTTAAGTCGCATAGTGCTCAGAGCCATTTGAACCATTTTTTGAACAACGAAGAGTAAAAGAAGCGAAAGAATTATTCTGCTTACGAAGCAAGACCACACAGTGTGGCAGAAGTAAGGAAGATATAAAATGTAGAGTAGAGCACACCAAGAAAATTTTCATCAGCAACAGAAGTCTCTTCACTTCGAAAGCATTCTTTTGGATGCACGACTTGTAAGTACGACCACGGGCAAAGGAATTGCTGTGCCGAAGAAATAACGCCCCTGTCGCAGATGCAAACAAAGTAGCTTGGGCTGTCGCTTGACTGGGCTGCCGTCAGGGTTTGCACAAACCGTAGACGCGACAGTCGAACGAAGCACCGACGGAACGAGCGATATCAGCGCAGCTGACCGCGTCCAGATCGTTGGGTCTCGCTAGACGTTGGTGTACGCCGATGACAGATAATGTGTAACTTAACCGAACAAGATGTTAGTCACGCCTTGAAAGCGGGCCCACTGACCGCTCTGGACCACTGTAGACGGTGTAGAACTGGCACAAGGTGGTCACGTGACCCACCTCTCCAGAATAGCAGTCAAACGGAGTGCTCGTGCCAGCCGGTTGTATAGAATCAGAGCTGTGAGATCGGTGGACATGGGGCAGAAAGCAGCTATCGTGTTTAGACCTGCCCATGACAACACTGCCAACGAAATTGCCCGATTTGTTGGTCTATCATCGAGCACTGTCCAGTTTGTCTACAAGGAACGGTGTAACACTCGCCACCGTGTAACACGCCATAAGAACAGTGCTCGTAAGAAGACTAACGGGCGAGTGTCACGTCTCGCCAGAGGCGCTCGGTTTCGAACCCAACACGATGTGCTGCTATCAGCGGATTCGTGTCCAGCTCATCTAGTTACCGAGCGAAAACTGCAGATGCGTATTTTCATTCCGAGTAGAGTACCTCAGAAAAGTCTGTTGTTCACAGTGAAATAGAAAGCTGTACTTGTTATATGGGAGCACCGACACAGACACTGGGTAATACACAACTGGCCATTAAAATTGCTACACCACGAAGATGTCTGCTACAGACGCGAAATTTAACCGCCAGGAAGAAGATGCTGCGATATGCAAATGATTAGCTTTTCAGAGCATTTACACAAGGTTGGCGCCGGTGGCGACACCTACAACGTGCTGACATGAGGAAAGTTTCCAACCGATTTCTCATACACAAACAGCAGCTGACCGGCGTTGCCTCGTGTAACGTTGTTGTGATGCCTCGTGTAAGGAGGAGAAATGCGTACCATCACGTTTCCGACTTTGATAAACGTCGGATTGTAGCCTATCACGATTGCGGTTTAACGTATCGCGACACTGCTGCTCGCGTTGGTCGAGATCCAATGACTATTAGCAGACTATGGAATCGGTGGGTTGAGGAGGGTAATACGGAACGCCGTGCTGGATCCCAACGGCCTCGTATCACTACAGGTCGAGATGACAGGCATCTTATCCGCACAGCTGTAACGGATCGTGCAGCCACGTCGACAGATGGGGACATTTGCAAGACAACAACTGTCTGCACGAACAGTTCGACGACGTTTGCAGCAGCATGGACTATGAGCTCGGAGACCATGGCTGCGGTTACCCTTGACGCTACATCACAGACAGGAGCGCCTGCGATGGCGTACTCAACGACGAACCTGGGCGCACGAATGGCAAAACGTCATTTTTTCGGATGAATCCTGGTTCTGTTTACAGCATCATGATGGTCGCATCCGTGTTTGGTGACATCGATGTGAACGCACATTGGAGCGTGTAGTCATCATCGCCATACTAGCGTATCACCCGGTGTGATGGTATGGGGTGCCATTGGTTACGCGTCTCGGTCACCTCTAGTTCTCATTGACGGCACTTTGAACAGTGGACGTTACATTTCAGATGTGTTACGTTGCAGGTCCTGTACGGGCCTTTCTGGATACAGAAAATGTTCAACTGCTGCCCTGGCCAGCACATTCTCCAGATCTCTCACCAATTGAAAACGTCTGGTCAATGGTGGCCGAGCAACTGGCTCGCCACAATACGCCAGTCACTACTCTTGATGAACTGTGGTGTCGTGTTGAAGCTGCATGGGCAGCTGTACCTGTACACGCCATCCAAGCTCTGTTTGACTCAATGCCCAGGTATATCAAGGCCGTTATTACGGCCAGATGTGGTTGTTCTGGGTACTGATTTCTCAGGATCTATGTAACCAAATTGCGCGAAAATGTAATCACATGTCAGTTCTAGTATAATACATTTGTCCAATGAATACCCGTTTATCATCTGCATTTCTTCGTGGTGTAGCAATTTTAATGGCCAGTAGTGTAGGTGGCTGGAGACGCGACGACTGGTTTGAGGACACGCTATTTTGCCTTCTTTCAAATGATGCGGGTGTCAAATGCACAGAAGTGCCAGTGAGTCCTTTAACCCGCAGTGCGTGGAGGGTTTAGTTGAGCCTGGAGGTACTGCACTGACATTTTGGGTAATGTTTTTCGTACCATGACTTGAGTCTACTCATTCAGGTTACCGCGAACATGAGCCAAGATGTTTATTCCAACTGTCTCTGTGATCGAACGTTGCCCTTTCTTGTGCATATTGATGATGAGGACGCTGTCGACAGAATGAGAGCAGCCGTGATCACAGGGAAGGGCTGCATCTAGACTCACCGGCTAAATTACCTGATCCTTATCCCACAGTAAATATCTGCGACAGTGCAACCCTGCAATTTGGTGTCTGTACAGGATCTAATGAGCAAGAATTGGCTTTAGCTGGATACGGCATAGCTTCCTTGAAGAAGGTTATGGACTCTCTTCTTCGTCAAACTGGGGCCATCCTGGGGGCTAGCTGCAGTGTTACACGGTAGCGTCTCTGGGTTTGCTTAGCAGGGTGGGAATAGTATTACCACGTTTCTGCGCGTTTTCGAAACTACTTTAGGGTATTCCTTCGCGTAAAACAAAAACAATGCAGACAGTAAAATAAATCACGATTGTTACATGGTACCGCCCGCAAGCGTCTTGTCCATCTGTCTGTGGGAACCGGCGCCTGAGGTACGAGACTAGTGTGGCAACGGTGAACAGAGCTCATCTTGTCATTGGCTACTGCTGTGGCAGCTCTCCTACAAACACACAAATCACATTGCTACTCTGATCCATGTTATAGTTTCGCAATTACTCACCGAAGTACGTTGCACATACACGCACCTCTAAATCTATTGCTTTCGAGTGTACGGGCGACGTGTTTGGTCTAACAGTTCTCGAAGACTCAGCTATACCGCCTCATCTGCTTATGGCGCCAAAAATATTTTACCCTACTGGCTGTAGGGACTGGGGCAAAGGTGACAGGAATGCTAAGAAGTCATATACTCCAGGAGAAGTGGCAAATGGCTCTGAGCACTATGCGACTTAACTTCTGAGGTCATCAGTCGCCTAGAACTTAGAACTAATTAAACCTAACTAACCTAAGGACATCACACACATCCATGCCCGAGGCAGGATTCGAACCTGCGACCGTAGCGGTCACGCGGTTCCAGACTGAAGCGCCTTTAACCGCACGGCCACACCGGCCGGCCCAGGAGAAGTACTCACAGTCACATCCTGGCACATATGTTTTGGGAACGCGTTGTTTCGCACTGTAATGCGCAGCTGGTTTCCCGAGCGCCGATGAAAGAAACTTCAGACGCAGTGCCTGTCTGTTGTTGTGGTCTTCAGTCCTAAAACTGGTTTGACGCGCCTCTCTACGCTGGTCCGACGTCTTGGAGACGCGCGCACGCGTGTACGTGCCAGTGCGGCTGCTAGCTGCAGCTGCCGACATCGCGTCACCAAGCTATTGTCGACGTGTGCACGTTCAGCTGAGACTCGTCCTTGTAGTCTAGTGGCTTGTGACGTTATTGTCAAGGCGTTATACAAGCCCTGCGTCACAACTGCGTCTCGTCTTGTGAATGAATGTAAGTTTCACTTAATTTTAAGCTATACCGGTGGCCTTTATATGGAACGTACAGTGCATCCAAATGAGATTGGGAGTGCGTCACAAACTGCCTGTCCTGATTTCACGGAAATCGTGTTTATAACATGCCTATCAAAACGACCTGATATGCTGATGGGAGGGCTAAAACCCATACAAACACAAGAATTACTAGAAAAATGACAAGTAAAACTGAAGCATAAGTTGTTGTGAAGTACATTAAACAATTTTGTTTTATCAGAGGACAACGAAACTTTGATCAGATTCTGTGTTGTCACAGTATTACTGCAGTTATCGATGTTTTAACTGATTAATAGTAATTAAGACATTGTATAGAGTAAAGACAGTTATGATAAACGAGGTATGTTCACCTCACGATACGACTGAAATACGTCAATTACTTCGAAAGGCTTTTCTAATTTAGTGTCAAAATGGAGGTGAGCAACACTCTCATTCCGGGGTTTGCAGGACTGGTTGATGACAGCCATCGCCCAAAAAACCCACAGCCTCACTCTCAATAACATGAGGTTCTGACTTCCAGCAAAGCTGGGGATAATTTGTAAAAGAGAAACCAAATACAAAAACGTAACCGAGCCGATAAAATAATACGGAAAGGGATGGATCATTTCGAGCAGTTTTATGTCGTGGCCGAAAGTGTGTGTTCTGTTACATCAGAACCAGCTTTTGTTACGCAGAATTTAAAAGCGGTTTCCGCCTGAGGCAATCGATTTTTAAGTGGTCGCAATCTATCTCGGGCTCAAGAAAACGAAGCCGAGTTCAACAGAATTTTATCGCACTGCGCAAGGCTGTTTATACCCGCCTAACTACTGCAGCCTGCGTCCGTTTGGATCTGCCCCTGTCTCCCTCTATAGTCCTGAACCCCGCCGCACGCACACACACACACACACACACACACACACACACTCACTCACTCACTCTTGCCCCCACTACCGACACAACCAGCCCTCGAGGCCTCAGGATATGCGCTCTGGCTGCCTCGCCAGTTCCGGCCGTGTCGGTTAGCGAGCGCTGTGCTCTCTCTTGGCCCCCATCGCGGACACACTAATTGCCCAGGCGGAGGGAGGAAGCCGCCAGGGGCTGACCTCCTCAGGGCCCGCGGCGGATGAGTAAGCAGCTCCGTGCTGCCGGTAACTGAGCCACTGGGACGGGACGGCGGTCAGCTGGTGCTGCACTCTACAGCACTGCAGACAGTGCAAGGTGTCGCGTCCGTCGGCACGTGAGATTACCACGTCCAATCACACTCCAAGGCAAAAAGCACTTTAGTGAGTACTAGGAGGGCTTGTGGTGAAAACTGGGGCCTAAGCCCCAGGGGTATGCACTGGAAATACACCACAGTGGTTAGACCTAGGATTTCCTATGGGGCCGTAGTGTGGTGGAAGAAGGTAGAACAGCGGGTTGCTGCTAAAGAGCTTGCTGAGGTGCAGAGATTGGTGTGTGAAATGTGCATTCTTATAGGACAACTATCCAAGGAGTTCCACCCAATAATATCCAAACAGCAGACTCTGAACACAGTTTATTAAATTGACAATACTAAACTCTTTTAAATAACAACAAATTCATATAACTTACAAAACTTAACAAATGGTTAAAGAGTGAGTTTTAAAAAACAATAACGGCGGCTTGCCACCATAAAATCAGGAACCTTTTACAGTAGTGCTTTTAGGGTTTTATCCAAAAGACAAAATCCAATAATAAGTTAACTTGGCATTACAATTTAAAATGATTTATATAAAAAACTTTAAGATAATGGCGCTTGGCACCATAAAATGAAAGAACCGCAACGCACAACCAATAAATATAATAACAAAATAATTTGATACAACCAAAGGGCGAGGGCAACTCCCAACGCAATCACAGAAGAGCGAGCTCTCAACACTTTTGAGCCTTCCCACTAGAAACGGTCCCCGAAATAAACTGCTGAGAGCTCCCCGACATGCCTCCCACAACTGCCCATCACTTACGCACCTTGGCTATGTTCTGTAACACACAACAGATAATATCAACGCAAGATAAAATTCAAAATACAGTATAACATCCCGAGAGCACATGATAACCACGGCGCCGTTAACTCGGGCGCTCTTAACAAGTACCGGAAGCCGACACACACAAATCTCAAACAATTCTCGCTTCCTAAAGGGAAACAATAAAAGCCAAGCGCACATAAATAGTCAAACCACAGTCTTAGAAGTGCCTTAACTACACCAAACGTGACTACTCTAAATTCAAATGGTTCAAATGGCTCTGAGCACTATGGGACTTAACTGCTGAGGCCATCAGTCCCCTAGAACGTAGAACTACTTAAACCTAACTAACCTAAGGACATCACACACATCCATGCCCGAGGCAGGATTCGAACCTGCGACCGTAGCAATCTCGCGGTTCCAGACTGTAGCGCCTAGAACCGCTCGGCCACCACGGCCGGCGCGACTATTCCACCAAGTTAATAATAAAACAATAAAAAAAGTACAGAACATACCACTAAATGCTGTTACACAACCAAATTGACTAGATCGTGTTGTTCAGGTCCCAGAAGACCACATATACCAAGCAGCAGTAATTCACTATGTATATACTGTACAAAACCGCCCTTCTTTGGCAGACTTTACCTAACACATCGACTGCCAAATGTACCATACATGAACGCAGCTCCGGGCAGGACTCCAGTTGAGCAAAAAAAAATGGGTCAAATGGCTCTGAGCACTATGGGACTCAACTGCTGAGGTCATTAGTCCCCTAGAACTTAGAACTAGTTAAACCTAACTAACCTAAGGACATCACAAACATCCATGCCCGAGGCAGGATTCGAACCTGCGACCGTAGCGGTCTTGCGGTTCCAGACTGCAGCGCCTTTAACCGCACGGCCACTTCGGCCGGCCCAGTTGAGCAAATAAATTAGTACCAACATATATCGTAACGAGCCACACACACAGCAAAAAGTTCCAGCAACACCGTCCCACATCAGAAAAGTTCAGAAACCGCTGCTGGAGCTTCCATGGGAAAATCTGAAGAGCCAACCGAGGCCACACCCTAACCTGACAGACGACTCCAAAATTCAGCAACTAGTTGTCTCCGGGCCAGAGTATCACAGGACCCCACCGGACCTCCACATCAGACAGGCAGGAAGAGCAAGTACGACTCCAATTAATAACCACCGCATGGCCAGCACGGCGGCTAGTCGCCTCCGCCCCAGACAACTCTACTCATATTGTGAGGCACAACAACCTTAGCGCTAGTCACTAGCAGGTCAGGCAGAGCGAACTTCACGTTCCGTCCAGTCCCTGGAAAACCAACTACGCTGTCGCTTTCCACCGGCCACCGCAAACACACGCCAGCGACGTCATAGCAAATCGCCACCGGATCGCCACCCGCACCAGGACAGCGAACTACGAGGGCAGTTCAATAAGTAATGCAACACATTTTTTTTCTCTGCCAATTTTGGTTGAAAAAAACCGGAAATTTCTTGTGGAATATTTTCAAACATTCCCGCTTCGTCTCGTATAGTTTCATTGACTTCCGACAAGTGGTAGCGCTGTACGGAGCTGTTAAAATGGCGTCTGTAACGGATGTGCATTGCAAACAACGGGCAGTGATCGAGTTTCTTTTGGCGGAAAACCAGGGCATCTCAGATATTCATAGGCGCTTGCAGAATGTCTACGGTGATCTGGCAGTGGACAAAAGCACGGTGAGTCGTTGGGCAAAGCGTGTGTCATCATCGCCGCAAGGTCAAGCGAGACTGTCTGATCTCCCGCGTGCGGGCCGGCCGTGCACAGCTGTGACTCCTGCAATGGCGGAGCGTGCGAACACACTCGTTCTAGATGATCGACGGATCACCATCAAACAACTCAGTGCTCAACTTGACATCTCTGTTGGTAGTGCTGTCACAATTGTTCACCAGTTGGGATATTCAAAGGTTTGTTCCCGCTGGGTCCCTCGTTGTCTAACCGAACACCATAAAGAGCAAAGGAGAACCATCTGTGCGGAATTGCTTGCTCGTCATGTGGCTGAGGGTGACAATTTCTTGTCAAAGATTGTTACAGGCGATGAAACATGGGTTCATCACTTCGAACCTGAAACAAAACGGCAATCAATGGAGTGGCGCCACACCCACTCCCCTACCAAGAAAAAGTTTAAAGCCATACCCTCAGCCGGTAAAGTCATGGTTACAGTCTTCTGGGACGCTGAAGGGGTTATTCTGTTCGATGTCCTTCCCCACTGTCAAACGATCAACTCTGAAGTGTATTGTGCTACTCTTCAGAAATTGAAGAAACGACTTCAGCGTGTTCGTAGGCACAAAAATCTGAACGAACTTCTCCTTCTTCATGACAACGCAAGACCTCACACAAGTCTTCGCACCCGAGAGGAGCTCACAAAACTTCAGTGGACTGTTCTTCCTCATGCACCCTACAGCCCCGATCTCGCACCGTCGGATTTCCATATGTTTGGCCGAATGAAGGACGCAATCCGTGGGAGGCACTACGCGGATGATGAAGAAGTTATTGATGCAGTACGACGTTGGCTCCGACATCGACCAGTAGAATGGTACCGTGCAGGCATACAGGCCCTCATTTCAAGGTGGCGTAAGGCCGTAGCATTGAATGGAGATTACGTTGAAAAATAGTGTTGTGTAGCTAAAAGATTGGGGAATAACCTGGTGTATTTCAATGCTGAATAAAACAACCCCTGTTTCAGAAAAAAATGTGTTGCATTACTTATTGAACTGCCCTCGTATAATCGATTACAGCGCGCGCTCTGAACAAGATCACAGGATAGCGGCGCGCGCCATATCAGCCTGCTTAGCCATAACAAGCGGAATTAGCAGCACACCAACCGCTGGAATGGAAGCCTCCACTTCACCTTTGGGTTAAGATGGAGGCAGCAGCTGGGGCATACAGACTTAAAACTGGCCAAAACTGGGTCTCATTCGGATATCCAGAATCACACACTAACATAGTGAGTGAGGTAAATATAGGTATGTCTGGGGAAATGCCCGCCAACTATATAATAACTCCCAACTGCTTCGACAAGCCTTACAACATAATAATTGGAAGTAGGGAGCAGAGGGAGAAAACAGTTCGACACCGTGCGGGGGACATCGTTTGGTTCACCGATGGGTCGAAAACAGATCAAGGCGTCGGGGCAGGGTTGTACGGGGTTCAACCAAGACTGGAGAGCAGCATCTCTCTAGGGAAACTGGCCTCTGTATTCCAAGCCGAAATTACTGCAATCAGGGCATGTGTGGAGGAGAATATGAGTAGGCGCTACAATGAACGTAGCATCTACATCTATTCAGACAGCCAGGCAGCCCTGAAATCATTGGCAGCTCCTGCAACAAGATCTAAGATTGTTGCAGATTGCCACAGGGCTCTGGTGGAGTTAGGGAGAAGCAGTAGGGTGTACCTAGTGTGGGTCCCTGGCCAATCAGGGATCTGTGCCAATGCACAGGCCGAAAGATTGGCTAGGATGGAGGCAACAGCTCCATTTATTGGGCCGGAACCAGTCTTGACAATCACCAAGGCTATGATCAAATTAGAACTACGGAACTGCCTTAGGAAACAGCACGTAGGATATTGGACCAAGGCCCATAAACAAAAACATGGTAAGGTAATGATGCCCAAGCAATGTTTTCAAAGAAGCTCTGTAATCCTGGGATTGAACAGGAAATAGATCAAACTCATGACTGGAGTGATGACCGGTCATGGGAACTTCAAAAAACACCTACACACAATGGGTATAATGGAAGAGGACCCTAAACGTAGGATCTGTGATGAGGGTGAAGAAACTGTATCATACCTAATCTTCGAATGCATGGCATTGGAGAGTAAAAGATACAGAATTTTCGGGACAACTAGACCTGAAGAAATTGTGTCTAACAACAAACTGGTAGAGGGACTCCTTGCACTATTTAAGGGCACTGGTTGGCTTTACTAGATATACAGGGAGCGATACCGCACAATAAACCTAGTTTCGGTGTGGGCAGTGGCGGGTCAGACCTAAGCTATTTTAGCTCTCCTGTTAAAATCAATCAATCAATCAATCCAATCACACACTGACGCCGGTGAATTTTTACCACATTTGTTCTCGACACGCCTCCGCCGACACACACACACACACACACACACACACACACACACAAATGATGAGCCAAACTTTGCCCTTCGCGAGACGCGGTGATGAAAGTGTGTATGCAGAGCAGAGGCTAATGGGGAATCATTCCAACGAAGATGCGGCCCCGAGCGCGGAAATCCTCTACTGAAATAAGAAACTCTGACAAAGGACGCACTGTTATGACCTCGCGGCTGGGAACGAGCATTTCGGGACGGTGAAACAACGAGTAGGCGACAAGGCGGCGGACGTCCACGCCTCAGCACAGAACGTCGTGGTCGAAGGCTTGCCTGCTCTGTAAAGCGGGACAGGCGGCTGTGTTGTGGCAGGCCTGACGACGGAGTGCAATGCTGGCGCAGGCAAAGTGGTTCGCATCACACCGCTCGGCGTACTTTTTTAAAGACCGGACCCCTACGTGTTTCAACAACATCGTCAATTACAATTGCGGTGAGCACGGGCAACGCAGCACGGAGGCAAGGTGGTGGGGGCAGTATTATGTTATGTTTACCTGAGCTTTCACGGCAGCCGCGGTAGTAATCGAAAGCTCCGTGACGGCTGTGTACTACGAGAACATTACTGCAGACAATGTCGTTCTCAGAATGAGACTTTCACTCTGCAGCGGAGTGTGCGTTGATATGAAACTTCCTGGCAGATTAAAACTGTGTGCCGGACTGAGACCCGAACTCGGGACCTTTGCCTTTCGCGGGCAAGTGCTCTACCAACCGAGCTACCCAAGCACGACTCACGCCCCGTCCTCACAGCTTCACTTCTGCCAGTACCTCGTCTCCTACCTTCCAAACTTTTCAGAAGCTCTCCTGCGAACCTCGCAAAACGTCGTTCTCGATGAGGAGCTTCGTAGTGAACTGACGCTGGTTCCCTGACCATCACATTCGCGTGATCTGCACCCTGTGGAACACATCTGGGACGCTGTGGGGCGCCTGCTCCGAGCCCACGTAGCACCGGCCCGTAATTTGCGGAAGTTGCGTGGCCTGTGCGTAGACTTATGGTACCTCCTGAAACCTTCCAAGGATCTGTCGAACCTGCGCTCCGCAGAATCGCTGCTGTACTGTGGTCCAAATTTGGACTGAAACGCTATTAAGCGCGCGCTCGTAATATTTTTTCCTGATAACTGTATACCAAAATAGAGGCGTAAGACGTAACAAGTCGTTTATTTCGTGAATCTTTCAAAGTGTCGGAACGAGGACGTGATAATACGCAGAGGTGCATGTAGTTTTTCTTTCATGGTTCAATCGTAGTTCTTATATCAATCAATCCTTACGATGATATACACCAAATAACTACTTAATGAGAAACGGCACTGATCTCCCGTAGCACACAAAACAGATCAGAACACTGCAGCAGAAACCACGCAAAAAACAAGCCAAATTTAAAAGAACTCAAAATCTCCAAGACTGACGATGTTTTGCTGAAGCTCGAAATTAAGTACCGACTTGAATGCGACATGCTTTAAGTCGTTTCCACGACGAAACTCCGTTTCGAAATCTGGCAGAAACCCAAAGAGATTATGGTCGCATTAAAGGACACCAGCGGTAGGACGCAATCGATACCTTCACTGCGGAATACCACTGGTAAAATTAACGATGACAGTGCCGCTAAAGCAGTGTTCCTAAATACGTTTTCCCGAAATTTCTTCACGAAGAAGACGAAGTAAATATTCTTGAATCCAAATCAAGAACAGTTTCCAGCATGAATAACTGAAAAGGGATATCCTCGGTGTAGCGAAGCAGCTTGAATAAGTTAATAAAGGCAAGTCTTCCGCTCCCGATACTACACCAGTTAGGTTTCTTTCAGAATATGCTGATACAGTAGCTCAACACTTAGCAGTAGTATAACACCCCTTGCTCGACGAGAGATCCGTATGTAAAGAAATGTTAATTGCACAGGTGATACCAATATTTAAGGAAGGAAGTTGGAGTAATCCGCTGGATTACACACTCGTATCACTAAAGCCGATTTGCAATAGGATTTTTAGACATACACTGTCTTCGAACATCATGAATTACCTCGAAGAAAACGCAGTGTTGAGAAACAGCCAACACGGATTCAGAAAATATCGTTCTTCTGAAACACTACTAGCTCTTTATTCACACGAAGTAATGAGCGCTATCGAAATGAGATGTCCAATTGATTGCGTATTCTCAGATTTCCACAAGCCTTTTGAACCGATTTCCAATCAAATTGCGTGCCTATGGAGTATTGTCTCAGTTGTGTGACTGTATTCGTGATTTCCTGTTAGAAAGGTCACAGTTCGTAATAATTGACGGAAAGTCATCGAGTAAAACAGAGGTAATATCTGTCTCTCCCCAAGGAAGTGTTATAGTCCTTCTGTTGTTCCTGGTGTATATAAACTATTTAGAAGACAATCTGAGGAGTCCTCTTAGACTGTCTTCAGATGATTCTGTCATTTATCGACTTGCAAAGTTATCAGGTGATCAAAACCAATTGCAAAATGGTTTAGACAAGACATCTGTATGGCGCGAGAAGTAGCAATTGATCCTAATAAATAATGAAACGTGTGAGGTCATCCACATGAGTACTAAAAGAAATACGCTAAGTTTCGGTTACACGATAAATCACGCAAATATGAACTGTCAATTTAACTAAATACTTAAGGATAAGAATTACGAGTAATTAGAGTGGAACTATAACACAGACAATGTTGTGGGGGAGACAAACAAGAGAGTGCGATTTATTGGCAGAACACTTGTTCGCCCTCTTGCGGAGTATTGCTGCGCGGTGTGGGATCCGCATCAGATGGGGTTGACGCAGGACATCGAAAAAGTTCGAAGAAGGGCAGCTCGTTGTGTACTATCGCGAAAATAGGGGAGAGAGTGCTACGGATATGATACGCAAGTTCGGGTGGCAGTTTTAAAGCAAAGGCTTTTTCTTTGTTGGAAGAATTTTCGACGAAATTTTAGTCACAAAATTTCTCCTATGAATGCGGAAATATTTTGTTGGCGCTCACCTATATGGCGAAATAATCAGTATAGTAAAATAAGAGAAATCAGAGCTCGTACGGAAAGATTTAAGTTTTGGTGTTTCCCGCGCTGTTCGATGGTGGAACCGTAAATAAGTAGTTTGAAGGTGGTTCGATGGACCCTCTGCCAGGCACTTAATTGTGAATTGCCGATTGGTCATGCAGATGCAGATTAACATTTTTCAACAGCACGTTGGAATTTTTTAGTGCACTCTAGAAGTCCTGATAAGATGAGTGTGGTAATATAAAGCACGTTAATCGCAGCGTTGAAATATTTCACCGCAGTATCTGAGAAGAGCTGAAACTCGGTTGTAAGGCGGTGAGTAAACACCGTAAAGCGAGGTTTTCATGCCAGCTTCCACCGTCGTACGCAGTAGGATGATGTGATCCTACTGTCATCATCGTTACCCACTTGACATCCACTGCTAAATAGATTTACTGCAGCTCGCAAAATGTAAATGGCGGCTGATATAGAGATCATCACCTCTGTGAATTGTAGCACAAAATAGGTGTCAGGATAGCTCATATGAAGGGCGATTAGCGGCCAATGCTGCGACAGTAGCTTATGTAGTTCTTTTTCCTACAACTGATTGGATTACACCCGTCGTCTTATGGCACAATTTTCCACCAAACACTTGTTTTGGTGCAAGGAACCATGTGTCTTCGGAAAGGAACGATAATAGTAATAATAATCAGAGTCATAGTGGTTTTAAATACAAGGCGTAGTGGTTATTTTACGTAATAGGACACGAAAATCTAAGTCCACACATATATACTGTAAGTATGGAGAATATACATTTCTTACCTTGTGTTGTTGTATGAAGCAGCGTCAAATTATTTAGAAAGCAAAAATCAGGTAAATTTCAAAGTAAAATGCTCATTGTTATCGAAGCAGAAATATGCACGTCATGATTATAAAAAACTGTACATTTTGACATGTTAAAAGGAGTTATGTTTTGACATGTTCGAACCATTAAATGGCACGCTTTACCAGTGAAAAGTAAAAAGTATTATTTTTGGATTAATAAAATTCTAACATAACTGCAGTGGACGGTGTGTACTGGTAGCTGGTTTATTGATACCTTCCTTTAAAGTTACTCTGCAGCTTCATAATTGCATCCAGATGTTAGTAAGTTGTTGCTGTAAGTTGCCCGCATTGTGTCCAAGGCACAATGCCGCCCTCTACAGTTCCCTGTGTTCTAACTTTTACAAGCTCACGCCAGAGAGCGCAACTTTACTCTCGATCTGATCACAAATTCTATTGCAACTATTTTAGAATTTTATTAAATCAAAAAGATTACTTTTAACTTGTAAAGAACGCAAAATGAAAGTTCCAACATATCACAAATTGGTAAGGCTTTCGTGGCCACTTGTTGACAAACTGCCTGTTGGCCGAAGAACCCGAGACAGAAACCAACAGGCAGTTTGTCAACAAGTGGCCACGAAAGCCTTAACAGTTTTGTATTACACCTCTAAGAGGAGGAGATTTGCAGATTGTACCGACGCTTTGACCAACGACGGAAGAAGAAAGCGCGATTGATGTCCTCTCTCGCCTTTCTGACGCGGTGCCGGGATGAAGGTGCTACACCGAAATTCTTGAAATGTAAGCGCCTATTCACCACCGCCCAAGCACATCGTATCTATGACAGAATGAAACGAGCTTTTCTTCGTGAGCGAATTCACACAACACGGAGGGACTTGGCAAGAACAGATGAGGAACTTTTGGACATTTTCTGTCAATGAAGTAGCAGAATGCGTAGACACGACTGGGACCAGATCGACAGCATCATCCACAGCAGCATGCAGAACGAACTCGAGCGCTGCACAGGTCGGCAGAAGAAAAAGTCTGCAAGATGCCGGAAGCAGACCGACATGGTGATTCCCGACATGTCACGCACAGTGGTCAACCTCATTGAACGACAACTGAATGAAGAGGAAGTGTCCGTCCTTCAAAAAAAGGAGGGAATTTCACTATCATCCCGAGAACTATGCCTATGGAGGACATCATTGCTAATACCGAACGGCCATTCGAACCCTTCCTTGTGAAAGAGCAGAGGAAATACGCACTGAAACAGCCAAGATGTTGCGCCGAGCAAAACCACCAGCTTTCAACTTGAAGAAAGTAGAGGTACAAGCCATTAAGAACCTTAACGCCGATAAGAGCATATTGGTGTTGCCTGCCGATAAGGGAAATGCGACGGTCGTAATGAAGACCGAACAGTATGAGCAGAAGATCCGGGACCTATTAGAACCGACGACGTACCGAAAACTAAGCGCAGATCCGACGCAGCGTATCACACGAAATACGAATCGGTTAATCAAGACATCATCTCTGCCGACGGACATACAGAGGAACCTGTGCAACACAGAAGGCGTATAAACTGGCAAAACACTTGGCCTCTCTGCTCCAGCCGCACGTGGGGAAGACTGACACATACATTAAGCAATCAGGACATTTCATTGTGAAGCTGTAGAAACTAAAACTTGCGCCAAACGACATCCAGGTTAGGTTTCATGTTCTTTCTTTGTTTAGAAAAGTGCCACTCAGTGACGCTCTGGAGCACATCGGTTCCATCTTCCCGCAAGACATCACAAACCTCTTTCATGCATGTCTCATCATGAGCTATTTCACGTGGAATGGCAACTTGTACGAACAGCTGGAAGGCATCGTCATGGGTAGTCCTCTTAGTCCAGTGGTGGCCAACTTCTTCATGGAACATTTTGAAGGACAGGCACTGGACTTGGCACCTTTTAAACCTTAAGTGTGGTACAGATACGTCGATGATACCTTCGTTGTGTGGAGCCATGGTTAAGAACAGTTCGGTGACTTCCTAAGACACTTGAACAGTCTCAATGCCAACATAAAATTTACTGTGGAAGTAGAGAAGGACAAAAAAACTACCTTTTCTAGATGTGCTGGTCACAAGGGATGGCGAAAACCTTGCACACAACGTGTATCGAAAACCGACACACACGGACCAATATCTGCACGAACTATAAAATCACCACCCGAACCAGAAAAGAGGCATGATTAAGACGCTCGTGACGCGGGCAAGACCAATACGCGAGCCACACCACCTCAGACGCGAAATACAACACTTGGAAAGTGTTCTGAGGAGCAATGGGTACTCCAGAAGTGATATTAGAAGTATAACAGAGCCAAACACTCGGCGAAGTGAGAAATCAGAAAAAGAAATGTCGGGCACGGCCTTTCTGCCGTACATTCGCAGAGTGACGGACAGAATCGAAAGTATATTGCGCAGACACATCGTAAAGACTATTTACGAACCGTCAAAGAAAATCAAAGAGTGTCTCAGATCGGCAAAGGACAAGAGGGACCCATTTACAATGCCAGGAATATACCGCATACCATGCGCAAGTGGAAAAGTTTATGTTGGAATGACTGGACGATCGATCAACACCAAGATTACAGAACATAAGCGACATTGCAGGTTGGGGCAGGTGGAGAAATCGGCTGTGGCAGAGCACTCGCTGTGTGAAACGGAGCACGTAGTAAAGTTAGCGGACACGGAACTTCTGGCTGTAGAGAAGAACTATCACACCCGCTTGTTAAGAGAAGCTGTAGAAATGCACAAACACGAGAACAGCTTCAAGAAGAAAGAGGAGAGCCTCGAGGTAAACGGATCCTGGCTTCCCGTACTGCAGCGAACGACAGTCGCAGGTAGCAAGAGGAGAACCGCACCGGATATGACCGTGGAGAAGCCCTCGGACGTTGGCACGCCAGGTAGTCTGCGGCCGCGAGCTCGGCTCCAGTCCACCACCAGCAATGGAGGGTGAAACGCTGACAATGCCAGCCACTCGTGGTGGCGAAACGTCAGAAAAATCATCACATGAACGTCGGCCGAAGAACGCGAGGCAGAAGGCAACAGGCAGTTTGTTTCCCAACATATCAATATATTAAACTTCCTGGCAGATTAAAACTGTGTGCCGGATCGAGACTCGAACTCGGGACCTTTGAGGACGGGGCGTGAGTCGTGCTTGGGTAGCTCAGTTGGTAGAGCACTTGCCCGCGAAAGGCAAAGGTCCTGAGTTCAAGTCTCGCTCCTGCACACAGTTTTAATCTGCCAGGAAGTTTCATATCAGCACACACTCCAGTGCAGAGTGAAAAATCTCATTCTTGAAACATCCCCCAGGCTGTGGCTAAGCCATGTCTCTGCAGTATCCTTTCTTTCAGGAGAGCTAATTCTGCAAGGTTCGCAGGAGAGCTTCTGTAAAGTTCGGAAGGTAGGAGACGAGGTACTGGCAGAAGTAAAGCTGTGAGGACGGGGAGTGAGTCGTACTTGGGTAGCTCAGTTGGTAGAGCACTTGCCCGCAAAAGGCAAAGGTCCCGAGTTCGAGTCTCGGTCCGGCACACAGTTTTAATCTGCCGGGAAGTTTAATATCAGCGGATACTCCGCTGCAGAGTGAAAATCTCGTTCTGGGTATCAATATATATTGCTTCTTTTAAAGGTAAAGCATGCCGATAATTTTAATGTACAGTGTTTACAGTCATGACACCCCCAATTTTCCTACGCTACCAGTGGGAATATCAGTTTTGAATGTCCCTAACTCTTCCTTTCTTAGTCTATTGACGGTCCTTCACCGCGGTGCGATATAATATACATATATTTTTTCCGTACGTGTACTCTACATGTATAAACGTAGTGTTTCGTGTCCGGTTAGGTAAAATATTTATGCAACGTTTATATCGTGCTTTTAAAATGACCGCTTCAGATGCACTCCAAAATGGCTGTAAAAGGGTCGTGGTCTTAAGTAAAGATCATATTAGCGACTGGAGCGGCAATTAAATTGACAGGATATAGAGTTGCGGAACAACGGCACTTTCTAAAACGCGGAGACAGTAATAGGAGCAACGTTTCTTAGGTAGAAGCGGTAGAAGCTAGAATGGTACGGAAGGTGGTGCGGCGGGCGCTTCCGGTGTGGCGGCCCTTTGCTCGCTGCTGCTGCCAGCAGCTGGGCCGCGACTTTCGCCGTGTTTCCCGTATGTGTGTATGGGTAGGTGGGTGGCCGCTGCTCTCGCTAACCGGTGTGGGGCGGTTCGGCGCCAGGTAGGCAACCTGCCCAACACCGCGGCGCGGCGTGCGACGTGTACGCAGGCGCTACTCCGCTGCTAGCTGCCGAGAGCCCAGAACCGAGAGAGAGCCGACTGGGACGACTGCAGAAAGGCCGGCAGGGTGCTTGCGTTCTTTCTCAACATCAGGCAGCGTCTGGCGATGGAATAATGTAGCGCACGTATCCGTAGAGTCATCACTTAAAGCCAGTTCATGAAACTTTGTCAGTGGCCTTTCTCTGGATAGCTTACGTGTATCTTCTTGCCTCTGCTAGTTCCGTTTCTTCAGCGTCTCTGTGGCATCTTCCCTGGGGTCAAACAAACTTGTCACCATTCCTGCCACCCTTCTCTCTAAACGTTCAGTATCCCCCATTAGTCTTATTCACTACTGGTTCCACACGCTTAGGAACATTCTAGGATTACTCGCACGAGCAGCTGGTGGGCAACATTCTTTGTAAAGTGATTGCATTTCCGTAGTATTCTACCAATAAACTGAAGTGTGCCGCCTGCTTTTTTACTCACAACTGAGCCTATGTGATCATTCCATTTCATACACCTAAGAATTTTACACCCAGGTATTTATATCAGTTAACTTGTTCCAAGTGTGACTCCTTGATATTACGAGGGGAGTAAAAAAAACCGACAAACACTGCCGTGGGTAGAGCTTGTGTAGTACGTATTTATGCTGCTAGGCGTGTATAGCGCAACTCATTGCCAGTTCAGTGCCGCCTGCGTTGTCGACTCGGTTTGTTCTGTTCATCTGCAGTTTTTTTTTTTTTTTTTTTTTTTTTCTGGCGCTGTGAGCCGTGTGCGGCACGCGTTGATGCCTTTCATTGCTTGGCATCTTGTAATGGCGATAGTGGCGTCTCGTTTTCTTAGAGTGTTCACTGACGCCACTACGTTTGCTCGCCTTGTCTGTCCGTGAGTGGCAGCACCAGCGCTGATCGTCAGCGCGTACTGTGGTACCTTCTTTGGAGCGGCCTCTAGTATTTCTGGGTCGTCGTGTGTCGAGCGAGTTGAGTTGGGACGGAGCGGCAGTGAGGGCCGGACAGCCAGTAATCGCCCGACCGCTGTCGACACACATGCACTGTCCAACGGAAGCACGTGGTCGCGAGAGTGCACGACCACGTGCAGGACCGGATTCAGCGAGTTTTAGTTGAATGGACCGTGATATTCGTGTAGTGCAATATTCACCTGTGTGTGTGTGTGTGTGTGTGTGTGTGTGTGTGTGTGTGTGTGTGTCCGCCTGTCGAGGTGCCCTTATGGCAATATGTTGTCAGTCGACGATTTATACTGGGATCCTTCCCGTGCCTGACTTGAGTCGGGACGAGCGTTGGTTGGTCGTTCGGTCGGTCGTCGCAGCCGACGACGTGCTTTTGGTCTTCTGACGCTTCTGGCTTCTCTGTGTTTGTGACGACTTGTAATTCGTCCGTGTTGTTACACAGTGACTGGTTTTAGTATTGTGAGTTTTTGGTGGAACTGTTTTCCCCAACCCGTGTGTATCTTGTGGTTTTGAATGAGCAGTTATTTTAATGCTGTTGGAGTACTGGATTTGGTGAGGGCTTGCGAACATAGTCAGTCGGTTGGTACGGGGCAGCGAAGAAGTCTCCACGGTGCGGGACCAGGCCGGCACCGCTGGCGGCGTGCACGCGCTGTTGGGTCGTGAGGCGCCAGCTGCGAGAGCGACCAAGTGCGTTGCCCACCGAACCTGGACGCTCAAGTTGAGTGATCAGTTAACCTGTTATGAAACCTCAAATATCGTAACATCTCTTCGTTCACTTGCGGGTTGTTGCTCCCTGGGCCGTTTGGGTTAGCAGGAACATATGGTGTTATTGGAGTCAGCAAAATCTTGAAGCTGTCTTCCTATATTGTGATTAATAATTAAATTGACTGTTACTTGCCAGTGAAGTGCACCAGCCGTATTTTCTGCCCTGTGGCCATTAACGCCCCAATTACCTGCCCTGGTCGTTAGCGTAGTTTTCCGGTAGTGTGCCTTTCCTCGTCGTGTTGATGCTGTCCAGCACGGTGTGTAGTTCAACAGCCTTTTAAGTGGTTTGGTTTATATTTTGCTTAGAACCGTTATTGTTCCCTTGGCTGTTTTTGGAGGCCAATTTACGAAGACGTAGTGCTGTTCGTATCCTCGTCCTCAGCCGATATTTTCCATCGTTGTGCCTTTGGTCAGACGGAATTGGTGAAATTGTTGGTCGGTCCTTGGGCCATCCCTAGTTTGGGTTGGCATCCGATTATTTAACTTCAACTCTTGGCTGCCTGTCTCACCTCACCTCACCTTACGTTTCAGCTACCTTCTCAGGCCGACCCTTGGAGCACTTCTGAGCACCATTTGTTCTGTTTGTTTTACATTGTGGTTTTCATTTTAGTTTGAAGTATTGTGCGAGGCCTTCGGCCATATATTAATTCAGTTCGTTTTAAATTTTATATAAAGGCCTTCAGCCGTGTTAAATTAAAATTTTGAAGCTTGATTTTACTTAAAAATAAAGATTTTTTTCCTTAAAATTGTTCTATCTGAAATTGTTTGTAATCCAGGCCCTAAGCCGTTAGTTGTTCGATGTGTTGTGTGTGGCCTTCAGCCGAGGATTTACGAGAACCCCTTTTAATAACGCCTTCAGCCGTGTGTATTCATTAAAGGAAAATTTTTTTATAAGAAGGAAGGGGTTTATTTTAAATTGTTTGTCTGACTTGTTGTTCAGGCCTTCAGCCGTTGTTTCAATTTGTTTGTGGCGTTCAGCCGTGCAATAAGTTGATATGTATTTAATTAGGCTTTCGGCCGTTCTGTTGTAGGTTTAAAAAGAAATTTCTTGGTTAGAAAAAATTATTTATTAATGTGTTTTAATTATAGCTGTTCTTCAGACGTGTAGTGTAGGTCTAATTGTGATCTTTTAAAGCAATGTGTAAATAAGTGGTTCTCAGAAAAATGAAGTTTACGGCCCCATCCACAATCGTAACCTTATCCTGTGCCCCGTCTGAATACCTACCAACCAGCTCTCAAGCCTTCAGCCGAGGATTTACGAGAACCCCTTTTAATAACGCCTTCAGCCGTGTGTATTCATTAAAGGAAAATTTTTTTATAAGAAGGAAGGGGTTTATTTTAAATTGTTTGTCTGACTTGTTGTTCAGGCCTTCAGCCGTTGTTTCAATTTGTTTGTGGCGTTCAGCCGTGCAATAAGTTGATATGTATTTAATTAGGCTTTCGGCCGTTCTGTTGTAGGTTTAAAAAGAAATTTCTTGGTTAGAAAAAATTATTTATTAATGTGTTTTAATTATAGCTGTTCTTCAGACGTGTAGTGTAGGTCTATTTTTTTATGATGGCAAGTTTAAGTGAACAAGGTGCAACTGTGAAATTTTGTTTTCCACTTGGTAAAAATGATGCCGAAACTGTTTTAATGTTGAAAACAGCTTACCGATATGACGCTATGGAAAAAACTCAAGTGTACGATTAGTTTTCACGATTTAAAAATGCTGACATGTCGATTGATGACAACTGCCCGATTCGACGAAAACATTTAAAAAATTCGAGAGCTTGTGCTCGACAGGCAATTGATCAACTGTCAGAGATTAGTGCGTTACCTTGGAGCTCGGTTCAGCAAATTTGTGGCATATAGGAGACTGGTTCCTCCATTCTGTCACACCTGCACAGACAGCCATCTCTGTTGGACACTTTTCGGCTAAAAATGGCACGGTTCCGCTGCCCCACGCACCTTACTCGCCTGACCTGGCTCCGTGTGACTTTTCTTTATTTCCACGCATGAAAAGGAGCATGAAAGGACACCGATTTGACAACACTGAAGAAGTCAACTAAAAAATGAGGGAGGTGCGTCAGCCATTTCTAAAGATGAGTGCAAAAAATATTTCTAACAGCACCGGTGGGACAAAAAAATGGTTCAAATGGCTCTGAGCGCTATGGGACTTAACATCTGTGGTCATCAGTCCCCTAGAACTTAGAACTACTTAAACCTAACTAACCTAAGGACATCACACACATCCATGCCCGAGGCAGGATTCGATTCTGCGACCGTAGCAGTCCCGCGGTTCCAGACTGAAGCGCCTAGAACCGCACGGCCACACCGGCCGGCGCCGGTGGTACAGATGTACTAGTTGTAACGGAGTCTTTTGAAGGGGATAAGATTGTTTTGCAAACAATTTAAAAATATATAGCTTTTAAAAAATAGTTCCGGTTTTTTCGGGCACCCCTCGCATAGTGATAGTCTACTACGTTTTTTTCGTTTTGTGAAGCCCATAGTTTTACATTTTTGAGCCTTTAAAACAAGTTTACTATCATTACTGCACTCTGAAATAGTATCAATAACTCACTACATACACTATGTGATCAAAAGTATCTGGACACCCCCAAAAATACACGTTTTTCTTATTAGTTGCATTGTGCTGCCACCTACTGCCAGGTACTCCACCTCAGTAGTCATCAGACATCGTGAGAAAGAAGAATGGGACGCTCCGGGAACTTACGGACTTCAAACGTGGTGAGGTGACTGGGTGTCACTTGTGTCATACGTCTGTTTGCAAGATTTCCACGCTCCTAAACATCCCTAGATCCACTGTTTCCGATGTGACAGTGAAGTGGAAACGTGAAGGGACACGTACAGCACAAAAGCGTACAGGCCGACCTCGTCTGTTGACGGACTGAGACAGGCGACAGTTGAAGAGGGTCGTAATGTGCAATAGGCAGACATCTCTCAAGGCCATCACACAGGAATTAGAAACTGCATCAGGATCCACTGCAGGTACTATGACAGTTAGGCGGGAGGTGAGAAATCTTTGATTTCATGGTCGAGCGGCTGCTCATAAGCCACACATCACTCCGGTAAATGCCAAACGACGCCTCGCTTGGTGTAAGGAGCGTAAAGAGTGGACGATTGAACAGTGGAAAAACGTTTTGTGGAGCGACGAATCACGGTACACAATGTGGCGGTGTGATGGCAGTGTGTGAGTATGAAAAATGTCCGGTGAACGTCATCTGCCAGCGTGTGTAGTGCCAATAGTAAAATTCGGAGGCGGTGGTGTTATGGTGTGGTCGTATTTTTCATGGAGGGGGCTCGCACCCCTTGTTTTGCGTGGCACTATCACAGCACAGGCCTATACTGATATTGTAAGCACCTTCTTGCTTCCCACTGCTGAAGAACAATGCGGGGATGTCGACTGCATCTTTCAACACGATCAAGCACCTGTTCATAATGCACAGCCTGTCCAGAGTGGTTACACGACAATAACATCCCTGTAATGGACTGTCCTGCACAGAGTCCTCACCTGAATCTTATAGAGCACCTATGGGTGTTTTGGAACGCCGACTTCGAGCCAGGCCTCACCGACCGACATCGATACCTCTCCTCAGTGGCTGCCATTCCCCAAGATACCTTCCAGCACCTGATTGAATGTGTGCCTGCGAGAGTGGAAGCTGTCATCAAACCTAAGGATGGGCCAACACCATAATTGAATTCCAGCATTATCGATGGAGGGCGCCACGAACTTGTCAGTCATTTTCAGCCAGGTGTCCGGATACTTTTGATCACATAGTGTATCAATTTATTACATGACGGGTTCCGCACAGCAGTAACTGCGCCGCGAAGTGGACTATGCCTGTCACTACAGGCTAATCCTTTGCCTCCAAGCATCCATACTTTAATAGCCGACCTGCTGCTCAAGGGTAAATAAAATTAATTGGTAGCTTGTGCCACACATACTTGGGTGTACCAACCAAACTAAAATCCTACTACTCGTAATAGTCACAATTATTAGTCTGCAAATGAAATAAATACTGATGTAATGTTGTTCAATACACCATCCTCAGACATCACTAGAAATATCTGCACTTATACCTCCAAAACACTGCGTTTTGTTAATATCAATGCCCATATAACACTTCTATGGGGTACTCCAGAAATTACCTTTACGTCTATTGATTTCGTCCTTTCAAGAACAATTTATAGATATATATATTTCCTAGAAAGACCTAAATGGAGTCACAGATCTGGTTCGATAACCGGTAAATTCGTATTGCATCCACTAAATGACAATCCCAAACTATACTGAATGCTGTCGAAAGTTGAGGAACACGCCATTGCTGTGTTGTGGCTCTTCTATCTTATCACTGTAGTTGAAGTACAAAGGGAAGTCATATTTGAAACCAACACACGTAAATTGAGGTGTTTCTCGAACCCACGATCGCTATTTTACGAAGCAGTCACGCAGCGTAGCGCAGATGGAGGGAAGGCGAACACTGATGATCGCCACCCATCACTCTTACTGGTCACAAGTGGACGAAGTTGGATGCCTGCAGAGACGCAATGACGCAGAGCAGCCGAAAAGCAGAGTTTGCACTAGTTGTCTGGCTCGATTAGTCTTCGCTGACAACCGCTTGCGAAACAAAAAATTCTCCCGCCAATTTCCAGGAATTCTCCTTCTGGTTTTTCGCGAATACTGTGAGAGCGGCTTCGCTAAACTTGCAGTTACGCTGGCGCGTTTCCTTTTCCTTTTGTCTTGCTTTAGTAACGTTTGCTATCGTGATGGCGTACCAAAGAATATCCCAGGAGGTCCTCAAGAGACTAGCATCCGATGTTTTTTTTTTAAACGGAAATTAAATGAACAGCTAAATCGTTTTACTGACGTTATCCCACTAATTTCTCAGTGCTTTCTTGGCGTCAAGTTCCAATTTAAAATAATATGTCTTTCTGAATACATCAATTGCGCTGAAAGAAACATTTCTGTTTTCCTTGAGAGACTTCCTAATGTTGAAGTACACAGGGAAGTAGTTTGTAGAACGAAATTCATAGCTTTTAATTAGTGTCGTTCCCTTTTGGTTGTGTTGCTTCAGTAACTATGACCGTGAAATTACCATGATCACTTAAGAATTGCTCTTTCTCGTGCAGATGATCGCAGCTATTGCTAGTATTGTGCAAATGCATTTTGTTTCGTTTCCTAACTAAAATATGCCACCAAATTATTTAAAGTATTTGTAATGGTCTCGAAAGGCAATTATTTTTATAATAATTATTTACTTGCATTAAATATTTTGGATCGCTGCCTTACATATATAAAGCATACAAAGTGTTTATAACATGAAAATAATTATTCTTATAGTCACTGCCTTTATAGACGAATTACGGTGCCTAAAATATTTAGGTGAAACATGTTTAGCTCGGATACAAAATATATTTAATACAGTTCGTGGTTCCATATCGGCTGTTGCTTAACCAACGAGAATTTACTTTATTACTTTATCCCCGCGACGGGACAAAAAAAAATGGCTCTGAGCACTATGGGACTTAACATCTATGGTCATCAGTCCCCTAGAACTTAGAACTACTTAAACCTAACTAACTTAAGGACATCACACAACACCCAGTCATCACGAGGCAGAGAAAAATCTCTGACCCCGCCGGGAATCGAACCCGGGAACCCGGGCGTGGGAAGCGAGAACGCTACCGCACGACCACGAGCTGCGGACGCGACGGGACAACTTCGGCCTTACCGGACATTGTCAAGAGCTATGGGTACCGAAAACATGTCACAAGATGTTGGACTATATGCAACGGACTTGGCAGTTCCGAAAGTGAGAACACACAGACACAAGCTTCAAGTTTAAAATACAGCGTTTACTGAATACAGTAATGATCATCGTCGAATCTATTAGCAAGTTTCTAGACGCTGTATGTGCTCACGTCCGTAGATTGTCGCTGCAGATCGGAAAGCGTTCGCCGTCAGTTGCCACCCGTCCTTCTTATCTGATACTGGGGACGAAAGTCTTTCACCACTAGAATTCGATCCCCCAGTCTCCGAATACAGCGCTGTCACACAAGCGAACATCAGTGGCCTCAACTAATGACACGGGTACTTCCGCGTAGTGCGACTATAGGAGTTAGAGATCTGTTTGACCCACGGGAGGGCGTCGACGAAGTGCTGAAATAGCTTAAATATGGATAGAGGCCTGAAGAAAGACATCCACTGCTCTGCGAATACCTTCTGACGGAAGGTTACAATAATCAGTTTTGTATGTATTGTATTGTATGTTAACCGGGGACCTAGAAACGACAGAGAGGCTCCGTCCTCGCCGCAGCCGCAGTGGTCCACAACCCCACGACGACTACCACAGTCCGCTTCAGCCCTCCGCCTCCCCACACCGAACCCAGGGTTATTGTGCGGTCCGGCCCCCGGTGGACCCCCCAGGGAACGTCTCACACCAGACGAGTGTAACCCTTATGTTCGCGCGGTAGAGTAATTGTGGTGTACGCGTATATGGAGAACTTGTTTGCGCAGCAATTGCCGACATAGTGTAACTGAGGCGGAATAAGGGGAACCAACCTGCATTCGCCGAGGCAGATGGAAAACCGCCTAAACACCATCCACAGACTGGCTGGTTCACCGGACCACGACACAAACCCGCCTGGTGGCTTCATGCCGGGGACCAGGCGCTCCTTCCCGCCCGGAAAGCCGTGCCATAGACCGCACGGTCAACCGAGCGGGCATAATCAGTATTTAGTAATCTAAGAGTATACTACAGCTTGCATAGGGACTGGAAAAGGAGACCAGACTGATTACAGCTCGTACGAAGGAATTTAAGCATCCAGCCGTCCGGCGCTCTTTCTGTGAATGGAAAGGGAGGAAATAGTAGGATGTGTTACCGTCCGATGTAACCTCGGCCATGGAATTATGAATGGTTGCCACGATACGAATATAGGTGCAGATTTTATTGTTAAATATTAACAACAGACGGAAATGTGAAAGACATTATCAGAAAAATGCTATGAAGGTTAATCCACGCATTGGTCGAGGTCGATAGAAACACGTGTTGTCGATCAGTTGTTCAGTGTCGTTTGTTGTAAAATGAGAAGTCCTCTCTTTCATGCCCTCCACTACATCTACATCTACATCTACATGATTACTCTGCAATTCACATTTAAGTGCTTGGCAGAGGGTTCATCGAACCACAATCATATTATCTCTCTACCATTCCACTCCCGAACAGCGCGCGGGAAAAACGGACACTTAACCTTTCTGTTCGAGCTCTGATTTCTCTTATTTTATTTTGATGATCATTCCTACCTATGTAGGTTGGGCTCAACAAAATATTTTCGCATTCGGAAGAGATAGTTGGTGACTGAAATTTCGTAAATAGATCTCGCCGCGACGAAAAACGTCCTTGCTTTAATGACTTCCATCCCAACTCGCGTATCATATCTGCCACACTCTCTCCCCTATTACGTGATAATACAAAACGAGCTGCCCTTTTTTGCACCCTTTCGATGTCCTCCGTCAATCCCACCTGGTAAGGATCCCACACCGCACAGCAATATTCTAACAGAGGAAGAACGAGTATAGTGTAAGCTGTCTCTTTAGAGGACTTGTTGCATCTTCCAAGTGTCCTGCCAATGAAACGCAACCTTTGGCTCGCCTTCCCCGTGATATTATCTATGTGGTCTTTCCAACTGAAGTTGTTCGTAATTTTAACACCGAGGTACTTAGTTGAATTGACAGCCTTGAGAATTGTACTATTTATCGAGTAATCGAATTCCAACGGATTTCTTTTGGAACTCATGTGGATCACCTCACACTTTTCGTTATGTAGCGTCAACTGCCACCTGCCACACATTACAGCAATCTTTTCTAAATCGCTTTGCAACTGATACTGAACTTCGGATGACCTTACTAGACGGTAAATTACAGCATCAACTGCGAACAACCTAAGAGAACTGCTCAGATTGTCACCCAGGTCATTTATATAGGTCAGGAACAGCAGAGGTCCCAGGACGCTTCCCTGGGGAACAACTGATATCACTTCAGTTTTACTCGATGATTTGCCGTCTGTTACTACGAACTGCGACTTTCCTGACAGGAAATCACGAATCTAGTCGCACAACTGAGACGATACCCCATAGGCCCGCAGCTTGATTAGAAGTCGCTTGTGAGGATGGAGATGTAGGCTACTGAATACGTAGTTGCAGAGGCGACTGCTGGACTGCATGTTTCTGTCATTCGACTCTCGGTGAAGCTGGGGCGCCTTCCGATGTTTTATACTGTTGTAGTATTTTAGTGCTTGGCGGCATCGCACGTGATCTCGGAGAGGACACGGAGACCAGCAGCTGGCGTGCTGGGAAGAGTCACGTGACTGAGGGTCTCGCGCCGCCTCTGCCCTGACACACACGCGCGCACACAGTGGGCCGTAGCTGGTAGGCCTTCACCCAGCAGCAGCCCGGTGTCACGTGACCAGACAGCATTCCAGCTGGCGATCGCGATTTCTCCCGGAATCGGCGCTGCGATGGCTGGCGCCACCGCTGCTGCGGCCCGCTTCCGGACCGGCTGACTGCGTCCGGCGCACGCCGCCACCCACCACCATCTACATCTGCAGCTTGTTTGATAAAGAAAACAAGTGTGCCGTATTCTTGCACGAGACAGCGCTGCTCAGATGCAGGAAAAATAAAAATCCGATGAACATAGAGCGAGTGAAATGGAAAGTGTTGTACTGTGAACGCCTTGACCGAACCATGCCAAACCAGTATTTCCACGCCTGTGTCCCTTGTTGATTCAAATTTCATCGTTAAGCGTGCTTTTCTTTAGTACAGAAAAAAAAAACAATTCCTCCAGATGCTCGGAGGAACACGAGTTTCCATGCGTCGTTTACTGCTGAAACCGTATGACAGAGAACAGAGACTTGCACGGTGTGAAGCCATTGTTAGTCGGTACACTGAGTGACATTCTGCACTGTTTAGCGGCGGGTGTCGCCTCTCTTTGTGGCGGATAGATTGACGCCAACTTGACCGTGGACGTCCTGACCAAAGGTCACAGGTACCAGCGACTTTGGAGACGCACAGCTCGCCTATTCCTGGAACATTTTTTTTTTTTTTTTTTTGGGTAGGGGGAGGGAGGGTTTCGGTACGACAACTGTCTGATATGTGAAATGTTGAAAGGATGCTGAATGCTGGCCAGTGTGTGGCAATTATGATACACTGTTGTGATACCCCCTGTGTCTAGGGTAAGAAATGGCCTACTGCAGGAGAATAAAACACCCTCCGCCACACTCCGTCAGGTGGCTTGCGGAGTGTGGATGTAGATGTAGATGTAGAACAAGACTTCAGACAGCAGTTCACACCACAAACGCCTTGAGTGATGTACGGACCTTTGTCTGTCCTGCTGGATCCCGAGATTCGTCACCCATAGAGCGAGTGTGGGATGTGAAGGGAAGACATACTTTCACACCAGCCTTCAGACAGCTGGCTTCACGAACTGACTCGGTACGCGTTTTAGGAATGGCAAGAAATTCCACAAGATTGCATTCGGTGGCTGTTCGCTTCCAAGACAGAAGAGTGTATTCGTGTCGTGAGAGTCACGCCTCTGTTGGTGATGCACATCAGTAGTGCAGTGAAAGTTTAATCACTTAAACTCCCTCTTTTTCTATCAAAAGTACACATTTGTCGGTAAGGAGTGATTGGGGATCTACATTTCTGGAAAATACAATTATTTTCAGTTTATCGATTTCCGTTTTATTGTCTCAAAATAGCCATTTTCCTGCAATATCATCCATTTTCCGATCCGTTAAAAAAGGTAAAAGTAAATGTTAGCTGGGTTCTAAATCAAATGGTTCTGAGCACTATGGGACTTAACATCTCAGGTCATCAGTCCCCTAGAACTTAGAAATACTTAAAACTAACTAACCTAAAGACATCACATACGTCCATGCCCGAGGCAGGATTCGACCCTGCGACCGTAGCGGTTGCGCGGTTCCAGACTGAAGCGCCTAGAACAGCTCGGCCACACCGGCCGGCCAGCTGGGCTCTAATCCTGTAGTTACAGTACTACAGAAATTTCTATCTATTTACAATACAAACATTGTACTGCATATCATTTTCGTAGTTGCAGAGTAAGCAGTGTTACGTAAACACCAACATTTTACTGTCATGTACTAAAGTCCAACTTGCATGTTGCCGCTCTATATTAAAATTTAAAAGAAATTTCATTGAATTAAGGAGCCTGTAGTGATAGATAGTGATCGTGCGAAAGCAGATATTTTTAAGTAATAAAACGGCGATTGTCAAACTGAAAACGAGTGTATTTTCAATTATTACCCGTTACGTGATGAATACATGCACAAAATCTGGTGAATGTTGGTCTGTAACACTTTCAGTTTCCCTGACGACACGTTCGAAAACAAATACTCGTTGAGGCCCGGGCCGTTTAGTAGTGCCGAGAGCGGCGAGTACTCGGTTGTGTCGGCTGTCCTCGCTGGAAGTCCTCACAGTGTGACCCTGTTGTCACATTAGAACTTACCGCCGTCTCCTACATCGTCCGTTCCGTACGCATCGTTCTGAGGTTGTACCTGCATCTTAACAACATTAGTGATTCCGTGGACTGTGAACAACACACACTTTTCAATGGATTGCTGTTACTCTAGGCGGAAAAATGCAAACGTGGTATTCTGCAGCTTTTCAGCCAACGGCGTTAGTCTCCAGGCCGTGGGATAATAAACAACCACAGTAGCCATCTGCGGGCAGATACAGATCTTCGAACAATTATGGACTCAAATAACTTACGGGTTTGTTGGCGGGTGACGTCGTCGACCACCGCCGATATTTCGACAGGAGCACACCCTGCCATTCTCAACGCACAAATGCAAGGAGGGAGCAATGTGCAAGGGAATTTAATACCTCGGTTCACAGAGGAGAAACAAGGAATATACCACACACAGAACAAGTAACCGCAGAGAAGGCTTCTGTGCAACGGGTGAGTGACGACAGCAACGAACTGGCACTTATGTCTACGGCCTTTTTACCTTGCGCAGGAAGCATTTCCAACAGGATTGGCCGTATATTGCGGAAATATGATGTGAAATGTGTTTTTCGACCACCTTCTAAGATTAAGGCCCTGTTGCTGTCCGTAAAAGATGATCTTGGTTTGCGTAAGGCTGGGGTCTATCGCATTTCATGCAGTTGTGGCACGTCATATATTGGTCAATCAGGACTGTGGAAGACCGGTGTACTGAACATAAGCATCACACACGCTTACAACAGCAGAGCAAACCCGCTATTGCAGAACATTGCCTTGACACCAGTCATCCTATGGAATACAACAACACGGAGATTCTGGCTTGCACGTCCAGCTATTGAGATAGTGTTATTAAGGAAGCTGTTGAAATCAAATTATCAAGCAACCTTATAAACAGAGATGGTGGATTTTGTTTAAATGCTGCTTGGAATCCGGCTCTGTCTCTCATCAAAAACCAGAGGGACAGAATTAGTGCTACCTCACCTGTTGATTAATAGTCACTATCGATATTTCTGATGTTGGTTATCTTTGGTTGTGTGTTGACTCTGTGGTTACTTGTTCTATGTGTGGTATCTTCATTGTTTCTCCTCTGTGAACCGAGGTATTAAATTCCCTTGCACATTGCTTCCTCCTTGCATTTGTGCCTTGAGAATGGCAGGGTGTGCTCCTGCCGAAATATCGGCGGTGGTCGACGACGTCACCCGGCAACAAACCCGTAAGTTATTTGAACATTCAATTCGGCGGGAAAAGTTAAGGTCTCAATTATGGACTCGTTTTAGTATCAGTGTGTGGGCCGAAATTATGGGCGGCGGGCTCATAGGGACATGCACAGTACCGGGATAATTAGCAGGTGCTGTTTACCAGCAACTCGTGCGCGGCAAACTACCTCCACTATTGGCGACCGTTACCCTCGTAGAAAGAGAACGAATGCGGTTTATGCACGGCGTGCCACCACCCAGTTCTCTACGCCTCGCACAACGTTACGGGATACAAACGTCTGATGACCAGGACGTCCATTAGCATTGCCTCCCCGTTCACCCGATCTCAGGCCCCTCAGACTTATGGCTGCGGGCACATTTAAGGGCCTGCTGTACGCCGCACCCAGCGAAAACGTGCACACGTTACAATGACACTCGTTCACGCACGTGACCAAATCCGAGGGCAGCCGTGTGTGCACCCACGAGTTCGCGATTCTGTTAGGACGACGACTGATGGTCGTGCAAGAATGACTGGTAACCGCAGTCAGTACTTCCTGTAATGACTGACGCCGTACTCTGAAATTACTTGTTTCTAGGCATGTGTTCGTAGAACTTTATTTCTACTTTCGACCAGTAGTATCTCCGCCAATAGTAAAACACACATTAAAAAAAAACTTGTATATGCTGCAAGCCAGCTTATTGCCAGTGGCAGAGGGTAACACGGTTTTCCGAAACTCCTTCACCAAAGAAGACGAAGTAAATTTTCCTGAATTCCAATCAAGGACAACTGCAAAGATGAGAAACATAGAAGCAGATATCCTCGGTGTAACAAAGCAGCTTAAATCACTTAATAAAGGCAAGGCCTCCGGTCCAGATTGTATACCAGTCAGGTTCCTCTCAGAGTATGCTGATAAAATAGCTCCATATTTAGCAATTATATACAGCCACTCGCTCACTGAAAGATACATACCTAAAGACTGGAAAATTGCTCAAGTCCCACCAATCCCCAAAAAGGGAAGTAGGAGTAATCCGCTGAATTACAGGCCTATATCAGTAACGTCGATTTGCAGTTCGAACATTATGAAGTACCTCGAAGAAAACGATTTATTGACGTATACTCAGCACGGATTCAGAAAATATCGTTCTTGTGAAACACAACTGGCTCTTTATACTAATGAAGTAGTAAGTGCTATCGACAGGTGATGTCAAATTGATTCCATATTTTTAGATTTCCAGAAGGCTTTCGACACCGTTCGTCACAAGCGTCTTCTAATCAAACTGCGTGCCTACGGAGTGCTCCCTGCCGCCGTTGGATAAGCAGCTGCAGCAGCAAGTCGTATACTCCTAGCTTACTCATTTGTTACATAGTTTAATTCTTAATTTCTTTGCGTGTTTTTGGTACTTGCATTGTTTAATTCATAAATTTCGAGCGTATTATAGTATTTGAGAGTTGTAGCATCGCGTTTCAGTACCTGAATAGTGTAAATTCGCGTAGTCGTTTGTCTACTGTTTTGTTTTGAACGGCCAGTGTCGGTTGGTCGCAGTCAGTGTGCTCCCTGCCGCCGTTGGATAAGCAGCTGCAGCAGCAAGTCGTATACTCCTAGCTCACTCATTTGTTACATAGTTTAATTCTTAATTTCTTTGCGTGTTTTTGGTTCTTGCATTGTTTAATTCATAAATTTCGGGCGTATTATAGTATTTGAGAGTGTAGCATCGTGTTTTAGTACCTGAATAGTGTAATTTCGCTTAGTCTCCTTCCGCCGCCGAGCAGTGTCAGCAGTGCGCAAGTAGCAGCATTACTGCATTTACTAGGCAATCTTGTATTTTAATAACCGTTTAAATTTTGTGTCGATTTGTTTGTGCTCTCTGTCGATTAATTCAGACGTTCTTTGCACAACAGTTTTTAGCATGGATAGGGACTGCAACTGCTGTGTTCGGATGCAGGCTGAGTTGGCATCCCTTCGCTCCCAGCTTCAGGCAGTGTTGGCTTCGGTCACACAGCTTGAGGCTGTTGCCAATGGGCATCACTGTGGGGGTCCGGACGGGGGTTTGTCGGGGACGGCCAGCTCGTCCCACGCATCCCCCGATCGGACTACGACTGTGGCTGCCCGGGATACTGCCCGCATTGAGGCTGATCCCTCACCTGTGGTAGAGTGGGAGGTCGTTTCAAGGTGTGGCAGGGGGCGAAAGACATTCCGGAGGGCTGAACGGAAAGCCTCTCCAGTTTGTCTGACGAACCGGTTTCAGGCTCTGTCTCAGGCTGATACTGATCTTCGGCCTGACATGGCTGCTTGTCCTGTTCCAGAGGTTGCCCCTCAGTCTGCAAGATCCGGGCAGTCGCAGAGGGTGGGCTTACTGGTAGTTGGGAGCTCCAACGTCAGGCGCGTAATGGGGCCCCTTAGGGAAATGGCAGCAAGAGAGGGGAAGAAAACCAATGTGCACTCCGTGTGCATACCGGGGGGAGTCATTCCAGATGTGGAAAGGGTCCTTCCGGATGCCATGAAGGGTACAGGGTGCACCCATCTGCAGGTGGTCGCTCATGTCGGCACCAATGATGTGTGTCGCTATGGATCGGAGGAAATCCTCTCTGGCTTCCGGCGGCTATCTGATTTGGTGAAGACTGCCAGTCTCGCTAGCGGGATGAAAGCAGAGCTCACCATCTGCAGCATCGTCGACAGGACTGACTGCGGACCTTTGGTACAGAGCCGAGTGGAGGGTCTGAATCAGAGGCTGAGACGGTTCTGCGACCGTGTGGGCTGCAGATTCCTCGAGTTGCACCATAGGGTGGTGGGGTTTCGGGTTCCGCTGGATAGGTCAGGAGTCCACTACACGCAACAAGCGGCTACACGGGTAGCAGGGGTTGTGTGGCGTGGGCTGGGCGGTTTTTTAGGTTAGATGGCCTTGGGCAAGTACAGAAAGGGCAACAGCCTCAACGGGTGCGGGGCAAAGTCAGGACATGCGGGGAACAAGCAGCAATCGGTATTCTAATTGTCAACTGTCGAAGCTGCGTTGGTAAAGTACCGGAACTTCAAGCGCTGATAGAAAGCACCGAAGCTGAAATCGTTATAGGTACAGAAAGCTGGCTTAAGCCAGAGATAAATTCTGCCGAAATTTTTACAAAGGTACAGACGGTGTTTAGAAAGGATAGATTGCATGCAACCGGTGGTGGAGTGTTCATCGCTGTTAGTAGTAGTTTATCCTGTAGTGAAGTAGAAGTGGATAGTTCCTGTGAATTATTATGGGTGGAGGTTACACTAAACAACCGAACTAGGTTAATAATTGGCTCCTTTTACCGACCTCCCGACTCAGCAGCATTAGTGGCAGAACAACTGAGAGAAAATTTGGAATACATTTCACATAAATTTTCTCAGCATGTTATAGTCTTAGGTGGAGATTTCAATTTACCAGATATGGACTGGGACACTCAGATGTTTAGGACGGGTGGTAGGGACAGAGCATCGAGTGACATTATACTGAGTGCACTATCCGAAAATTACCTCGAGCAATTAAACAGAGAACCGACTCGTGGAGATAACATATTGGACCTACTGATAACAAACAGACCCGAACTTTTCGAATCTGTATGTACAGAACAGGGAATCAGTGATCATAAGGCCGTTGCAGCATCCCTGAATATGGAAGTTAATAGGAATATAAAAAAAGGGAGGAAGGTTTATCTGTTTAGCAAGAGTAATAGAAGGCAGATTTCAGACTACCTAACAGATCAAAACGAAAATTTCTGTTCCGACACTGACAATGTTGAGTGTTTATGGAAAAAGTTCAAGGCAATCGTAAAATGCGTTTTAGACAGGTACGTGCCGAGTAAAACTGTGAGGGACGGGAAAAACCCACCGTGGTACAACAACAAAGTTAGGAAACTACTGCGAAAGCAAAGAGAGCTCCACTCCAAGTTTAAACGCAGCCAAAACCTCTCAGACAAACAGAAGCTAAACGATGTCAAAGTTAGCGTAAGGAGGGCTATGCGTGAAGCGTTCATTGAATTCGAAAGTAAAATTCTATGTACCGACTTGACAGAAAATCCTAGGAAGTTCTGGTCTTACGTTAAATCAGTAAGTGGCTCGAAACAGCATATCCAGACACTACGGGATGATGATGGCATTGAAACAGAGGATGACACGCGTAAAGCTGAAATACTAAACACCTTTTTCCAAAGCTGTTTCACAGAGGAAGACCGCACTGCAGTTCCTTCTCTAAATCCTCGCACAAACGAAAAAATGGCTGACATCGAAATAAGTGTCCAAGGAATAGAAAAGCAACTGGAATCACTCAATAGAGGAAAGTCCACTGGACCTGACGGGATACCAATTCGATTCTACACAGAGTATGCGAAAGAACTTGCCCCCCTTCTAACAGCCGTGTACCGCAAGTCTCTAGAGGAACGGAGGGTTCCAAATGATTGGAAAAGAGCACAGATAGTCCCAGTCTTCAAGAAGGGTCGTCGAGCAGATGCGCAAAACTATAGACCTATATCTCTTACGTCGATCTCTTGTAGAATTTTAGAACATGTTTTTTGCTCGCGTATCATGTCATTTCTGGAAACCCAGAATCTACTATGTAGGAATCAACATGGATTCCGGAAACAGCGATCGTGTGAGACCCAACTCAATTTATTTGTTCATGAGACCCAGAAAATATTAGATAGAGGCTCCCAGGTAGATGCTATTTTTCTTGACTTCCGGAAGGCGTTCGATACAGTTCCGCACTGTCGCCTGATAAACAAAGTAAGAGCCTACGGAATATCAGACCAGCTGTGTGGCTGGATTGAAGAGTTTTTAGCAAACAGAACACAGCATGTTGTTATCAATGGAGAGACGTCTACAGACGTTAAAGTAACCTCTGGCGTGCCACAGGGGAGTGTTATGGGACCATTGCTTTTCACAATATATATAAATGACTTAGTAGATAGTGTCGGAAGTTCCATGCGGCTTTTCGCGGATGATGCTGTAGTATACAGAGAAGTTGCTGCATTAGAAAATTGTAGCGAAATACAGGAAGATCTGCAGCGGATAGGCACTTGGTGCAGGGAGTGGCAACTGACCCTTAACATAGACAAATGTAATGTATTGCGAATACATAGAAAGAAGGATCCTTTATTGTATGATTATATGATAGCGGAACAAACACTGGTAGCAGTTACTTCTGTAAAATATCTGGGAGTATGCGTACGGAACGATTTGAAGTGGAATGATCATATAAAACTAACTGTTGGTAAGGCGGGTACCAGGTTGAGATTCATTGGGAGAGTGCTTAGAAAATGTAGTCCATCAACAAAGGAGGTGGCTTACAAAACACTCGTTCGACCTATACTTGAGTATTGCTCATCAGTGTGGGATCCGTACCAGGTCGGGTTGACGGAGGAGATAGAGAAGATCCAAAGAAGAGCGGCGCGTTTCGTCACTGGGTTATTTGGTAACCGTGATAGCGTTACGGAGATGTTTAATAAACTCAAGTGGCAGACTCTGCAAGAGAGGCGCTCTGCATCGCGGTGTAGCTTGCTCGCCAGGTTTCGAGAGGGTGCGTTTCTGGATGAGGTATCGAATATATTGCTTCCCCCTACTTATACTTCCCGAGGAGATCACGAATGTAAAATTAGAGAGATTAGAGCGCGCACGGAGGCTTTCAGACAGTCGTTCTTCCCGCGAACCATACGCGACTGGAACAGGAAAGGGAGGTAATGACAGTGGCACGTAAAGTGCCCTCCGCCACACACCGTTGGGTGGCTTGCGGAGTATCAATGTAGATGTAGATGTAGTATCGCCTCAGTTGTGCGACTGGATTCGTGATTTCCTGGTTGGCTCTGAGCACTGTGCGACTTAACTTTTGAGGTCATCAGTCGCCTAGAACTTAGAATTACTTAAACCTAACTAACCTAAGGACATCACACACATCCATGCCCGAGGCAGGATTCGAACCTGCTACCGTAGCGGTCGCTCGGCTCCAGACTGCAGCGCCTAGAACCGCGTGGCCACTCCGGCCGGCCGTGATTTCCTGTCAGAAAGGTCACAGTTCGTAGCAATAGATGGAAAGTCATCGAGTAAAACAGAAGTAATATCCGGCGTTCCCCAAGGAAGTGTTATAGGTATTGTTCCTGATCTACCGTATATTAACGGCATAGGAGACAATCTGAGTAGCCGTCTTAGATTGTTTGCAGATGATGCTGTCATTTACCGTCTTGTAAAGTCATCAGATGATCAAAACGAATTGCAGAATGATTTAGATAAGATATCTGTATGGCGCAAAAAGTGGCAATTGACCCTGAATAAAGAAAAGTGCGAAGTTATTCACATGAGTACTAAAAGAAATCAGCTAAATTTCGATTACGCGATAAGTCACAAAAATCTGAGGGCTGTTAAATTCAACTAAATACTTAGAGATTACAATGACAAATAACCTAAATTGGAACGATGACATGGATAATATTGTGGGTAGAGCAAACCAAAGACTGCGATTCATTGGTAAAACACTTAGAAGGTGCAACAGGTCTACCAAAGAGACTGCTTACACTACGCTTATCCGCCCTATTCTGGAGTACTGCTGTGCGGTGTGGGATCCTCATCAGTTGGAACTGAGGGATGACATCGAAAAAGTACAAAGAAGGGCAGCTCGTTTCGTACTACCGCGAAGCTTGGGAGATAGTTTCACAGACATGATACGTGAACTGGAGTTGCAATCATTAAAACAAAGGCGTTTTTCGTTTCGACGGGATATTCTCATGAAATTTCAATCACCAATTTTCTCCTCCGATTGTGAAAACATTCTGTTGGCACCCAACTACATAGGGAGAAATGATCATGACGATAAAGTAAGAGAAATCAGGGCTCGCACAGAAAAATGTAAGTGCTAGTTTTTCCCGCGTGCTGTTCGAGAGTGGACGGTAGAGAGACAGCATGAAGGTGGTTCATTGAACCCTCTGCCAGGCACTTTATTGTGAATAGCACAGTAATCACGAAGATGTAGATGTAGACGTGAGGTACCACAGAGAATCCCCCGACCCGCTTCCCTCTTGCGTTCGGAATAGTGCGCGGGATAAACGAGTAATGGTAGGCTTCAGAATGAGATGGAATTTCTCTGATTTTCTCGTCATATCGATTTCGCTGCGGAAGGAACGAGCGAAGGAAGGAAGCTTCTGGTGTAACGTCCCGAGGTCATTAAAAACGCAGAGTAAGCGTAGACTGAAGAAGGATGTGGAAGGAGCAGGCCATACCCATTCAAAGATACCGCCCCAGTATCCGCCTCAGGCGATCTATCCCACTGAAAGCACGACAAACAATCCAGAGTCTTAACCATTGCGTCGACAACCTTGCGTGGTCTCACATCACGAGGTATATGTGAAAGGAAGTAATACACTGTCCGAGTCCTTTTGGGCGTGTGCTTCGTAATTTCAACAGTAAACCTCAGCGTGTTGCACAACACGTGTCTTGTAGCCTCTGCCTCTGGACACGTTCGGCATCTCTCTAACGCTCCCGCTTCGACTAGATCGTCCATGACGGAGCGCGCCATTGTTCGTCTGGATCTTGTCTATCGCTGGTAAGACTCAAGATTCGGTCCATGAAGGGATTTGTATGCTTCTCTTCTCGTGGATGAGCTCCGTTTCCGTAGGACACTTCCGAGGTATCCTAGTCTGCCGTCTGCTGTTCCTGCAGCTGATTTCATGTGCTCGCTCCGCCTTCGTTCGTTCCGGATGGCAACTCCTAGATACCATGCCGCACATTACAGTTGCTGTTGTGTCCATTGGGCCGCTGCCAAAAATGTAAGCCAATCGTAATGGATCTCTTTGTCTACTTATCCGCAATAGGCTACATTTGTTTACGTTGTGTGTCAACTGCCAGTCCACCACAAAGTAAAATTTAGGTATTACAGCTTTTAGTGTTATTTTATACTTGCTGAGTCGTTATGGACTCCACGGCCGTTGAGGGGGGTGTCACAGGACATTTTAATTTCCACTGTCTATACTTTTACAAAAAACTGAATAAAATATTGTCAGTATGACCAGGAAGGATTCAGAATTCACACTCATAGCAGTGAGTGTTCTAAAACATAGCAAAATAATTTTTTTACATGTGAAATTTCATCATTTTTTCACTTACTATTGCCTGGATTTGTTGTTATAGGTACACTTTTCTTCATAAGTAAGAGAGATTCTTCGATGAATTTTGCACAGCATACAAACCATACTTACAGGTGCATGAAACTCTAGAATTTATTTGATGTATGAAAAAATTAATGAGCTCTTACATTTTAAACTTCATGTTTAGAAAAAACTCAAATTTTATAGTTAATTATCTCAGTTTCTACCACGGTTTTTAGTAGATTTGGAAAATTCTAGAGTTTCATACACCTGAAAGTATGGTTTGTATGCTGTGCAAAATTCATCGAAGAATCTCTCTTACTTATGAAGAAAAGTGTACCTATAACAACAAATCCAGCCAATTAGTACGTGAAAAAAATGATGAATTTCACATGTAAAAAAAAATTATTATGTTGTATTTTTGAAGTTCATCAGCTGTGAGTGTGAATTCTGAATCCTTGCCGGTCATGCTGACAAAGTTTTATGATTTTTTTTTTTTTTTGTGAAAGTATAGACACTGGAAATTAAAATGTCTTGTGGTGGCTCTCCTGTTCCAAGCCGGCCCGTTTGACGTCCTACCCCCATTAAGGATTTGTCGTAAAGATCGCAGCCAGCCATAAATACTTTTGAAATGCTTAATTTCAATGTCGTAACCGGTTTCGAGCTATCATGTCAGTGTTTCATATATAATTTATAATATGCAATCTGATAGCTGTATCAAGTTCTGTCAGAATTCCACTGCCAGTCACCGAGAAAAAAGACCTTATTAGAAAGAACTTGTTCTATAGTTCTTAAATAATAAGTTCACTCTTATAGAGAAAGCCTTTTCTACTATTAAAGTGTTGCACCTCGCAGACATACATTTCTGTGTGACTTCTGCAAGAGATCATTGCTTAATGCGAAAGGAGTGATATCTCTTCTTAGTAAATGTTCCTTGCATTTTAAAGAAAACGCCGAATGGGAACCAAATGTGTGAGGCTGCAGCTGGAATGAGAAATATTGTGAAGTATTTTTGTAGTATAATTGTTTGTTGAGAGTGTGTTTAGTGTTTACAGTTGAGCGTTTTGTGTATCGTCCTGAAAAGGTATAACAATCTCAGCAAGATGAAACGTTGTCTACTGGAACATAAAGGGTTTCCCAGGAGGAATGGTCAATCTTCAGGGATATGACAGGAACGATCGTTCGAAGGAAAAAGTAAAATAGGTCTAGTGAACATGGGCCCTAAAACACATACATTAAAAGCTATGAGCACTTGATCAGTAGAAGGAATGTGTTTCACAGTAGTGAAGATGAACAAGTATGCATTTTAGAGCCCATATTTACTGGGCTTTTTTGCTTCGTTCCTGTCACATCCCCGAATATTGACCATAGGTTCTGGGACACCCTGTATGTAAGTGTGTATAAGAGTTTCACTTCGTATCTCGTCAAACGCGCGCTCATTATCATGTTTTCGCTATTTCCACAACATATTAAGTGGTGCTGAATATTCAAATATTCTTGCGCGGTGGGAGAGCGGACGGTTTGCTGTTGATGAATACATTGCTGTGATTAGTAACTTTAATCATCTGGAGATGGGAACGATGGGCCGAAACCAGTGCTAGCATTAAAATATAGTTTTTGCAAGTGTATCTGTGGCTGATTACGTCCTCCACGGACAATTACAGTTTTTGTTTGTACTGCTCTCGGGTGTCCAGCCGGGAGCAGTCGTTTACCAAACATAATTTGTCGACGGCGTGTCTTGCCGTCATCTTCAGGTGGTACCTGTAGAGTGAGTGTCCGCGCTACATCGCGCCTCCTTTGTAGTACCGTCGCTACCCACCCCTAACCCCCACTAACCGGCCGCACGCCGCGTCGGTTTCGTTTCTACAGCCCGCGTCGGCGCGGGAGTCACTGTAAGTCGACGTTGTGACGTCTAAACGGCAGAGAGCTGGGCGTCACGTCTTAATGAAGGTGAAGCCACTGTAATGACCGGGCCGTCTGCCACTCGCATTTCAAAAGTGTCGTTTAGAACAGAACTGCAAAACGGCGGTGTCTGTATTGGAAAGAAAGGGGGAGGGGTAACGGTGGGGAGGCAGGATTTAGCCAAGACGGTCACTCGGAGGAATCGCTAGCGCTAGGATTTCACCCGGAACAAGTCCCGCCCACTCAACCCCGGTTTCCCCAGTCTTTGTTTGGCGCCTGGGCATCGTTTGTTGACCCACGCGGTTTAACGCGTTCGGCTGCACTTGGAGTGAACGTTAAATTAATACCTTGGCAGGTCTTAAATTTTGCCAGATAGTTAAAAGACACGTTACAAAAACCTGCACAATTGGCCTCAGCTGTGCCAGGTACTTCCACAGCAAACATAAGAGAAAACAATTTAGCACTGAATTCTTTAAATTCGAGAACTCAGTATTCAGATTAATAGCCTATGAAGAAACATACTTCTGTGTGAGAAAAAGCACCCAAAGCTAAAACGGGAAAAACCTACCCTCAAAGAATAATTTGCTTGGAGAAAGAGGAACCACAGTATACTTGACACTTGAGTTTCAGAACTCAGACAGTATATGTGAAACAGGCACCAATGTCTTTACTAGATCGATCCAAGCAGTTTTTGCGTGTTATTCACTGAATAGTTTTGCTGAAAAGTTTTAGGGGTGGAAGAAGAAGTAGCACAGAACGAAGGACGTTTTACAGCCATGAAACACTGCAGCATTTATTTCCTCCATAACTGCTCTGTGACAAACATAGACATCATCATTATTATTTAAAAAAATGGTTTGAATGACATTTACGAAATTAATAAATTTTTTGGTTAAAAACAGACAGGACAAAGAATAACGACAGATTATTTTCCTGAGACGTTTGCAGCAGCGTATAGGACACTAATCACTCAGAAACAGCCACATTTCTTTATTACGTCGTTTATAATGCGCAGATATGGCAGTGGAAGAATTTACAAGTTAAAATTCACACATTACCCATGCAAATACTAACGAAATATGTCATATAAGCAAATATCTTACTGTTTTCATTACCCATTTCTACTTTATGGCATTATTATATTCTACATAAACAAAACGACTTTCGCCTATTTCTATATAACGTTGATTTTAGACAACAGAGTTATTGGACTGCATCCGTGGCTTTACTACAGATATGACAGATTCAAGAACATTGTTTTCTCATTGTATGTTTGCTCTGCTGTTTCCCTCAAATAACTGTATTATAGTAAGTGAAAATTTGTTCTTATTGCCCTTAAATAACATCACGTTATTTTTTGTTTTCTATTGTTGGCGATGGTTTCAATTCTCTACAAATATTTTTATTTCTTTACTAATGCAGATTCATATTATATTACTATCCAGAGAAACTTAAATTTCATATCATTACTGAATCTCATCACAGTGTAACACGTGTTGGACTGTGACGATAACAACTTTGATGTAGCTTCCAGTTTGCGGAACTGGCGGCTGTTTATTGGAGGGCCTTACACTAAGGATAGGTATGGAGGGGGGTGAATGGGCGGGACTTGTTCCGGGTGAAATCCTAGCGCTAAGAGCACGTGTCACTCTGCAGTTATCACTACGAGGCGACGGCAAGATACACCATCGAAACACATTTTTTAGAGAACTGTACCTGGCCAGTCAACGAGCCAGTGACAAGCTGAGAAAGTTCGAGATGACAATTTGTTTCTTTCTGTCACAAATCGCTTCTCTCGCCTCTGACAATGATACGATAGTGTGAGAAATGCCAAGTCGCACTTCGGTTTAGGGTCCTCTTTAAACTGTGGATCCAGCTATTGTCAACTGACTGGCCGACTCAGCCATGGCGTTCTATCTGACGAGGACCGCGCGCAATTAAGTTACTGCGACTTTCTTGCGGTCGGTGTAAGTTTGCCCCTGAAGGTCCGGCACGCCGCTCATCGCGGGGTCGGCTTCCTGCCGCCCCTCTGGAGAGGCGACGCCTAATGACGACCTGCGGGCTCGCCGGCGCCGGCAGGAAGCGGCAGTTAGAGGGTGGGTGGGAGGAGCGGCCGAGTGCAGGCGGGCGCAGGCAGTGGGCAGTGGCCGCCCGCCTTCAGGACGCGGCTCGTTGCCGCCGCTTCCCACAGCGCGCTGCCTGTTACCGCCGTGCGCTGCGGCCTGCTAATGGCCGGCCGAGGTGTCCGGCGAGCACGGCCGCCACCATTAGCGGCAATTATCCGCCGGCCGCGCGCAATTGCGAAAGTTTGCCGCCCTGCCGATGCCGAGCCGCGCGGAATTAAGGTCACGGCCCGCCCGCTCGTCGCCCCGGCCGACAAAAGGCGCACCGCGCCTCACGGCAGGCGCCGTGGACGCTGCCGCTACAGACCACTCGTGTTCGACTGCTCTGTGCCGCTCGAACCCGTCCCACTGCCCGAGGGTGGCCGTCCTGGCGACATCCACTCCGCGAGTCTGCGACGCGGTGCGAGCAGCGAGCGGAGTCCGATTCACGTCGGCAGATACCCCACGTCGCCCCTTGGCTCCTGTGCAGGAGGCGCACTGACATGCGGACGGACGTTTCTGCGGAGCCCGGGGCTAGGGATACATAGACATCTCTGGCGTCGATCTGTTTTAGAATGTTAGAACATGTTTTTTGCTCGCGTATCATGTATCTACTCTGTAGGAATCAACATGGATTCCGGAAACAGCGATCGTCTGAAACCCAACTCGCTTTATTTGTTCGTGAGACCCAGAAAATATTAGATACATGCTCCCAGGTAGATGCTGCTCTCCTTGACCTCCGGAAGGCGTTCGATACAGTTCCGCACTGTCGCCTGATAAACAAAGTAAGAGCCTACGGAATATCAGACCAGCTGTGTGGCTGGATTGAAGAGTTTTTAGCAAACAGAACACAGCATGTTGTTCTCAATGGAGAGACGTCTACAGACGTTAAAGTAACCTCTGGCGTGCCACAGGGGAGTGTTATGGGACCGTTGCTTTTCACAATATATATAAATGACCTAGTAGATAGTGTCGGAAGTTCCATGCGGCTTTTCGCGGATGATGCTGTAGTATACAGATAAGTTGCAGCATTAGAAAATTACAGCGAAATGCAGGAAGATCTGCAGCGGATAGGCACTTGGTGCAGGAATTGGCAACTGACCCTTAACATAGGCAAATGTAATGTATTGCGAATACATAGAAATAAGGACCCTTTATTGTATGATTATATGATAGCGGAACAAACACTGGTAGCAGTTACTTCTGTAAAATATCTGGGAGTATGCGTTCGGAACGATTTGAAGTGGAATGATCATATAAAATTAATTGTTGGTAAGGCGGGTACTAGGTTGGGATTCATTGGGAGAGCCCTTAGAAAATGTAGTCCATCAACAAAGGAGGTGGCTTACACAACACTCGTTCGACCTATACTTGAGTATTGCTCATCAGTGTGGGATCCGTACCAGATCGGGTTGACAGAGGAGATAGAGAAGATCCGAAGAAGAGCGGCGCGTTTCGTCACAGGGTTATTTGGAAAGCGTGATAGCGTTACAAAGATGTTTAGCAAACTCAAGTGGCAGACTCTGCAAGAGAGGCGCTCTGCATCGCGGTGTAGCTTCCTGTGCAGGTCTCGAGAGGTTGCGTTTCTGGATGAGGTATCGAATATATTGCTTCTTCCTACTTATACTTCCCGAGGAGAACACGAATGTAAAATTAGAGAGATTCCAGCGCCCACGAAGGCTTTCCGGCCGTCGTTCTTCCCGCGAACCATACGCGACTGGAACAGGAAAGGGAGGTAATGACAGTGGCACGTAAAGTGCCCTCCGCCACACACCGTTGGGTGGCTTGCGGAGTATAAATGTAGAAGTAGATACGCGGCTTTTCGCAGGCGGATGCGACGACAGAGAGATCTTAAGCTACGCCCGTTGTCTAGGTTGGTTGGAAAGTGACAGTTTGGTTGTCAGTCGACGAAGCCAACAAATGCGAGACAAAAAAATTACGCCAAGTGTGTCGGTCTCTGTAGAAATGTCAGCACATTCCATCTCCACACAAATGTCTCTCCGCAGAAGTGACACAAACTCTGTTGGAACAATGTGGATGGGGGTGGGGTTGCTTCTCGTACGTTATGGTCTCGAAAGATGAGCTCATCGCAGAAATGTTCACTCCAGGCTAGAAAGTGGGCTAGAGGAAATTGCTCACCTCTGAAATTACCCTCGATAGAAATATGAGGTGTCAAAGATACGTACACGATAGCGGCCCAAAACACGACTGGACAACCAACCTGCTCAACCCATTGCTCAGAGACCGAGCGAGGTGGCGCAGTGGTTAGCACACTGTACTCGTGTTCGGGAGGACGACGGTTCAAACCGACGTCCGGGCATCCTGATTTAGGTTTTCCGTGATTTCCCTTAATCGTTTCACGCAAATGCCAGGGTGGTTGCTATGAAAGGTTACGGTCGACTTCCTTCCCCGTCCTTCCATAATCCGACGGGACCGATGACCGCGCTGTTTGGTCCCGTTCCCCGAATCAACGAACAGCAGTACTTCGATGTGCATTGCTACCTGGTCGCTTGTGCTCTCCCTTCTCCAGTCTTCTTGCGTCAGACAAATCCTGCCGTCGTTGGCGAAGATCCCAAACATGTACGTGAGGGACAGACTCGAAACACGGTGGCGGCACACAGACCAGTCCTGTCGATTAGGACCGAGGCGTTCGCTCTGCTTTGATGTCCCCACGAAGTGGACGGATCACCGTCAACAGCACGGTCGGATCAGGGCCGCACGCCGTCCTTAACGGTACTTAAGTCAGTAGATGTTCTCGTACACTGTTCTTAAACCACTCTTTTGTAACTTTGTAACCTGTGTAGTAAGACAGACTGAAGAAAGGCAGACGTACCTTTAGAGAACCTGTAAATGTAGAGAAAGCTTTTGACAATGTTGACAGAATACACTCTTAGAAATTCTGAAGATGCCAAGGATAAAATACAGAAAGGAAAAACTCATTTATTACTTGTACAGAAACCGGACCGCAGTTAGAACAGACGAACAACATATGAAAGGGAAGCAGGAGTCGAGAAGGCAGTAAGACGGGGCTGTTGCCTATCCCCTATATTATTCAATCTGTACACTGAGCAAGGAGTAAATGAAAATGAGGAGAAATTTGGAAAGGCAGTTAAAATTAAGGAATGACGACAGGAAGGGCACCCTGTCCTACTCTACCACTAACACTGCACGTGTCGATAGTGCAGGTGCGGCATGACTCCAGGAAAAAGACGTATTCAAGTTCAGGGAGAAGAAACGGAAACTTCGACATTTGCCAGTTGCATTGAAATTCTGTCAAAAACAGCAAAGGACTCGAAGGAGCAATTGAACGGAATGTCGAGCGTCTTATACGAGGTGTGGCTATAAGATACCGCTACTACTGTTGTAAAACATTTTATTTCAGAAACCTACATGTTTAGTAAGTGTCACACTCGAAACAGTAATACCATCTCCTATCCCCACAACACTGCGTGCGAATTTTCCTTTGATGGGAACAGTACTGGAGCTCTCCTCTGTGAGCTCCTCTCTGACGCATGCCGCTTTTTCTTTCACTGCTTCAAGGGACTGAAATATTGTTCCTTTGAATGCACATCTGACCTCGGAGAATAAGTAAAAGTCACGGTGCTAGGCCTGTGGAGAAGGTGGGTCGTCTAACACTGCGTTGTTGTACTTTGTTAGAAACCTCTTAGGACGACGCAGTGAGGTATGACCCGATGTGTTGTGTTAACGCAGAATCCGTGACTTGTTCTTCCACAAGTCGCGTCCTTTTTTTCTTATTTCCTCATGGAGTTGAGCGAGAACCTCAAGATAGTAATGTTGATTAATATCCTAACCTTCAGGAACCTAGTGAAGGTACACAGTTCCACGAATATCGAAAAAAAAAATCATCATCGCTTTGAATCTTGATTTGCCCATTCGAACTCTTTTCGCTCGTGATGAAATTCGGCTCTGCAATGCAGGTATGGCACTTAGTTTCTGGATCATAAGCGAAGCATATTCTTCAGACGTTATCACTCTTTCCAAGAAATTAAGATGATATTCAGTAGTATTCAAACTGTTACTAGAACCATTTTCACGAGCTTCGTTTTGTTCGATAGTGAGAATTTTCGGCATCAGTTTCGCACACACTTTTCTCATGTCAAACTGATTGTGTAAAATTTGCCTTACGCATTCTTTGCCAATTCCTACAGTTTCACCAATCGACTGAATACTCGATCGACGGCCTGATCGAATCAGATTACCCCCTTTTTCGATATTTTCATCAGTTTTTAATGTTGAAAGGCTTCCCGGACGTGAGCCATCTACAACCTCTCCTCGGCCATCTTGGAAATGCTTGAACCACTCAGAATCTCACGTAGGAGATAAACAGTCTTCGTCATACACTTCTTTTATCAAAAGAAAGATGTTAGCAGCAGTTTTTTCCAGTTTCATGTGGAACTTCAAGACAGTTCGTTGCTGTTATTACACTTATTTTTACGGCAAAACAAAATAACAGCTCTTACATAAACGAATGCCAAGGCCACATCGATTTGTCTACGGACACCGCAGATGCCGCATTGGACTGAGAAGGCTTCACGCTTCACAGCTATTGGCCGTACATCTTTGGCGCAAGCATTCTTACTCTGCGACAGCATCGGTCCCTTTATTTTATAGTCACAGCTCGTAATCAATATCAACAAAAGTAGAACCACGGTAATGGAATGTAGTCGAATTAAATCACGAGATGTTCAGGGAAATAGACTAAGAAACGAGACACTAAAAGTAATTGATGAGTTTTGCTTTCAGCGCAGCAAAAAAAACTGAGGATGGCGAAAGTAGATATGGTGTAAAATCTAGCCCGGCAGTAGCAATAAACAGCATTTCTGAAGAAGAGGAATTTGTCAGCATCTGCTATAAATATAAATCGAAAAAGATACAGATGGACGTAGGAACAGACTAGAGTGGAAGACATAACTGTGGCCGTAATGAAAATGAACTCGATGTGCAGGTCAGACGTAGCTGGGCGAGAGGAAGCCTGACACTCCTAAAAGTTTTGCTGCTGGATTTGAAGAGGCGAGAACCTGCGGGGAGTGGAGTGCAGTGGTGGGTGGACAGGTGGTGGTCGCTGTCTTCTTCGAAGGTTACGCCACGGGAACTTCGAATTTAACACGTCAGAACCGTAACGGCTGCTGTCCAAATTTCCAGCTATGCGAACCGCTGTGCAGCCCCCCCCCCCCCCCTCCGTCCCTCCCGCGATGTAACGAACGCGGTGTGGCGACGTTTTCTCTCCTCTGCTCAGAGCGGCCACACGCGGACACGTGCAGCGTGGTGCTGTGCTCAGAAGCGGGCCGCGTGTCGTGTGGTGCCCGCCGGTTGCCACTGCCGTGTCCTGCTGTGTGGCGGCTGGCAGCGCGCGCCACTCGCTGCTGCTCCGCCATCGCCACGGGTAGTCGCGGCGGGGGTCGCCGCGGCGCGGGCTTCGCAAGGAACGAACGCTAGGGTTTTATGTCGCGGTGATACGACGACAGCTTTGCAGATTTACATAAACGATCTGGTTGATGGTATTGACAGCGGCCTTAGACTGTTTGCCTATGATGCTGTAGTCTACAGGAAAGTAGTATCACACGAAAGTTGTGAACAAATCAATGAGGATTTGCAGAAAATAAATGCGTGGTGTAATGACTGGCAGTTATCTCTCAATATTAATAAGTATAACCTATTCCGTATAACAAGGCGAAAATCCCCATTAATGTACGAGTACATAATAAATGCCCAGTCTTTGGAAGCGGTAACATCCGTCAAGTATCTGGGTGTGACTATTCGAAATGATCTCAAGTGGAATGTTCAAATGTTCAAATGTGTGTGAAATCTTATGGGACTTAACGGCTGAGGTCATCAGTCCCCAAGGACAAACACACACACACCCAAGCCCAAGGGAGGTCTCGAAGCTCCGCCGGGACCAGCCGCACAGTCCATGACTGCAGCGCCATAGACCGCTCGGTTAATCCCGCGCGGCTGAAATGGAATGATCAGATTACACAAGTGACGGGTAAGGCGAACTCTAGATTGCGGTTTATTGGTAGAATCCTAAAGCGATGCAGTCTTTCAACAAAGGAAATAGCTTGCAATACGTTAGTTCGTCCATTCTTAGAGTATTGTTCCTCAGTTGGGTCTGATCCAAAGAAGAGCGGCAAAATTCGTGACTGGTACATTCAGCCATCGCGAAAGCGTTACAAATCTCGTAGAAAGTTTAAAGTGGGACACACTTGCAGATAGACGACGTGTTAAACAGAAGGAGCTGCTCACTAAATTCCGAAATCCGATCTTCGCAGAGGATGTAGAGCATATATTATTACCACCAACTTTCAAATCGCGCAATGATCATCATTCGAAGATAAGGGAAATAAGAGCTCGCACTGAGGCGTTCAGACAGTCGTTTTTCCCTCGCACGATCCGCGAGTGGAAAAGAGGAGGGGAAATATGACTTTGGCGCGAATTGTGCCCTCCGCCACAGACGGCTTGGTGGCTAGCGGAGTGTAGATGTAGATGTAGAAAGAGCCACAGAGCGAGGTGGTGCACTGGTTAACACACTGGACTCGCATTCGGGAGGACGACGTTTCAAACCCGCGTCCGGCCTTCCTTATTTAGGTTTTCCATAATTTCCTTAAATCGCTTCAGGCAAATGTCGGGACAGTTCCTTTCAAAGGGCACGGCCGATTTCCTTCCCCATCCTTCCTCAATCCGACGGGACCTATGACCTCGTTGTTCGGTCCCTTCCCCCAAATCAACCAACCAACCACTAGACGGACCACGAGCTGGTACTGAGTTGTTAAGGATGTGGAAGGAAATCGGGCGCGCCGTTTGAAAGGAAGTGTCCCGGCATTTGCCTGTAGCGATTCGGGGGAATTACGGAAAAGAAAATGTTGACGGCCGAATGCGGATTTCAGTCGTCGTCCTCTGGAATGGGGGTCCAGCGTGCTGACCACTGCGCCACCTCGCTTGATGCAGACGTGGGTCACAGTCTCCGCGCACATGGTACCTGTCCGTCTGCGTAGCAGTTTGCTAGCTCGACGTCTCGAGCCGGCACGACCCAGCACGACAGAGCGAACGATGCGTACGTTTCCTCGGGCGCTAATTGTGTGGCGGTGTTGAGTTTGTGCACGTCTTCAATACGGCCACCTCGAAGCCGTGCGCCGGCCGCTGTGGTCGAGCGGTTCTAGGCGCTACAGTCTGGAACCGCGCGACTGCTACGGTCGCAGGTTCGAATCCTGCTTCGGGCATTGATCTGTGTGATGTCCTTAGGTTAGTTAGGTTTCAGTAGTTCTAAGTCTAGGGGGCTGATGACCTCAGATGTTAAGTCCCATAGTGCTTAGAGCCGATTGAACCATTTTGACGCCGTCCGTTCCACACTCGCACGACAGTCGTGGGATTCTGACCAACGCGAGCAGCAGCAGCAGCAGGCAACACTGTGGGACGATGGACCGCAGCTTCGTCACGCCACAGCCGCCACCTTGCCGCCGCCGCACCGCGATACGTGCCGCTAGGCACCACGCGCCTTCCTCTCAGACAGCCGGAAACGTGTCGCGAAATCTTTCCTCGAATACGGAATCTAGATGGCGGTACCCCCACCTCCTGCGCAGAGGAGTGTAGCGCTGTGGCGATCACTTGAATATCCGGATGTGACAGTTTGCCATTTTCAGCCCGCCGCCTTCGCGGTGTTTGAGTTTCGATTGTCGACAGTGTACATACCGGGTGTGTCTCCTACGTGTCGTCAGGCGCACTTTCCATGGTGTTTCAGCAGATACTCGCAATTTCATTTCTGCAACGTGTAGCTGTCGTCGGCACAAACAAATGATCCTCGCCACGCCTTTCATACGACGCAAAGTGGCGGTTTGTTTCCAGTTACAAGCAAAATTTTTTTGAAGTGGAGTTTTACATGTCTATTCGTTGAGCGCAATTAGATTAGTCTAGTGCGTCATTCGTTTTATCGATATTTATTGACAGCAACAGTAGAACATGGGGAATAGTCAGTACTCGAGCAGTGGCAGAACAACCCTGGCCCGCGCGGGCGACACGGCCGGGTTCCCGGGTTCGATTCCCGGCGGGGTCAGGGATTTTCTCTGCCTCGTGATGGCTGGGTGTTGTGTGCTGTCCTTAGGTTAGTTAGGTTTAAGTAGTTCTAAGTTCTAGGGGACTTATGACCACAGCAGTTGAGTCCCATAGTGCTCAGAGCCATTTGAACCATTTGAACCGCGCGGGCGAACCGCCGCTCAGTTGCTGTTCCAGTACTAAATATCCCTCCTGTTCTACTGTTCCTGTCAATATATATCGATATAACGAATAACGCACTACACTAACGTTCTAGCGCTCTATCGCGTGGTCGCGGAAAATTCCACTTTAAAAATAATTTTTTGTTGTTGTTCTTGTTTTTGCTTTTGTTGTTGTGGTCTTCAGTCCAGTGACTGGTTTGATGCAGCTCTCCATGCTACTCTATCCTGTGCCAGCTTCTTCATCTCCCAGTACCTACTGCAACCTACATCCTTCTGAATCGGCTTAGTGTATTCATTTCTTCGTCTCCCTCTACGATTTTTACCCTCCACGCTGCCCTCCAATACTAAACTGGTGATCCCTTGATGCCTCAGAACATGTCCTACCAACCGAACCCTTCTTCTAGTCAAGTTGTGCCACAAACTCCTCTTCTCCCCAATTCTATTCAATACCTCCTCATTAGTTATGTGATTTACCCATCTAATCTTCTGCATTCTTCTGTAGCACCACATTTCGAAAGCTTCTATTCTCTTCTTGTCCAAACTATTTCTCGTCCATGTTTCACTTCCATACATGGCTACACGCCATACAAATACTTTCAGAAACGACTTACTAACACTTAAATCTATACTCGATGTTAACAAATTTCTCTTCTTCAGAAACGCTTTCCTTGCCATTGCCAGTCTACATTTTATATCCTCTCTACTTCGACCATCATCAGTTATCTTGCTCCCCAAATAGCAAAACTCCTTTACTACTTTAAGTGTCTCATTTCCTAATCTAATTCCCTCAGCATCACCCGACTTAATTCGACGACATTCCATTATCCTCGTTTTGCTTTTGTTGATGTTCATCTTATATCCTCCTTTCAAGACACTGTCCATTCCGTTCAACTGCTCTTCCAAGTCCTTTGCTGTCTCTGACAGAATTACAATGTCATCGGCGAACCTCAAAGTTTTTATTTCTTCTCCATGGGTTTTAATTCCTACTCCCAATTTTCCTTTTGTTTCCTTTGCTGCTTGCTCAATATACAGATTGTATAACATAGTGGAGAGGCTACAACCCTGTCTCACTCCCTTCCCAACCACTGCTTCCCTTTCGTGCCCCTCGACTATTATAATTGCCATCTGGTTTCTGTACAAATTGTAAGTAGCCTTTCGCTCCCTGTATTTTACCCCTGCCACCTTCAGAATTTGAAAGAGAGTATTCCAGTCAACATTGTCAAAAGTTTTCTCTAAGTCTACAAATGCTAGAAACGTAGGTTTGCCTTTCCTTAATCTTTCTTCTAAGATAAGTCGTACGGTCAGTATTGCCTCACGTGTCCCAACATTTCTACAGAATCCAAACTCATCTTCCCTGAGGTCAGCTTCTACCAGTTTTTCCATTCGTCTGTAAAAAATTCGCGTTAGTATTTTGCGGCTGTGACTTATTAAACTGATAGTTCGGTAATTTTCACATCTGTCAACACCTGATTTTTTTGGGATTGGAATTATTATATTCTTCTGGAAGTCTGAGGATATTTCGCTTGCCTCATATATTTTGCTCACCAGATGAGAGAGTTTTGTCAGGACTGGCTCTCCCAAGGCTGTCAGTAGCTCTAATGGAATGTTGTCTACTCCCGGGGCGTTGTTTCGACTCAGGTCTTTCAGTGCTCTGTCAAACTCTTTACGCAGTATCATATCTCCCATTTTATCTTCATCTACATCCTCTTCCATTTCCATAATATTGTCCTCAAGTACATCGCGCTTGTGTAGACACTCTATATACTCCTTCCACCTTTCCCTTCTTTGCTTAGAACTGGGTTTCCATCTGAGCTCCTGATATTCATGCAAGTGGTTCTCTTTTCTCCAAGGGTCTCTTTAATTTTCGTATAGGCGGTATTTATCTTACCCCTAGTGAGATAAGCCTCTACATCCTTACATTTGTCCTCTAACCATCCCTGTTTAGCCATTTTGCACTTCCTGTCGATCTCATTTTTGAGACGTTTGTATTCCTTTTTGCCTGCATCATTTACTGCATTTTTATAAATAATTTTGTTTGTAACTGGAAGCAAGCCGACGCCTTGAGCCGTACGAGAAACGTGATGAGAATCATTTCTTTGAACCGAGTCTTACTACACGTTGTAAAAAAGAAATTGCTAATATCACTCGAAACACCAGGGGAAACGCGTATATATTATAACAGGCACTTAAAATAGTAGTTGAGATACTGTTATCTATTTTTAAAGCTATTAAAACAGAGCCTATCATCGATCAGTATTGCCATGTCGAAGACATCAGATAAATGTAGCGTTTGTAGTCTATTTTGTTTTGTAGGGACGCCTCACTGTCTCGCACCCTGGAAATCGTTTTCTTCTTCCTCCGCGTCGTGGTGCCGTGATGAATTTTTGGGCCGACCTCGGCGTTTACGTAAGATCAGCGCACATAGCGTCAGCGGCCCATTTGGGAACGGCTGACAAACAACAGCTGTGCGGGTAGCAAAGTGTTCTTCAATGTTGCTACAATGAAGGGGTCGCAGCGCGGCGGGCCGGTGTTAAGCGGGCAATTGAGACCGGCGGGACGCACGCGTCACCGTCCACCGTAACCGGAGACCGCCGGATCCGTTCCGGATACGGTCAGTCGCGTCCAGGAGGCGCATCTGGGGGGGGAGGCGGCACTGGGCTCGGGAACCAGGAGCCAGGGCAGCGCACGGGGTACACGCGCCGAGGCCAAACACTAGTCTGTCCCCATCGTTTGCTTTCGCCTTCGCGCCTATTTAGGTTTCATACATTTATCTATTGTCCTACAGAATTAAGATGCCACGTTTACAGAATTAAGAGATATGATTATTAATGGAATGTCCTAAAAGAGACATACAAGTCAGGCGTTTCTTTGTTTTGGTTAATATAGCTCAGTGTCGGATAGACCGTCAGTGACAGGGCAACTCGTGTTCCTGCTGCTAAGAAGGCGAGTACACCGTTCGTTTGTAGTATATGTTTACGAGCTTCAAACGGGAGCGACTGCAGTTATGGATAGGAATTCTGATTGCTGTGTAAAGATGTGAGATGAGTTGGCGACCGTTTGTTCATAGCTCCAGGCTGCGTTGGCTTCCGTCACACAACTTGAGGCTGCTGCCAAGGGGCATCACTGTGCGGGGTCGGACGCAGGGATACGAGAGACGTCGAGCACGTCCCACGTATCCCCCGATCGGTCCACTGCTGTCGCCGCCCCGAGTACTGCCTGGAAGGCGTTCGATACAGTTCCGCACTGTCGCCTGATAAACAAAGTAAGAGCCTACGGAATATCAGACCAGCTGTGTGGCTGGATTGAAGAGTTTTTAGCAAACAGAACACAGCATGTTGTTATCAATGGAGAGACGTCTACAGACGTTAAAGTAACCTCTGGGGTGCCACAGGGGAGTGTTATGGGACCATTGCTTTTCACAATATATATAAATGACTTAGTAGATAGTGTCGGAAGTTCCATGCGGCTTTTCGCGGATGATGCTGTAGTATACAGAGAAGTTGCTGCATTAGAAAATTGTAGCGAAATGCAGGAAGATCTGCAGCGGATAGGCACTTGGTGCAGGGAATGGCAACTGACCCTTAACATAGACAAATGTAATGTATTGCGAATACATAGAAAGAAGGATCCTTTATTGTATGATTATATGATAGCGGAACAAACACTGGTAGCAGTTACTTCTGTAAAATATCTGGGAGTATGCGTACGGAACGATTTGAAGTGGAATGATCATATAAAATTAATTGTTGGTAAGGCGGGTACCAGGTTGAGATTCATTGGGAGAGTGCTTAGAAAATGTAGTCCATCAACAAAGGAGGTGGCTTACAAAACACTCGTTCGACCTATACTTGAGTATTGCTCATCAGTGTGGAATCCGTACCAGGTCGGGTTGACGGAGGAGATAGAAAAGATCCAAAGAAGAGCGGCGCGTTTCGTCACCGGGTTATTTGGTAACCGTGATAGCGTTACGGAGATGTTTAATAAACTCAAGTGGCAGACTCTGCAAGAGAGGCGCTCTGCATCGCGGTGTAGCTTGCTGTCCAGGTTTCGAGAGGGTGCGTTTCTGGATGAGGTATCGAATATATTGCTTCCCCCTACTTATACCTCCCGAGGAGATCACGAATGTAAAATTAGAGAGATTAGAGCGCGCACGGAGGCTTTCAGACAGTCGTTCTTCCCGCGAACCATACGCGACTGGAACAGGAAAGGGAGGTAATGACAGTGGCACGTAAAGTGCCCTCCGCCACACACCGTTGGGTGGCTTGCGGAGTATCAATGTAGATGTAGATGTAGATGAGGTTGACCCCTCACCCGTGGTCGAGTGGGAGATCATTCCAAAGTCTGGCTGGCAGCGAAACTGTCCGAGGGGCCGATTGTAGGGCCTCCCTGGTTCCTTTGACGAATAGTTTTCGGGCGTTATCTGTGGCTGACGATGTCTCTGCTCTGAGCCGGATGCAGTCGTCCACCCTGTTCCAGAGGAAGCTTCTCGGCCCACAAGGTCTGGGCGTTCACAGAGGGTGGGTTTGCTGGTAGTTGGGAGCTCCCACGTTAGGCGCGTAATGGGAACACTTAGGAACGTGGCTGCCAAGGAGGGGAAGGAAGCCAGTGTGCACTCCGTGTGCATTCCGGGGCCGGCCGGAGTGGCCGAGCGGTTCTAGGCGCTACAGTCTGGAACCGCGCGACCGCTGCGGTCTCAGGTTCGAATCCTACCTCGGGCATTGATGTGTGTGATGTCCTTAGGTTAGTTAGGTTTAAGTAGTTCTAAGTTCTAGGGGACTGATGACCTCAGAAGTTAAGTCCCATTGTGCTCAGAGCCATTTGAACAATTTTTTTGCATTCCGGGGGGTAGTCATTCCGGACGTGGAAAGGCTACTTCTGGATGCCATGAAGAGTTCAGGGTGCAGTCCACTGCAGGTGGTGGCTCATATCGATACCAATGACGGACGTATGTGGCTTTGGATCGGAGTCGATTCTCTCTGGTTTTGGGCGGCTAGCGCGGAAATGGTAATGACTGCCAGTCTTGCTTGCGAGATTAAGGCGGAGCTCACAATCTGCAGCATCGTCGATAGAACCGACTGCGGTCCTTTAGTGCAGAGCCGAGTGGAGGATCTGAATCAGAGGATCAGGCGGTTCTGTGACCGTGTACGTTGAAGTCTTTAGGTTAGTTAGGTTTAAGTAGTTCTAAGTTCTAGGGGACTGATGACCTCAGCTGTTAAGTCCCATAGTGCTCAGAGCTATTTTTTGTGGCCGTGTAGGCTGCAGATTCCTTGACTTGCGCCATCGGGTGGTGGATTTCCGGGCTCCGCTTAATAGGTCAGGAGTCCACTACACACAGGAGGCGGCTACACGGGTAGCGGGGGCTGTGTGGAAGGGACTGGGCGGTTTTTTTAGGTTACAGGGCCTCAGGGAAGCACAGAAAGGGCGTCCGTCTAAAAGGGGGCAGGTAAAACACAGTAAGTTAGTTGTAGAAACGATCGGTATTGTAGTTGTAAGTTGTCGTAGCTGTGTTGGGAAAGAATCAGAGCTCCAAGCCCTAATAGAAAGCACTGAAGCTCAAATAGTTATAGGTACAGAAAGCTGGTTAAAGCCGGAAATAAGTTCAACAGAAATTGTTCCAAACTATCTAACAATGTTGGTGGTGGAATATTTATTGCTGTCAGAAGTAGTTTGCCTTGTAGTGAAATTGAAGTAGATAGTTGTTCGAAATAGTATGGGTAGAGGTTATACTTGACAATCAGACAACTATTAATTGAGTCATTTTACCTCCCCCCTACCCCCTCCCTCCCCCCCCCCCCCCCCCACCCGATTCAGAAGACATAGATGCTGAACAATTCAAAGAAAACTTGAGTCTCATTTCAAGTAGGTACCTCACTCATACAATTATACTCGATGGTGACTTTAATCTACCCTCAATTGTTGTTGTCTTCAGTCCTGAGACTGGTTTGATGCAGCTCTCCATGCTACTCTAACCTGTGCAAGCTTCTTCATCTCCCAGTACTTACAGCAACCTACATCCTTCTGAATCTGTTTAGTGTATTCATCTCTTGGTCTTCCTCTACGATTTTTACCCTCCATGCTACCCTCCAATGCTAAATTTGTGATCCCTTGATGCCTCACAACATGTCCGACCAACCGGTCCCTTCTTCTTGTCAAGTTGTGCCACAAACTCCTCTTCTCCCCAATTCTATTCAATACCTCCTCATTAGTTATGTGATCTACCCATCTAATTTTCAGCATTCTTCTGTAGTACCACATTTCGAAAGCTTCTATTCTCTTGCTGTCCAAACTATTTGTCGTCCATGTTTCACTTCCATACATGGCTACACTCCATACAAATACTTTCAGAAACGACCTCCTGACACTTAAATCTATACTCGATGTTAACAAATTTCTCTTCTTCAGAAACGATTTCCTTGCCATTGCCAGTCTACATTTTATATCCTCTCTACTTCGACCATCATCAATTATTTTGCTCCCCAAATAGCAAAACTCCTTTACTACTTTAAGTGTGTCATTTCCTAATCTAATTCCCTCAGCATCACCCGACTTAATTCGACTACATTCCATGATCCTCGTTTTGCTTTTCTTGATGTTCATCTTATATCCTCCTTTCAAGACACTGTCCATTCCGTTCAACTGCTCTTCCAAGTCCTTTGTTGTCTCTGACAGAATTACAATGTCATCGGCGAACCTCAACGCTTTTATTTCTTCTCCATGGACTTTAATACCTACTCCGAATTTTTATTTTGTTTCCTTTACTGCTTGCTCAATATACAGATTGAATAACATCGGGGAGAGGCTACAACCCTGTCTCACTCCCTTCCCAACCACTGCTTCCATTTCATGCCCCTCGGCTCTTATAAGCTCTTATAACTGCCATCTGGTTTCTGTACAAATTGTAAATAGCATTTCGCTCTCTGTATTTTACCCCTGCCACCTTCAGAATTTGAAAGAGAGTATTCCAGTCAACATTGTCAAAAGTTTTCTCTAAGTCTACAAATGCTAGAAACGTAGGTTTGCCTTTCCTTAATCTAGCTTCTAAGATAAGTCGTAGGGTCTGTACTGCCTCACGTGTTCCAATATTTCTACGGAACCCAAACTGATCATCGCCGACGTCGGCTTCTACCAGTTTTTCCATTCGTCTGTAAAGAATTCGTGTTAGTATTTTGCAGCTGTGACTTATTAAACTGATAGTTCGGTAATTTTCACATCTGTCAACACCTGCTTTCTTTGGGATTGGAATTATTACATTCTTCTTGAAATCTGAGGGAATTTCGCCTGTCTCATACATCTTGCTCACCAGATGGTAGAGTTTTGTCAGGACTGGCTCTCCCAAGGACGTCAGTAGTTCCAATGGAATGTTGTCTACTCCCGGGGCCTTGTTTCGACTCAGGTCTTTCAGTGCTCTGTCAAACTCTTCATGCGGTATCGTATCTCCCATTTCATCTTCATCTACATCCTCTTCCATTTCCATAATATTGTCCTCAAGTACATCGCCCTTGTATAGGCCCTCTGTATACTCCTTCCACCTTTCTGCTTTCCGTTCTTTGCTTAGAACTGGGTTGCCATCTGAGCTCTTGATATTCATACAAGTGGCTCTCTTTTCTCCAAAGGTCTCTTTAATTTTCCTGTAGGCGGTATCTATCTTACCCCTAGTGAGATAGGCCTCTACATCCTTACATTTGTCCTCTAGCCATCCCTGCTTAGCCATTTTGCAATTCCTGTCGATCTCATTTTTGAGACGTTTGTATTGCTTTTTGCCTGCTTCATTTACTGCGTTTTTATGTTTCCTCCTTTCATCAATTACATTCAATATTTCTTCTGTTACCCAAGGATTTCTACCAGCCCTCGTCTTTTTACCTACTCGATCCTCTGCTGCCTTCACTACTTCATCCCTCAGAGCTACCCATTCTTCTTCTACTGTATTTCTTTCCCCCATTCCTGTCAATTGTTCCCTTATGCTCTCCCTGAAACTTTGTACAACCTCTGGTTCTTTCAGTTTATCCATGTCCCGTCTCCTTAAATGCCCACCTTTTTGCAGTTTCTTCAGTTTTAATCTACAGTCCATAACCAATCGATTGTGGTCAGAGTCCACATCTGCCCCTGGAAATGTCTTACAATTTAAAACCTGGTTACTAAATCTCTGTCTTACCATTATATAATCCATCCGATACCTTCTAGTATCTCCAGGATTCTTCCATGTATACAACCTTCTTTTATGATTCTTGAACCAAGTGTTAGCTATGATTAAGTTATGCTCTGTGCAAAATTCTACCAGACGGCTTCCTCTTTCATTTCTCTGCCCCAATCCATATTCACCCACTATGTTTCCTTCTCTCCCTTTTCCTACTCTCGAATTCCAGTCACCCATGACTATTAAATTTTCGTCTCCCTTCACTACCTGAATAATTTCTTTTATCTCATCATACACTTCATCAATTTCTTCATCATCTGCAGAGCTAGTTGGCATATAAACTTGTACTTCTGTAGTAGGCATGGGCTTCGTGTCTATCTTGGCCGCCGGCCGGAGTGGCCGAGCGGTTAAAGGCGCTACAGTCTGGAACCGCACGACCGCTACGATCGCAGTTTCGAATCCTGCCTCGGGTATGGATGTGTGTGATGTCCTTAGGTTAGTTAGGTTTAAGTAGTTCTAAGTTCTAGGGGACTGATGACCACAGCATTTAAGTCCCATAGTGCTCAGAGCCCTTTGAATCTATCTTGGCCACAATAATGCGTTCACTATGCGGTTTGTAGTAGCTTACCCGCACTCCTATTTTCTTATTTAATATTAAACCTACTCCTGCATTACCCCTATTTGATTTTGTATTTATAACCCTGTATTCACCTGACCTTTGGTCTTGTTCCTCCTGCCACCGAACTTCACTAATTCCCACTATATCTAACTTTAACCTAGCCATTTCCCTTTTTAAATTTTCTAACCTACCTGTTCGATTAAGGGATCTGACATTCGACGCTCCGATCCGTAGAACGCCAGTTTTCTTTCTCCTGATAACGACATCCTCTTGAGTAGTTCCCGCCCGGAGATCCGAATGGGGGACTATTTTACCTCCGGAATATTTTACCCTAGAGGACGCCATCATCATTTAACCATACAGTAAACCTGCATGCCCTCGGGAAAAATTACGGCTGTAGTTTCCCCTTGCTTTCAGCCGTTCGCAGTACCAGCACAGCAAGGCCGTTTTGGTTATTGTTACATGGCCAGGTCAGTTAATCATCCAGACTGTTGCCCCTGCAACTACTGAAAAGGCTGCTGCTGCCCCTGTTCAGGAACCACACGTTTGTCTGGCCTCTCAACAGATACCCATCCGTTGTGGTTGCACCTACGGTACGGCCAACTGTATCGCTGAGGCACGCAAGCCTCCCCACCAACGGCAAGGTCCATGGTTCATGGGGGTAGGAGCCCTCAATATGCTGGAAAAAATATACGTTTAAAGCCCGCGGCAGGCATAAAACGTCATCCGAAATTGTACTGAATTCTTTCTCAGAAAATTATTTTGAACAATTAGTTCATGAGCCCACTCGAAGCGTAAATGGTTGCGAAAGCATACATGACTTCTTAGCAACAAATAATCCTGGACAAAAAGTGAGTATTGTGACGAATACAGGGATTAGCGACCACAAGGCAGTTGCTGCTAGGCTGTATACCGTAACACCTACAACCATCAAAAAGAAACGCAAAATATATCTATTTAAAAAAGCTGATAAAAATGCTTTTAACACCTTTTTCAGAGACAGTCTTCACTCCTTCCGATCTGATCATGTAAGTGTAGAAAAGTTGTGGAATGTTTTCAAAGAGGTAGTATCGACGGCAATTGAGAGATATATACGGCGTAAATTAGTGAGTGATGGTACTGACCGCCCATGGTACACAAAACGGGTCAGATCGCGGTTGCAGAAGCAGCGAAAGAAGCATGCCAAATATAAAAGAACGCAAAATCCCCAAGACTGGCAAAGTTTTGCAGAAGTTCGAAATATAGCTCGTACTTCAATGCGAGATGCTTTCAATAATTTCCACAACGAAAGTCTGTCTCGAAATCTGGCAGAAAATCCAAAGGGATTCTGGTCATATATAAAGCATACTAGTGGTAAGACGCAATCAATACCTTCACTGCGCTATAACAACGGTGAAGTCACAGATGACAGTGCCACTAAAGCAGAGTTATTAAAAACGATTTTCCGAAACTCTTTCACCAAAGAAGACGAAGTAAATATTCCTGAATTCCAATCAAGAACAACCGCCAAGATGAGAAACACAGAAATAGATATCCTAGGTGTCGCAAAGCAGCTTAAATCACTTAATAAAAGCAAGGCTTCCGGTCCAGATTGTATACCAGTCAGGTTGCTCTCAGAGTATGACATCGAAAAAGTAGAAAGAAGGGCTGCTCGTTTTGTATTATCGCGAAATAGGGGAGATAGTGTCACAGACATGATACGTGAATTGGAGTGGCAATAATTAAAACAAAGGCGTTTCTCGTTTCGACGGGATCTTCTCATGAAATTTCAATCACCAGTTTTCTCCTCCGATTGCGAAAACATTGTATTGGCGCCCACTTACATAGAGAGAAATGATCATCACGATAAAATAAGAGAAATCAGGGCTCCCACAGAAAAATTTAAGTGCTCGTTTTTCCCGCTCGCCGTTCTAGAGTGAAACGGTAGAGAGAAAGCTTGGTGGTTCATTGAACCCTCTGCCAGGTATTTTATTGTGAATAGCAGAGCAACCACGTAGATGTAGATGTAGGTGCTCAGCACAGATCAGATGATTTGATTACTATCGATTCAGCCATTCTCATGATCTACCTCGCCGGGAGTTTACTTATAGAGCGCATGTATAGTATAGCGTGGTATAGTACAGTGTACCGAAGAATTCAGTGCAGGATACTAACAAATTACGGTTCGTTCTGCTCATTCACCAGTGCGTCCTTCTCAATTCTTAAACGACCGGCTGGTAAAGGCGTATGCTGCTCGCAAAAAATCATCCTGGGTCTCTGACTATCATCCTTATAAATATGTGGGAGAGATTCTGAACCACACGCCATTTCAGCAGAGACAGATGAAAACAGATCCATATCTTGTTGTCTGTAAACAGATTTGTGCAAATTTAAATAAATTTTTAGGCTGTCATAGGAATACTAGCGTCTTTCACTAACGTCCACTAATCCATCAAAACACTGCAACTCCTCTACTGCAATAATAAATGCGGAGCGGATGGCATGTGATACGGTACGCATGGTTCACTACGGTTCCGAAGAACACGGGTAAGTTAATCGATTAACTCATTTTCGGGGACAGAGGAAGCAGCTGAAACGAGCAACTCTGACAAAGGCAGACTGTAGCGGCATGGCGACTGGGTGACCATTATATTGAAACTGCGAGTTTCGTTGGATGATGACGTGATGGAGTCATTAGTAGCTACCGGAAGTGGGCGAAGGACGCTGGACGCGCCAACAAACGTCAGTGCTTTGGAAATCTGTGGTTCACTCAAGAATGGAGGCTTACGTGATGTGTAAAGAAGAATAATGAGGAAACTGTGACACAGCTGTTTATAATTCGGTACTCCGGGTGGCGGTTTTTATAGAGCGCTGTTGGAGCTCGTCGAGAGGCGACACTGTGACAGTTACGTTGATCCAACGACGGTGCCAGCTACACTTTCTGTAGCGACGAGTCTGTCTACATTATTATGTGAACGGCTATCCCGCTGCGTGGTTCGTGGCTCTTTGTTCCACTAGAAGGTTGCGTATCTAACGGCTTCCAGGATTATTAATAGGTATAAGCTTATGTTAAAAGACTAGCACAATAAGACAAGAGCTGCAGTTCGACACTGTGTGTATGTCTTGAGGCAGACCACATTCATCTACACTCCTGGAAATTGAAATAAGAACACCGTGAATTCATTGTCCCAGGAAGGGGAAACTTTATTGACACATTCCTGGGGTCAGATACATCACATGATCACACTGACAGAACCACAGGCACATAGACACAGGCAACAGAGCATGCACAATGTCGGCACTAGTACAGTGTATATCCACCTTTCGCAGCAATGCAGGCTGCTATTCTCCCATGGAGACGATCGTAGAGATGCTGGATGTAGTCCTGTGGAACGGCTTGCCATGCCATTTCCACCTGGCGCCTCAGTTGGACCAGCGTTCGTGCTGGACGTGCAGACCGCGTGAGACGACGCTTCATCCAGTCCCAAACATGCTCAATGGGGGACAGATCCGGAGATCTTGCTGGCCAGGGTAGTTGACTTACACCTTCTAGAGCACGTTGGGTAGCACGGGATACATGCGGACGTGCATTGTCCTGTTGGAACAGCAAGTTCCCTTGCCGGTCTAGGAATGGTAGAACGATGGGTTCGATGACGGTTTGGATGTACCGTGCACTATTCAGTGTCCCCTCGACGATCACCAGTGGTGTACGGCCAGTGTAGGAGATCGCTCCCCACACCATGATGCCGGGTGTTGGCCCTGTGTGCCTCGGTCGTATGCAGTCCTGATTGTGGCGCTCACCTGCACGGCGCCAAACACGCATACGACCATCATTGGCACCAAGGCAGAAGCGACTCTCATCGCTGAAGACGACACGTCTCCATTCGTCCCTCCATTCGCGCCTGTCGCGACACCACTGGAGGCGGGCTGCACGATGTTGGGGCGTGAGCGGAAGACGGCCTAACGGTGTGCGGGACCGTAGCCCAGCTTCATGGAGACGGTTGCGAATGGTCCTCGCCGATACCCCAGGAGCAACAGTGTCCCTAATTTGCTGGGAAGTGGCGGTGCGGTCCCCTACGGCACTGCGTAGGATCCTACGGTCTTGGCGTGCATCCGTGCGTCGCTGCGGTCCGGTCCCAGGTCGACGGGCACGTGCACCTTCCGCCGACCACTGGCGACAACATCGATCTACTGTGGAGACCTCACGCCCCACGTGTTGAGCAATTCGGCGGTACGTCCACCCGGCCTCCCGCATGCCCACTATACGCCCTCGCTCAAAGTCCGTCAACTGCACATACGGTTCACGTCCACGCTGTCGCGGCATGCTACCAGTGTTAAAGACTGCGGTGGAGCTCCGTATGCCACGGCAAACTGGCTGACACTGACGGCGGCGGTGCACAAATGCTGCGCAGCTAGCGCCATTCGACGGCCAACACCGCGGTTCCTGGTGTGTCCGCTGTGCCGTGCGCCTGATCAATGCTTGTACAGCCCTCTCGCAGTGTCTGGAGCAAGTATGGTGGGTCTGACACACCGGTGTCAATGTGTTCTTTTTTCCATTTCCAGGAGTGTAGTATTTAAGATTGAGAGCACTTACTGACTTCGAACAGATTTTTTACTCATAACTTCAAACGTTTTTGAGTTCTTTTCTCGTGGACACCTTCCACAAAATGATGACAGGAAAAAAGTGTACCGATTACTACGTACATTCTCACTGTTCGTGCACTAAAACTGCCGCATCAGCCATGACGTTCCACTCTATTACTTCTGTTCTATTAGGACTGTGCGCAACGCACTGTGCAGGCGCAGTACTCACACATGTCACTTAATGCACCTGCAGAATTATACAATTTTGCGACTCCCATATTTCTGGACACAGACGGCTTAAGCATCAAAACCTAGCTTTTGCTTAAAGCGGAGCGCGAAATGAGCACTTAGCGACTTAGAACATACTCTAAAAATAGTTTAGGATTTTTCTAAACTTTTTTCTCTCTTACATGCTCAACGTCGAATATCTAACGCACTACTCATCTGTAGTCAGAAGGCCGGCCGGAGTGGCCGAGCGGTTCTAGGCGCTACAGTCTGGAACCGCGCGACCGCTACGGTCGCAGGTTCCAATCCTGCCTAGGGCATGGATGTATGCGATGTCCTTAGGTTACTTAGGTTTAAGTAGTTCTAAGCTCTAGGGGACTGATGACCTTAGAAGTTAAGTCCCACAGTGTTCAGAGCCATTTGAACCATTTTGTAGTCAGAAGTCCGAAGCCGTTTTGTACACGTGAGTTTGACTTTTAAAGAAGCAGGGTTTGCTGACCGGTAATTAAATGGCTTTTGAGGTGGACCTCGTTTTCTCTTATACTACGCCAATGGTCCAGCTAGAAGATATTACCTACCACAACGCCATCTCTGCTCGAGTATTACTGGGTGTAGATGCCGTCGCTATAGGGGGCGGTAACTTGCGCATCTCTGAGACTGGTTGTTGCCACAGAATGAGCAAAGAATGCTATTTGTATTACTGTTCACCGTTTATAACCCTTCGCGACGTCTCTTGGCAGGCAGTACATTTTTTTCCGAGCTGCTGTCGTCGATGCCAAATTCATTGTTTAGCAGAGCAGAACGACTACTTGTAGTTGAGGATCTATGGTCAGGTTTTACGGGTATCTCCTCTACAGAGCGCATCTGGGATTTTATCGAGAGCCAACCCACAACTTTATGCATTTCCGTCCACGTCGTTATTTGAAATCTCTCTCTTTTTTTCTTTTAATTTGGAGAACTGAATTGCATTTTTGAAAGAGATCGATAGCTTGGCTATCGTTTGTTTCAGTTAGGTAACTGTTACCAGCTGCACGAAGACCTAATCATTATTAGCGCTTGGTCCAAATATTGGCAACTGACACTTTACGTAAAATACAACGGCCATAAATAGATATGAAGACTGGACAGCTGCGCAGGGTAGCCGCGTGGTCTTGGGCGTCCTGTACGGTTCGCGCGGCTCCTCCCGTCGGAGGTTCGAGTCCTCCCTCGAGCATGGCTTTGCGTGTGCAGTCCTTAGCGTAAGTTAGTTTAAGTTAGATTAAGTAGTGTGTAAGCTTAGGGACCGATGACCTCAGCAATTTGGTCCCGTAAGATCTTACCACAAATTTCCAAATTTCGAAAGACTGGACATTATTTTACTACACTGTCTTCGACCAATCACTGAAATCAGTCGCCAAGTATGTGGCATTATTTGTCTGGAATGACCATATAAATCTAGCCTGGGGACTGAAATCTTTCGACAAAATCGTGTTGTCGTCGTCTTCAGTCAGAAGATCGGTTCGATGTAACTCTTCTCCGGACTAGTCTATCCTGTGCCCTACCAACCGATCAGCTATTTTTGTCAAGTTATTACCATAAAATGATTTTCCCTCAGTTCGATTCAGCGCCTTCTCATTAGTTATTCGATCTACGCATCTAATTTCGAACATTCTTCTATAGCACCACATTTCAAAAGCTTCCGTTTTTTCTAGTCTGAGCTGTTTAATGTACGAGGTGCATTCAAGTTCTAAGGCCTCCGATTTTTTTTTTATAATTAACTACTCACCCGAAATCTATGAAACTGGCGTTACTTCTCGACGTAATCGCCCTGCAGACGTACACATTTTTCACAACGCTGACGCCATGATTCCTTGGCAGCGGCGAAGTCTTCTTTAAGAGTCTGTTTTGACCACTGGAAAATCGCTGAGGCAATAGCAGCATGGCTGGTAAATGTGCGGCCACGGAGAGTGTCTTTCATTGTTGGAAAAAGCCGAAAGTCACTAGGAGCCAGGTCAGGTGAGTAGGGAGCATGAGGAATCACTTCAAAGTTGTTATCACGAAGAAACTGTTGCGTAACGTTAGCTCGATGTGCGGGTGCGTTGTCTTGGTGAAACAGCATACGCGCAGCCCTTCCCGGACGTTTTTGTTGCAGTGCAGGAAGGAATTTGTTCTTCAAAACATTTTCGTAGGATGCACCTGTTACCGTAGTGCCCTTTGGAACGCAATGGGTAAGGATTACGCCCTCGCTGTCCCAGAACATGGACACCATCATTTTTTCAGCAGTGGCGGTTACCCGAAATTTTTTTGGTGGCGGTGAATCTGTGTGCTTCCATTGAGCTGACTGGCGCTTTGTTTCTGGATTGAAAAATGGCATCCACGTCTCATCCATTATCACAACCGACGAAAAGAAAAAAAATGGTTCAAATGGCTCTGAGCACTATGGGACTCAACATCTTAGGTCATAAGTCCCCTAGAACTTAGAACTACTTAAAACTAACTAACCTAAGGACATCACACACATCCATGCCCGAGGCAGGATTCGAACCTGCGACCATAGCAGTCCCGCCGTTCCGGACTGCAGCGCCAGAACCGCTAGACCACCGCGGCCGGCCCGACGAAAAGAAAGTCCCATTCATGTTGCGCGTCAACATTGCTTGGCAACATGCCACACGGGCAGCCATGTGGTCGTCTGTCAGCATTCGTGGCACCCACCTGGGTAACACTTTTCGCATTTTCAGGTCGTCATGCAGGATTGTGTGCACAGAAACCACAGAAATGCCAACTCTGGAGGCGATCTGTTCAACAGTCATTCGGCGATCCCCCAAAACAATTCTCTCCACTTTCTCGATCATGTCGTCAGACCGGCTTGTGTGAGCCCGAGGTTGTTTTGGTTTGTTGTCACACGATGTTCTACCTTCATTAAACTGTCGCACCCACGAACGCACTTTCGACACATCCATAACTCCATCACCACATGTCTCCTTCAACTGTCGATGAATTTCAACTGGTTTCACACCAGGCAAATTCAGAAAACGAATGATTGCATGCTGTTCAAGTAAGGAAAACGTCGCCATTTTAAGTATTTAAACCAGTTCTCATTCTCGCCGCTGGCGGTAAAATTCCATCTGCCGTACGGTGCTGCCATCTCTGGGATGTATTGACAATGACCGCTGCCTCATTTTAAAACAATGCGCATGTTTCTATCTCTTTCCAGTCCGGAGAAAAAAATCGGAGGCCTTAGAACTTGAATGCACCTCGTACGTACACGTTACACTTCCGTGCAAGGCTACACTCCCGACAAATATCTTCAGAAAGGACGTCCTAACACTTAAACTCGTATCCGCTGTTAAATAATTTCTCTTTTCCAGAAACGTTTGTCATGCTGTTGCCAGTGTGCATACGAAAGAAGTAAAGAAGATTCAGATCGGAGTTGCAACCATCGCCACGGTTTTGTCTCGTCGGCACAAAATAGTCGTAGTATTGCTTAACAAACCCAAGTGAGAGATGGTGCAACGAAAGGCGTTTTGCATAGCGCAGAATTGACTCTCAAAATTAGGAAAACAGACGTTCCACCATGAATCAAGGAGCAAGTTACCTCCTCCAAATTAGACCCAGAGTAATGGCCAGAGCGGTATTATTAGGGAATATCGTACGTATGAGAAACCGTACCGACAATCTTTCTCCTAACCTACCCATCAGCGAATGAAACGGAGTGGGGTGCGTGTGGTAAACGAGATGGCGGACTTCGTTTCAGTTGCAGGAGACTGGGATAATGCAGTCTACAAAGGAGAGTCCTTACAAAACTCCCTTGTGATGCTACCTACTGCTCACGTGTGGGGGACGGGTACCAAATGGGAGTAAAAGCGGATACTGGAGTATACAAAGAAAGGCAAGAGTGTAAGTTGCAATAGTTATTCAGAGATGATGAGGCTTGCACAGGATAGAGTAGCATGGAAAGTTGCATCAAACCAGTCTTTGGACTGAAGACGACAACAACAATGACAACAGCAACAACGCAAATAAAGACAGGTCGTACGCTTGTTTGATCGGCGGGAAAGTGTCACGAAAATGTTTAAGAACCTGAAGCGGCAGACGGTTGTAGCTACACACCAATTCGCGGGAAAGCCTACATACAGAGTTCCGAGAACCAGAAGTACGTGTCGCCCTGTAGGCATCGTGAAGACAAGATTACATTAACGTCATCGACCGCAGAGGTATTTAAACAATCATTTCTCCCGTGTTCCATAGGCGAATTGAGCGGGAAGAATCCGTGACACGTTCTGCAGTGGGAAGTTGCCTCTGCCACGCACTTCACACTGGTTTGCAAAGTGTACATGTAGATGGTGTTGTTAAAATTAACGAGGTTAATTCAGGAGCGGAGGAGGTCGCCACCTACTCTTTTTCTGCATCGGCTCGTCGGCACTGATTTTCTGTCTGATGGCCTTGGTAAGTTGGATTAATGGTTGAAATAGAGAAGATTGAAAACGGAGCGTCGGCCTTCATTACAGATTTGTCTAGTCGACACAGAATTGTAGAACGGTATAATTCGACAATACAAGAAACGCTGAATTAAACAGCTAACTGAAGAGTCCGGCTGCCTTTACTCAATTAAAGTACACCAGCGCTCGTTAAGGTTGTACGCCAAATCTCCGTAGCAGATGGTAAGAATAGAATCTTAACATTATTAAAGAAGCTCGTCGCTCAAAAGAATAGTCACTATAAGGACTCATTACGCTTATACTTTACAACACTCTGGTCTTGTGGTGGCCCCAGTTCATGGAAGAAGAATATTCCATAAGCGTCCCTGCCTCATGATCAGACGCCGTACAGCTACCAAAGTGCGGGGAAGTTCGTTGCCACGTCCCATCCGCTGTTGCCAAGAGTCCCAGACATTTTGTATGGGATTAAGATCGAGTGATTTGGTGTGTTTGTGCGTGCCGCCCTGGGAACGCAGGTGTTGTCACCTTGGAAGAGCGAGTGTCCACACGGAAGATGTAGAAGAAAGCAAAGGTCCCGAGTTCGAGTCTCGGTTCGGCACACAGTTTTAATCTGCCAGGAAGTTTCATATCAGCGCACACTCCGCTCATTCCAACTAACGAAGTGCTTACTCGTACCCCGTGGAGCTGGCGTCTTACCCTGTCCTCTTGACACGGTGGACTGACCGCTAAGCCACTGGTTGCTGTTACGAGGTGGGCCGGTGAGAGGTGTCTGACCGCAGCACAGCCAGGAGCGGGAGCAAGAAAGCGGCCGACTTGCCGGTGAGAAATGACTGTCTGTCTGTCGGCAGTGGTGCGGCCCAGCCCACTGACACGCTCGCGGCCCCTGGTGTTGTTGGGCGCCGCCAGAGGGAGGCGTCGCACTGCACAAGGCAGAGGCCCCGTGTCAGAGCAACCCTTTCGGTCGATGTGCTGACTACTTCGACTCACTCTGTGGATGCGGCTAGCTGAAGAAATCGAATGAAATGCGTTCTCCAGATTAATGTAACTCGACAATTCCTCTGGAGGAGTAGCCGCGCATATTAAACGAAATTCAGATGTTGAAAGGACATCCGTTCGATTCTACTTGCAGGGTTGGAGATCAGCGTTGTCACCGTGGATCGACTCCTCACATGCAGCGTGGTTGGGGACGGGAACACAAAATGTAATTTTTGGCTGGGTGTGCCAAAGAATTTATGCATTTCAGCGCACCGGGTACAATTATAAAAAGGCACAAAAACCTGACGACCGTGAAGGGAAGAATTGCTCCACTTTCTGCTACGCACGGAGTGTTTTACCTCCATATTCGCAGTGCGACGTACCGAGACAGGTGGCACAGTGTTGAGCACAACGGATCGCATTCGGAAGGACGACGGTTCAAACCCCCGTTCCGCCATCCAGATTTAGGTTTTCCGTGATTTCCCTAGATCGCTTCGGGCAGATTCCGGGATGGCTCCTTTAAAAGGGCACGGCCGATATCCTACCGCGTTCTTCCCCAATCCGTGCCTGTGCCTTCGTCTCTAGTGACAACGTTGTGGGCGGGACGGTAACAAGTAGTCTGCTCCTTGGCATCGGGACCTATTAGATTGTGTTCCATGCGGCTTTTTGCGGATGATGCTGTAGTATACAGAGAAGTTGTAGCATTACAAAATTGCAGCGAAATGCAGGAAGATCTGCAGCGGATAGCCACTTGCTGCAGGGAGTGGCAACTGACCCTTAACATAGACAAATGTAATGTATTGCGAACACATAGAAAGAAGGATCCTTTATTGTATGATTAGATGATTGTGGAACAAACACTGGTAGCAGTTACTTCCGTAAAATATCTGGGAGTACGCGTGCGGAACGATTTGAAGTGGAATGATCATATAAAATTAATTGTTGGTAAGGCGGGTACCAGGTTGAGATTCATTGGGAGAGTCCTTAGAAAATGTAGTCCATCAACAAAGGAGGTGGCTTACACAACACTCGTTCGACCTATACTTGAGTAATGCTCATCAGTGTGGGATCCGTACCAGGTCGGGTTGACGGAGGAGATAGAGAAGGTCCAAAGAAGAGCGGCGCGTTTCGTCACAGGGTTATTTGGTAACCGTGATAGCGTTACGGAGATGTTTAATAAACTCGAGTGGCAGACTCTGCAAGAGAGGCGCTCTGCATCGCGGTGTAGCTTGCTCGCCAGGTTTCGAGAGGGTGCGTTTCTGGATGAGGTATCGAATATATTGCTTCCCCCTACCTATACCTCCCGAGGAGATCACGAATGTAAAATTAGAGAGATTAGAGCGCGCACGGAGGCTTTCCGGCCGTCGTTCTTCCCGCGAACCATACGCGAGTGGAACAGGAGAGGGAGGTAATGACAGTGGCACGTAAAGTGCGCTCCGCCACACTCCTTTGGGTGGCTTGAGGAGTATAAATGTAGATGTAGACGTGTTTTGCCGCTGCGGCAGCGGCGCGCGCACCCGGCGGCGGGGAACAGAGGCCACGCCACGCGTTCTCCCTCTGATACTCTCCGTCCACGACTGACCTCCTCCTGTAGCGCGCACCGAAACCGCTGGCCTTCCCTCGGCTTCAGATTACCAGCTGCGCCGGCACCTTACTGCGTGTCAACCCGGCTTGTGCTGTAGACACGCTCGTCCCGCGGGAACGACAGATGACTTTCTCTCTGTTAAGATTCCCGGTGAGGTCTACTTTGGGCGAAGCCTCACACTGACAGTGTCTCCGCCTTGTATTTTCGGCCGAGTCTAAAGTTGACGGCCTCGCTCTCAGTTCCTGAGCCAGAGTGGGAGACCGTTCCGACACGGAACCGCAGGCCGGGTGCCGCCAGATGTGCGCCATGTTGTTCCTCCGTCGTCTCCCTGACGTCGCTGACAGATCTCAAGGAAACGTGCGTATCAACACCTCCTAACACTGCTTCGGGATCACACGACAAGCCTTCTGGCGACGGATCAAAATATTAGTTTCACTGCAACTGGATTCCTACCCGGAGCAATGCGGTTCAAATCTCCGGCCAATAAAAACGGATTTATACAGTACTGGCCATTAAAATTACAGCACCGAGAAGAAATGCAGATCATAAACGGGTATTCATTTGACAAATATATTATACTACAACTGACATGTGATTACATTTTCACACAATTTGGGTGCATAGATCCTGAGAAATCAGTACAAAGAACAACCACCTCTGGCCGTAATAACGGCCTTGATACGACTGGGCATTGAGTGAAACAGAGCTTGGATGGCGTGTACAGGTACAGTTGCCAATGCACCTTCAACACGATACCACATTCATCAAGAGTAGTGACTGGCGTATTGTGACGAGCCAGTTGCTCGGCCACCATTGACCAGACGTTTTCGATTGGTGAGAGATCTGGAGAATGTGCTGGCCAGGGCAGCAGGCGAACATTTTCTGTATAAAGAACGGCCCGTACAGGACCTGCAACATGCGGTCGTGCATTATCCTGCTGAAATGTAGGATTTCGCAGGGATCGAATGAAGGGTAGAGCACACGGGTCGTAACACATCTTAAATGTAACGTCCACTGTTCAAAGTGCCGTCAATGCGAACAAGAGCTGACAGAGACGTGTAACCAATAGGACCCCATACCATCACGCCGGGTGATACACCAGTATGGCGATGACGAATACACGCTTGCAATGTGCGTTCACCGCGATGTCGTCAAACACGGATGCGACCATCGCGATGCTGTAAATAGAACCTGGATTCATCCGAAAAAATGACGTTTTGCCATTCGTGCACCCAGGTTCATCGTTGAGTACACCATCACAGGCGCTCCTGTCTGTGTTGCAGCGTCAAGGGTAACCGCAGCCACTGTTTCCGAGCTGATAGTCCATGCTGCTGCAAACGCCGTCGAACGGTTCGTGCAGATGGTTGTTGTCTTGCAAACGTCCCCATCTGTTGACTCAGGGATCGAGACGTTGCTGCACGATCCGTTACAGCCATGCGGATAAGATGGCTGTCATCTCGACTGCTAGTGATACGAGGCCGTTGGGATCCAGTACGGCGTTCCGTATTACCCTCCTGAACCCACCGATTCCATATTCCGCTAACAGTCATTGAATCTCGACCAACGCGAGCAGCAATGTCGCCATACGATAAACCGCAATCGCGATAGGCTACAATCCGACCTTTATCAAAGTCGGAAACGTGATGGTACGCATTTCTCCTCCTTACACGAGGCATCACAACAACGTTTCACCAGGCAACGCCGGTCAACTGCTGTTTGTGGATGAGAAATCGGTTGGAAACTTTCCTCATGTCAGCACGTTGTAGGTGTCGCCACCGGCGCCAACCTTGTTTGAATGCTCTGAAAAGCTAATCATTTGCATTTCACAGAATCTTCTTCCTGTCGGTTAAATTTCACGTCAGTAACTCGTCATCTTCGTGGTGAAGCAATTTTAATGGCCAGTAGTATAATTACACTAACGAGCAGCACAAGGAACCACCTTGTCAGTCCATTAGGTCACCGCTCGTTTCTGGAGCTACTGACCAAATCAGCAGCATTCTACCCAAAAAGGTACACAGACCTCATTTTTCAGTCAGTAAAAAATAAAGGACGCAAAACAGATGCACCTGATTATCTCCTCACTGCGGGAGTGTTTAAAGTGACATGTGGCAGAGTGCATACAGGTGAAACGGGAAGAACTGTAAAATACCCTCTTAAACAGTCCGGACGCCGCGCGCTGTCAAAACGAAATATTAAATCTGAATGTAGCGGAACATGAGGAGAACTGCAACCACGATATCGATTTCATCAATGTACGCGTGGTAGGCAAAGAAACAAACATTTATAGAAGGAAAATCCGCGAAGCGATTGAGATTTCCAAGATGGAACGTAACTACAGAAGACTGGTTCGTGGCTTCCCGCTATGAAGGAAGTAAATATGCAGCCACGGTGGTTAAGGAATATAAACAACGACCAGAAAGTCCGAAGTGGCCGTGCGGTTAAAGGCGCTGCAGTCTGGAACCGCAAGGCCGCTACGGTCGCAGGTTCGAATCCTGCCTCGGGCATGGATGTTTGTGATGTCCTTAGGTTAGTTAGGTTTAACTAGTTCTAAGTTCTAGGGGACTAATAACCTCAGCAGTTGAGTCCCATAGTGCTCAGAGCCATTTTTGAACCAGAAAGTCACCAATGCGGCACAACAAAATGATTTGATAAGCATTCCCCCTGTCTTGCTTTGCCTGAATTGCTACCTATCTAGTGATGACGGTCCATCAACAGTAGCCGGAAGAATTTTATCCAGCAACACCACTCCTTCTGTTGTGTTGGCAGGAGTGCCAACACCGTGTTACTAGAAGAGGCCGAAATGCACGCGTTTTAGCTCACGCAGGCTGGCGTGAGGAGGGAAGAACTATACTGACGTGAGGTCTGGAACATGACTAGGAATTAGAATTCAGAAAGCGGACGTTATTAGTTTAATATTTAACGTTAATCCATTAATGATGGACGTCGCTCTTGACGGTACATAATTCACAATATTATCTGTTCTGTTCAGAATACATTCTTGAAGAATATAGCGCCTTGCTAGGTCGTAGCAAATGACGTAGCTGAAGGCTATGCTAAACTGTCGTCTCGGCTAATGAGAGCGTATGTAGGCAGTGAACAATCGCTAGCAAAGTCGGCTGTACAACTGGGGCGAGTGCTAGGGAGTCTCTCCAGACTAGACCGCGAGTACGTGTGGCTGCAGACAGCTTTTGAGTTTACCGTCGAGCGCCCACAGATTGTCCATTCCGGCCTGTAGCTCCTGTCTCCTCCTCTTGCCTGCGGCACGTTTGCAGTAAACACTGTGACGGACCTCGGACTGTCTGCGCGCCGGCACGTGTGACGTCACGGGGTGTTTTGCGGGCCGGCAGGAAAGCGGCTCTGCGCGGCCTAACTGTTCCACTACGGCAGGCAACCCGTTCCGCGGCGCTGACTCACTGCGGACGCGTGCCGACACAGCCGCAGCAGCGGCAGCCCGCGGCTCTTCTCGGAGAAATCGGCGCGGCTTTAAGCCGAAGGCGCGTGCCGGCGAGGCTGCCGGGGGCCGGCACGCGCGCGCTCCGTCACATACGTCGTGGCCGGTCTACACGCCGTGACGACGTGTCTGCGCAGGCGTCGCGTGTTCCGACGTGCAAAAATGGTTCAAATGGCTCTGAGCACTATGGGGCTTAACTTCTGAGGTCATCACTCGTGCCGGCCGGTGTGGCCGTGCGGTTCTAGGCGCTTCAGTTTGGAACCGAGAGACCGCTACGGTCGCAGGTTCGAGTCCTGCCTCGGGCATGGATGTGTGTGATGTCAAATGGTTCAAATGGCTCTGAGAACTATGGGACTCAACTGCCAAGGTCATTAGTCCCCTAGAACTTAGAACTAGTTAAACCTAACTAACCTAAGGACATCACAAACATCCATGCCCGAGGCAGGATTCGAACCTGCGACCGTAGCGGCCTTGCGGTTCCAGACTGCAGCGCCTTTAACCGCACGGCCACTTCGGCCGGCTGTGTGATGTCCTTAGGTTAGTTAGGTTTAAGTAATTCTAAGTTCTAGGCCACTGATGACCTCAGAAGTTAAGTCGCATAGTGCTCAGAGCCATTTTTTGGCAACATTGTAGCTCCTTGTTTTATGGGTGCCCAACAAAGTTGGCAGCGGTAACTCGCAAAATGTTTGGTACCCTCGACCGCTACTTGTAGGAGTAGGGGCCGTTTGTTCTGCTTCTGCACCAACATCTGTACCCGCAATGCGTCTTAAGGGGTGTGGCTGAGGGTACTTCCTGCACCTCTGCCACTTCCCTCCCTTCGCAGTTCCACTCGCGAAAGGTGCGTGGAAAGAGCGATTGGCGATACGCCTCTTTGTAGCAACGCCTTTCAAAAGCTTCCGTTCTCTTCTTGTGGAACTTTAAAGTCCGTGCTCTGTATAGAGTTAAACCCGTGATAAATGCATACGGAATAGACTCCATAACACCTACATTTATTCTCAGTGTTGGAAAATTTATCTTTTTGAAACACGCTTATCCTGGTATTGCCCATATGCGTCTTATATAGTTACTACTACGGCCATTTTCAATTATTTTCCTATTCGAATAACAAAATTCGTTTAATAATTCGCGCAGACTTGTCCCACTTAATTCGACTACATTCCATTACCCTTGTTTTGGTTTTAATGATTTTCCTGGAACCGCAAGACCGCTATGGTCGCAGGTTCGAATCCTGCCTCGGGCATGGATGTTTGTGATGTTCTTAGGTTAGTTAGGTTTAACTAGTTCTAAGTTCTAGGGGACTAATGACCTCAGCAGTTGAGTCCCATAGTGCTCAGAGCCATTTGAACCAATTTTTGAATGATTTTCATTTTAAACCACTTTTCAATACACTGTCTGTTCCGTTTACATGCTGATCCTGGACCTTTGCTGTCTCAAGGGGAATAACCGTGTCATCAGCAAACCAAAACTTTTGCTTTGTTCTCTCTGAATTTTAATTCTCTTTCCAGATTTCTCTTTGGTTTATTTTACTGCTTGCTCGTTGTGCAGACTCAATAACATCGAGGATAGGCTGTCCCTCTCCCACCCGAAACACTGCTTCCCTTTCATGGTTCAAATGGCTCTGAGCACTATGGGACTTAACATCTAGGGTCGTCAGTCCCCTAGAAGTTAGAACTACTTAAACCTAATCAACCTAAGGACATCACACACATCCATGCCCGAGGCAGGATTCGAACCTGCGACCGTAGCGGTCGCGCGGTTCCAGACTGTAGCGCCTAGAACCGCTTCCCTTTCATGCCCTTGGACTCCTGTAACTGCCGTCTGGTTTCTGTACGCGTTGTAATTGCCTTTCGCTCTGTGTATTTCACCTGTACTACCTTCCTAATTTCTAAGAGAATATTTCAATCAACACTGTCAAAAAGCTTCTCTGAATTTACAAATGCTATAAACGTCGGATTACCGAATGAGATTTTCACTCTGCAGCGGAGTGAGCGCTGATATGAAACTTCCTGGCAGATTAAAACTGTGTGCCGGACCGAGACTCGAACTCGGGACCTTCGCCTTTCGCGGGCAAGTGCTCTATCAACTGAGCTACCGACGCACGACTCACGCCCGGTCTCACAGCTTTACTTCTGCCAGTATCTCGTCTCCTACCTTCCAAACTTTACAGAAGCTCTCCTGCGAACCATGCAGAACTAGCACTCCTGAAAGAAAGGATATTGCGGAGACATGGCTTAGCCACAGCCTGGGGGATGTTTCCAGAATGAGATTTTCACACTGTAGCGGAGTGTGCGCTGATATGAAACTTCCTGGCAGATTAAAACTGTGTGCCCGACCGAGACTCGAACTCGGGACCTTTGCCTTTCGCGGGCAAGTGCTCTACCAACTGAGCTACCCAAGCACTACTCACGCCCCGTCCTCACAGCTTTACTTCTGCCAGTACCTCGTCTCCTACCTTCTGTAGAGTTTGGAAGGTAGGAGACGAGATACAGGCAGAAGTAAAGCTGTGAGGACCACGCGTCAGTCGTGCTTCGGTAGCTCAGATGGTAGAGCACTTGCCCGCGAAAGGCAAAGGTCCCGAGTTCGAGTCTCGGTCGGCGCACACAGTTTTAATCTGCCAGGAAGTTTCAACGTAGGTTTGCTTTTCCTTGGATTTTCTTTTAAGATAAGTCGTAGGGTCGGTATTACCTCACGTTCTCCAAGGTCGACTTTTATCGTTTTTCCATTCTTCTGTAAGTATTTCGTGCCAGTATTTTACGCCCATGGCTTACTGAACTGTTGTAAATACGTGAGCTTCCGCAGGCAGTGAGTCTCATCAAAATCCTTCTGGGTTCAAAGTCCTCTTCATCTTATAAAAGACTTAAAATACTAAATTATTAAAACTAACCGGCGTTTTAGCCGAGTTTCAGCGGCCTTCCTCAGGAAAGACACGCACTGCTACTAGAAGTCGGCCGAAAAGCCGGTTCATTGTCATAATTTTATAAGATGAAGAGGCAGTACGGCCATAAAGTTTTTAATGTCATTAAGGTAATAGTCGTATTGACAGTTGTCAGCAGCTGAGTTCATTGTAATTGGAATTATTGAGCAAGCAGTAAAGGAAACAAAAGAAAAGTCCGGAGTAGGTATTAAAATCCATGGAGAAGAAATAAAAACTTTGAGGTTCGCCGATGACAGCGTAATTCTGTCAGAGACAGCAAAGGACTTAAAAGAGCAGTTGAACGGAATGGACAGTGTCTTGAAGGGAGGATATAAGATGAACATCAACAAAAGCAAAACGAGGATAATGGAATGTAGTCGAATTAAGTCGGGTGATGCTGAGGGAATTAGATTAGGAAATGAGACGCATAAAGTAGTAAAGGAGTTTTGCTATTTGGGGAGCAAAATAACTGATGATGGTCGAAGTAGAGAGGACATAAAATGTAGGCTGGCAATGGCAAGGAAAGCGTTTCTAAAGAAGAGAAATTTATTGACATCGAGTATAAATTTAAGTGTCAGGAAGTCGTTTCTGAAAGTATATGTATGGAGTGTAGCCATGTATGGAAGTGATACATGGACGATAAATAGTTTGGACAAGAAGAGAATAGAAGCTTTCGAAATGTGGTGCTACAGAAGAATGCTGAATATTAGATGGGTAGATCACGTAACTAATGTGGAGGTATTGAATAGAATTGGGGAGAAGAGAAGTTTGTGGCACAACTTGACTAGAAGAAGGGATCGGGTGGTAGGACATGTTCTGAGGCATCAATGGATCACCAATTTAGTGTTGGGAGGCAGCGTGGAGGGTAAAAATCGTAGAGGGAGACCAAGAGATGAATACACAAAGCAGATTCAGAAGGATGTAGGCTGCAGTAAGTACTGGGAGATGAAGAAGCTTGCGTAGTATAGAGTAGCATGGAGAGCTGCATCAAACCAGTCTCAGGACTGAAGACCACAACAACAACAACATTCGTTTTGAAGTCTGAAGATATTTGCCCCGTCTCATATATATCGCCTGCTAGGTGGAATATCGTGTTCTCCCAAGGATCTTAGTGACTCCGTGGTGTAGGCGCTTTGTTCTGACTTGGGTGTCTGAGTGTTCGGCGATCCTTATGAAGACTCTTCTGTTGGTGTAGCAGTACAGAAAACTGATGCGAGTCCGTCAGTTGATGCCGGGAGAGAGGCGTAGCGTGTCGCGTGGGTTCCAGTCGAGGCCGCGGTTGGCGGTTAGCGCGCAGCCGTGACCAGCCCAAGGGCCGCTTCCGTGCGGCAGGTCGCCCAGTTGATAGAGTGACAGCTCGCTTACAGCCGTAAACTGCGGCCCTGAGCTCCGCCCTATGCCAGCCGCCACGCCGGTCTGGCGGTGGCTTCAGAGCTCTGCGTGGCAGAGGCAGGTAGGGAGAGCGTGCGCGGTCCACGTGTGTGTGTGTGTGTGTGTGTGTGTATGGCTAGAGGCACGCGTACTGCCAGGGGGGGGGGGGGGGGGGCGGAACGTGCACCGCGCCTCGGCCTGGGTCTGCAGCGCTAAATGTCAGGGGAAAACGCTACGCACTCTGCTCCGATCTGATCTGCTCTGCTCTGCTCCGAATGCGGGCGCCCACTTATGTAACCCTGCGGCAAGTCGCCGGCGTTCGACACACGCGCCTGCGCACTCTGGCCACGATTTCAGAACCCTTGTAGTCTCTCACAGGGAGCGCAGCACTGTTTCGGTACGGGCAGAATTTTTCATATAACTGTTTGTGTAACCTAAAGAGAACTTGTACCTGTAGAGAACCAAAGTGCAGGCGACGGGGATGAATTGGGGCCATAAATGCTGAGTGAAGTGACCCGACTGTGTGAGGCAGCGCTCTGTGGATTGTACCTGCAGAGGGACTTGTGGCCGGAGCACTCTCCTCCTACTGTTTACTGTCGAAGACTAGGGAGCTAGTTCGCAAAACATTTTACCTGGACCAAGTGGCAGTCCATTGCTAAGGCAGCCAGTTGGCAGACAGTGGGTGGAGGAAGCCATTTAAGAGAGACTGTTGTAAACTGAGCCTATGTGCAAATGGTTCAAATGACTCTCAGCACTATGCGACTTAACTTCTCAGGTCATCAGTCGCCTAGAACTTAGAACTAATTAAACCTAACGAACCGAAGGACATCACACACATACATGCCCGACGCAGGATTCGAGCCTGCGACCGTAGCGGTCGGCCGGCTGCAGACTGCAGCGCCCAGAACCGCACGGCTACTTTGGCCGGCGAAGGTCATAAAACGCGGTGAATTCTCATGTTAGAAGCTGGGACGATAAGGACAGAGAGGCTGGTGCGTGTGCGTAGTGGAGGCATGACTGTAACCCCCCTTGGCGCCAGGAAGTCGCCAGGTCTTTTAGCGAGCGGCAAAAACATACTTTATGGGTACAACTGTCTGGAAAGCTTACAACTGTCTGGAAAGCTTAACGGCCTTCTTTCAGAAATTGTCACTGTCGAAATTGCCTCTGAACAGGACAAGGACAAACTGTTGAACAATCAGAAGCTGAACTCGGTGGTCAAATGCGAACAACCGAGGAAAAGAAACCCACTTGTAATACTATACGATGTACCCCCGATTATGACCAATGAAGAACTTTCCGAAACAATAAGACAACAAAACTTTGAGGAAATGAATGAGGAAGAATTCAAGAATTGTTTCAAGTTAAAATTTAAGACTGGTCCACGGGGTCGTGATGTTGTTCATCACGTCGCCGAAGTAACTGCGCCAATGTGGAAAAATATAACAACAATGGGCATATTATATGTCGGCTTTCATGCCATCAATACAAGAGATTATGTCGTGGTACCTCGTTGCCACAATTGTGGTGACTTGGACCACATTCTGAAGCTGTGTACCAGGGAGTCGGCGTGCACCAAGTGTGGTGAAAACGGTCATAACCGTACAGATCGTAAAGCGGCAGCAATCTGCATACCCTGTAAAAATCGAGGAAAAAAGTCTTGTGGAGCCACAGGAAGAAACTGCCCGACATACCGAATGCTCGAACAGAGATTAATCTCTAGAACCGACTATGATTGAGCGCGGCATACCAAACAGGATGCCAAAGCGAAAGTCCCCTAGCAAAAGGAGGAGGGACGCTATGAGGGCAAATAGATTCAAGGATTTGTTGAGGTCGCTTTCAGGCGCCGTTAAAATCTAAACAGTAGACAAAGCCATACAGACTGAATTCCACACGATGGACATAGGTATACAAACTGACTTCTCCCTCATAGCTGCAGCTCCCTCCTTTGAAAGCCGGGGAACAAAGCCATAATACACCAACGAAGGCAAGGGCATCCTGTGGCTGTGGCAGTTTCTAAAGACGAGTAAACCAATAAACATCAACCAATTCAGGAAAATATAGTGACAAGTTCAAGCACAAATTCCACCACACAAGGCAACCAATAGTCAGACTACCACCTGTCGATCCGGTAAGGGTGTACCCCAACCTAGAGTACACCATGCAACTATCGAGGTTAGAGCAGCCGGCTACCCTGACCACTGCCTTACGACATGTGGTCCGTGTAGGACATGAAGAGGGCAGGAAGGTAACCTTCTCGGTTATGGAGGTTGTTGACAAAATTCAACTAAAATCAGTGAATCTCCCCACTGACTTCGGAGCCTTGCGAGACCTGCTCAAGAAAGTATTCGAAAGACGAGGTGAGAAATTCGATCTTGACGACATTTACCAACAATCAGTGAATCAGTTCTAGCACATGGACGAATTGCGTTCGACTGGAGCAAAACTTGGCCGAATGACCGAATACATACGTACTTTCCTTAATGACAAATATAAATATTGGACAACTTAATACTCATAACAGTCGACATGTGATGCAGGAGCTCCGAAGGGAGGTGGAGGAGAGGAGACTAGATGTACTCTATCTACAGAAGCCGTACTCCCAAGGTGGGAAAATTGCATTTGCTGCCGCTACCTGGCAAATAGTCAGCAGAGGGGATGACCCGAGAGCGGCAATCATAATTACTAACAAACTTTTGAGGATCACTAAACTTTCGCAGTTCACAACTAGCCACTGTAACGTCGTGGAGCTGCAATCCCCTGTGGGAATTATTACTCTCATAAACATGTATTTTCAATATGGAGACAATATAGAACAGCATATAGATCATTTACATCTACATCTACATTTATACTCCTCAAGCCACCCAACGGTGTGTGGCGGAGGGCACTTTACGTGCCACTGTCATTACCTCCCTTTCCTGTTCCAGTCGCGCATGGTTCGCGGGAAGAAAGACTGTCTGAAAGCCTCCGTGCGCGCTCTAATCTCTCTAATTTTACATTCGTGATCTCCTCGGGAGGTATAAGTAGGGGGAAGCAATATATTCGATACCTCATCCAGAAACGCACCCTCTCGAAACCTGGCGAGCAAGCTACACCGCGATGCAGAGCGCCTCTCTTGCAGAGTTTGCCACTTGAGTTTGTTAAACATCACCGTAACGCTATCACGGTTACCAAATAACCCTGTGACGAAACGCACCGCTCTTCTTTGGATCTTCTCTATCTCCTCCGTCAACCCGATCTGGTACGGATCCCACACTGATGAGCAATACTCAAGTATAGGTCGAACGAGTGTTTTGTAAGCCACCTCCTTTGTTGATGGACTACATTTTCTAAGGACTCTCCCAATGAATCTCAACCTGGTACCCGCCTTACCGACAATTAATTTTATATGATCATTCCACTTCAAATCGTTCCGCTCGCATACTCCCAGATATTTTGCAGACGTAACTGCTACCAGTGTTTGTTCCGCTATCATATAATCATACAATAAAGGATCCTTCTTTCTATGTATTCGCAATACATAACATTTGTCTATGTTAAGGGTCAGTTGCCACTCCCTGCAGCAAGTGCTTATCCGCTGCAGATCTTCCTGCATTTCGCTACAATTTTCTAATGCTGCAGCTTCTCTGTATACTACAGCATCATCCGCGATAAGCCGCGTGGAACTTCCGACACTATCTCAAAAATGGCTCTGAGCACTATGGGACTTAACAGCTATGGTCATCAGTCCCCTAGAACTTAGAACTACTTAAACCTAACTAACCTAAGGACATCACACACATCCATGCCCGAGGCAGGATTCGAACCTGCGACCGTAACAGTCGCGCGGTTTCGGACTGCGCGCCTAGAACCGCGAGACCACCGCGGCCGGCTCCGACACTATCTACTAGGTCATTTATACACTCCTGGAAATTGAAATAAGAACACCGTGAATTCATTGTCCCAGGAAGGGGAAACATTATTGACACATTCCTGGGGTCAGATACATCACATGATCACACTGACAGAACCACAGGCACATAGACACAGGCAACAGAGCATGGACAATCTCGGCACTAGTACAGTGTATATCCACCTTTCGCAGCAATGCAGGCTGCTATTCTCCCATGGAGACGATCGTAGAGATGCTGGATGTAGTCCTGTGGAACGGCTTGCCATGCCATTTCCACCTGGCGCCTCAGTTGGACCAGCGTTCGTGCTGGACGTGCAGACCGCGTGAGACGACTCTTCATCCAGTCCCAAACATGCTCAATGGGGGACAGATCCGGAGATCGTGCTGGCCAGCGTAGTTGACTTACACCTTCTAGAGCACGTTGGGTGGCACGGGATACATGCGGACGTGCATTGTCCTGTTGGAACAGCAAGTTCCCTTGCCGGTCTAGGAATGCTAGAACGATGGGTTCGATGACGGTTTGGATGTACCGTGCACTATTCAGTGTCCCCTCGACGATCACCAGTGGTGTACGGCCAGTGTAGGAGATCGCTCCCCACACCATGATGCCGGGTGTTGGCCCTGTGTGCCTCGGTCGTATGCAGTCCTGATTGTGGCGCTCACCTGCACGGCGCCAAACACGCATACGACCATCATTGGCACCAAGGCAGAAGCGACTCTCATCGCTGAAGACGACACGTCTCCATTCGTCCCTCCATTCACGCCTGTCGCGACACCACTGGAGGCGGGCTGGACGATGTTGGGGCGTGAGCGGAAGACGGCCTAACGGTGTGCGGGACCGTAGCCCAGCTTCATGGAGACGGTTGCGAATGGTCCTCGCCGATACCCCAGGAGCAACAGTGTCCCTAATTTGCTGGGAAGTGGCGGTGCGGTCCCCTACGGCACTGCGTAGGATCCTACGGTCTTGGCGTGCATCCGTGCGTCGCTGCGGTCCGGTCCCAGGTCGACGGGCACGTGCGCCTTCCGCCGACCACTGGCGACAACATCGATGTACTGTGGAGACCTCACGCCCCACGTGTTGAGCAATTCGGCGGTACGTCCACCCGGCCTCCCGCATGCCCACTATACGCCCTCGCTCAAAGTCCGTCAGCTGCACATACGGTTCACGTCCACGCTGTCGCGGCATGCTACCAGTGTTAAAGACTGCGATAGAGCTCCGTATGCCACGGCAAACTGACTGACACTGACGGCGGCGGTGCACAAATGCTGCGCAGCTAGCGCCATTCGACGGCCAACACCGCGGTTCCTGGTGTGTCCGCTGTGCCGTGCGTGTGATCATTGCTTGTACAGCCCTCTCGCAGTGTCCGGAGCAAGTATGGTGGGTCAGACACACCGGTGTCAATGTGTTCTTTTTTCCATTTCCAGGAGTGTATATATTGTGAAAAGCAATGGTCCTATAACACTCCCCTGTGGCACGCCAGAGGTTACTTTAACGTCTGTAGACGTCTCTCCATTGATAACAACATGCTGTGTTCTGTTTGCTAAAAACTCTTCAACCCAGCCACACAGCTGGTCTGATATTCCGTAGGCTCTTACTGTGTTTATCAGGCGACAGTGCGGAACTGTATCGAACGCCTCCCGGAAGCCAAGAAAAATAGCATCTACCTGGGAGCCTCTATCTAATATTTTCTGGGTCTCATGAACAAATAAAGCGAGTTGGGTCTCACACGATCGCCGTTTCCGGAATCCATGTTGATTCCTACATAGTAGATTTTGGGTTTCCAAAAACGACATGATACTCGAGCAAAAAACATGTTCTAAAATTCTACAACAGATCGACGTCAGAGATATAGGTCTATAGTTTTGCGCATCTACTCGACGACCCTTCTTGAAGACTGGGACTACCTGTGCTCTTTTCCAATCATTTGGAACATTCCGTTCCTCTAGAGACTTGCGGTACACGGCTGTTAGAAGGGGGGCAAGTTCTTTCGCGTACTCTGTGTAGAATCGAATTGGTATCCCGTCAGGTCCAGTGGACTTTCCTCTGTTGAGTGATTCCAGTTAGCGAGAGTAACCACGGCGTTACAGGGAAGAAAGGGTGTGATAACAGCTGACATCAAAGCTACATCCCCCCTGTGGCACAGTGGCACAAGAGATGCGAACGGTGGAAAAGTAGAATAATTTATTATGGCATCGCAACTTGTGGTGGGCAACAGGCCTAGCAATCGTCCTACCTACGCTGCAGGAGGATGACAAGGAACAAATATAGACGTCACTCTCGTAACACCAAACACAGCTAATATCATTCAGCACTGGAGAGCTGTAGGAAACGCCACCACAAGCGACCACAACTTGATAACTTTCACCTTAGACGAAAGAGAGTGCCGCTGGGCCATGGGGTGGGAGGTACAACTAAATTATAAAAGAACTGACTGGGAACGCCTAGCAAGGGAGTGCGACATTCCTGCATTACCGGAAGGTGACATGCATCGGGACATCGACGTGGACGAGAGGACGGAGGAACTGGTGGGAGCAGTGACCAGAGCGGTGAGGGCTGCTGGCGGCCTCTCCGTCACCATGGTCTGCGTCAATCTGTCAGAAGGCTGAGGAGGCACTACCAGCGCAGTGTCGTCTGGTTGGAACGACAAATGTGGCAGTTGCTATATAGGGAGAAAAAGCGGAAGTTCCAAAAGGAACTGCGTGAGGTAAGGACGCGAAGCTGGGATAACTACGTGCTAAGCCAGCTAGTCATGGACCCATGGGGGCTCCCCTATAACCTGGTAAGAGAGAAAAATCCGCTCTCCTATGGAGTTTCAACAGTCAGGCACGGGGACAGGATGACGGGGTCTTGGCAGGAGACTACGGAGGTCCTCCTCCGGTCCCTGCTGCCTGACGACAATGCGGATGGGAGACTGAAGGGCAACGGCAACTGAGAAATGAAGACCAAGAAATATACAACAATGAGACGGCTGTCTACCCCTTCTCTGAGGAGGAGGTAGCAGCCCATATAAGATCATTACAAAGAGGAAAAGCACCTGGGCCAGACGGCATTGTGGCGGAGGTGGTGCAGTTCCTGGCGCCCCACCTGACTGCGCCGCTTACCCATCTCTACAACGAATGCCTCAGCCAAAGGAAGTTTCCGAAGAAATGGAAAATGGCAAATGTAGTTATAATAAAAAAAGGACCTGATAAGGACCCTGCAGAAGTGAAGTCATACAGGCCGATTTGCTTGTTGGATCTATTTGGAAAGATACTGGCGAAATTGCTAGCTGACAGATTGGCGGCACACCGAGTGTTGTGCGGGATGAACAGCAGGCAGTTCGGCTTCAGGCCGCGGCGGTCGGCATCTGATGCAATCGCCCTGGCGGCTGAGGTCTGTGGCTCGACCCCGCACAAGTACGTGGTTGGCATCATGGTGGATACCAGTGGCGCCTTCGACAACCTGTGGTGGCCTTCGCTCTTCTCCTGCTTGCGGGAGAAAGAGTGTCCAGGGCCGCTATACGGTTGCCTGAGGAGCTATTGTAAGGATCGGGAGGTCTGACTATTATCCCCTAGCGAAAGAGTTGGAAAAGCAATCACTAAAGAATGTCCCCAAGGATCCGTTTTAGGACCCCTCTTCTGGGACATCCACATGGAGTCACTAATAGACAGATTACAACAAAGTGGTGAGGTGCTAGAGGTGATAGCCTACGCGGATGACCTCCTGCTGTTGGTCGGCGGCCGTAGCCGGGAAGACATTGAACCGAAAATTGAGAGATTCATAGAGAAACTCCAACAATGGTGCCACATGAGTCAAATGACGATCTCACCCATCAAATCCACATACCTACTGTTAAAAGGACATCTAATCAGAAATCCCACTGTCAGAATTAACGGCTCACCAGTTCTGCGGCGACGTGAGACACGCTATCTAGGAGTCATCATTGATGAGAAGTGGAGCCTCGGGAAACACATTGACACCGTAACCTAGAGAGCTCTCCAGATATTAAACAACCTCATCTCAATAGGTCATAAAATATTTCATCTCCCACCACACCTGATTAAACTTTACCATAATAGCATCCTAACTTCAGTTGTAGGTTACGGCTCGGGAGTCTGGGCGCACAGGCTCACGAGGGTTGTGCCCGCCATGACAGTGAGAAGGGTCCAGAGAAGCATGATATTAAGATCCGTGGGAGCCTACAGAACATCTCCAGGGGGGACCCTATTAGTCATAATGGGGCTCTGCCCTCTGGACATCAAAATAAGGGAACAAGCGGTTTGGTACTAATTCAAAAAGGGAAACTATGAGAAGATTGCAGACAGCATGGGTGTAAGGGTGGGGGATAAAAGGGAAATAAGGAAAACAGGGGAGGAACTTTGGCAGGAGTGGTGGGAGGTTGAAGAGGCTGAACGTAGAACTTTCCAGTTCATACGTGATGTGAGGGAACGCTTGGAAATGAAATACTTTGAGCCCACACGATGACTGATCCATTTTCTCACTGGCCATGGACCCGACCCGACATACTTATGTCGATTTGGGAAGAGGGCTACACCAGCGTGTGACTGTGGCGATTCGGAGGGTACTCCCGACCATGTAGTTTACGAATGTCCCCTCTTCAATGATGTTGCGAACACACTTCGAGACAGACTTCCAAACCATGACACATATCAACTACTTAGACGGGAGGACAATTTCCAGATCTTAAACACATTGGCCAACGAGGTATCACGGAAAGTTTTAACAGAATACTTGAGGGACATAAACTAAATAACAAAGACAACCAACACTGATTGCGTCCAGAGCCCTATTCCCATACCGCCTGTGCGTGGACTGGCCGACTTTCCATCATAGTTGGAATCCGCCACGTGCAGGATTAGGGGGAGTGGGGGTCAATACCACCGATAACGACACGCACCGGACATGACGTAGGATAAGTTAGTTTGTAGGACTTAGTTTTTTAGGAAAACTATGCTAGGGAACTGCAGCGAATTAACATCGTGGCCTGCCCAGTACCAGGGGGCACGCTCTTCGGGTTCAGCTCGAAGAGCAAGGCTATTTAAAGTAGGTTTATATCTTTCACTGGCACACATGTGACGCTGCAGGTGATAGGAATTAGTTATAAAAATTAGATATAAGCTGTAGATATTAGAAATAAAATGCCCATTGTATTAAAAAATTAACTGTAGCTCACTCAAAAAACTGTAACTAGCTGCAAATTAAGTATTATGATGTATAATTATTATGACCCACTAATGAGATAAGGAAGTGGGGTAATTTTGTATAATTATAATGGTTTTTATGTAAATATTTTTTTAAAAAATTGTAAATGGTCGGCCGGAAAGATTAGGTCTCTCCATAAACGAGGGACTGTGGCCCCATCTAATTTGATGCTTTTTGCCAAAACATGCCCATGCTTACCATGACGACAACGCCTTCCTAGTCTAAGATCTTAGTCTGTCACTCACTTCACCTCTTCATAACTGCTCCACACTACATTCACTCGAACTGGTCTCGGATTTTTATCCCCAGACTTCCCCGCATTACTAAATGTAATGTTCTTTAAGGATGAGTCCTATCAACACATCCTTTGTTTTGATCACCTTGTGCCATAAAACTGTTTTCTCCCCCATTCGATTCCGCAGATGTTTACTGGTTGTACGACCTACCCACCTAATCTTCTCTATTTTTCAGTAGTACCACATTTGCAAAGCTTCTCTTCACGCGTTGTCCGCGCCGTTTCTCGTCCACGTTTCACTTCCGTAAAAAGCTGGACTCCCAAGACGTTCTTTAAGGAACGACTTTCTAACACTTAAAATTTACGTTCCACGTAAACAAACTACAATTTTTCAAGAAAGCTTTTCCTCTAACTCGTCTACTATTTTCAGAGTCCTCAACTCCGTCAACATCGCCTGTCTTAACAGGACTTCAATCCATAAACATCGTTTTACTCGTATTTATATTCACCGTATAACTTTCCAAGACACTGTGCACTTCGTACAACTGACTTTCCCAGTTCCCTGCCGTCTCAGAGAATTAAAGTGGTGACCCGAATGGTTAGAGATTGTCGTAGTAGCTTCCATTTGCCTAACACGCACAACTGATGTCATCTTTTTGTAAGACAGCTCTGTAACGTGAAATCATTTGCCAGTCGGCGTCAATATAAGCCATCTGGCACGGACGCCTCGTATAATAATTAATCAGCTACCTCTGGCTCTGGAGGGGAGGTGTCTGCACCTTCCATTCGTTGTGGGAACGCCGGAAGCTGGATGGCGGACGACCTTTGTGTGCAAATCGCTCTGGAAGAAGGAGCAGGGAGGCGAAAGCCGTGGTCATTAGCCGCCTGCGACTGCCCGACAAGTCTTCATCTCGGCCGAACCAGAACCCGCTCTGCCATCCGCACGCTGCTGCATCGACAGCGCTATGGCGTCGCCTTGCCAAATCATCTCGAGCATACATTAACGTCTTAACCTACAACCACGTCTGAGACTCGTGATTCGGTATTCGGGCCAAACGTAGACTAACGTGGAGAGGTGTGTATGTGCCACGAATCGCATCTGTAGAGTATAATCGCTTTAAAAAAAACTAGGAACAACGAAAGACCCAAGAGAGTGGAGAAATCACAGAATGCGTAGAAGTGCGTGGCAACTGTACGTGATAAAGAAACATGGCGCACACGTAGGCGAAGCAACGCAATCCCGTGTGTGATCGGGATCAGTTTTACGTCGTCCTTTATCTGCAAAGGGCACTCAAAGGAAATGGAAGCGTGAAGGCAACTGAGTGAGTCGTGCACGCCATAGGCTGCAGTCAGTATCAGCATGCGAGTAATTTATAATGGGCCACTATAATCAGTCCACCGGAATTGTGTGTGTGTGTGTGTGCGCGCGCGCGCGCGCGTATGTGTGTGTGTGTGTGTGTGTGTGTGTGTGTGTGTGTGTGTGTGTGACTCATACTGTAACATTTCATCGAAACCATATCCGCATGGCCGTAACTGACCTTACACCAATGTTGCACAAGAGGTGGTCAAAAGTTTGAATCATCTCCTCAAAAAAATAAATAAATAAATAAAATAAAAAAATAAAGCTAAGACATGAAACTTTAATGACAATCCTTCTGTACCCTTCAATGCGACACATTTTTACCAACGATGTATGACTTAGGCGGCTCTTGGTTGTACAAGTCTCCGTTTTGGCTGTTCGGAAAACGACCCACCTGGAAAGTCACCTGGTCGTTATTCTGGAAACCCCTGCCACTGTAGCGTGCATTCCACAGACTAAAACCACCGCCATTCGCGACTCCAGTGACGTCAAGCGAGAGGTCATTGGAGGGCAGGTGAAGATGTATTGTGTGTTCTGGTGAAAGCTGGTTGTGCCTCCGTGCCAGTGATGGCCCTGTATTGGTTAGGAGGCGGCCAGTTGTGGTCCTGCAGCCAACCTGTCTGAGTGCTAGACGCACTGGACCTGCACCTGCAGTGGGGCGCCATTTTGTATGATATCAGGAACACTGTCGTGGTTTTTTCACGCACACTAATTGGAAATGTGTACGTCAGCCTGGTGATTCGACATGTCGTGCTTTCATTCCTGAGCAGCATTCCAGGGGGTGTTTTGCAGCAGGATAAGGCTCGGCCACACATCGCTGTTGTAACCCAACATGTTCTGCAGAGTGGTGACATGTTGTCTTGGTCTCCTCGATGGCCAGATCTGTCTCCAATCGAACACATACGGGACATCATGGGACGGCAACTCCAGCGTCATCCACAAATAGCAATAACCGTCCCTGTATTGACCGACCAAGTGCAACAGGCGTGGAACTAACAAACTAACATCAGGCACCTGTACAACATAATGCATGCTCTTTTGCATGCTTGCATTCAGTATTCTAACGGTTGCACTGGTTATTAATGTACCAGCATTTCACATATCTATTGTCTTATCTCACGCTTATATTAACCTGTGATATTGCAATGTTAATCACTTAATATGTTATCTAGACAAATGTATTCCCAAAATTTCATTATATTAACTATTTTTTGGTGTTGCGACTTTTTTCCGTCAGTGCAGGACGAAGTAACTGGGTGCTATATCGTGAAAAAGTGGGAGGGGGGAGGGAAGACAAAGCCGGCCGTTGGCCGAGCGGTTCTACGCGCTTCAGTCTGGAACTGCGCAACCGCTACGGTCGCAGGTTCGAATCCCGCCTCGGGCATGGATGTGTGTGATGTCCTTAGGTTAGTTAGGTTTAAGTAGCTCTAAGTTCTAGGGGACTGATGACCATAGATGTTAAGTCCCATAGTGCTCAGAGCCATTTGAACCATTTTTTGATCCGGGTTTTGTTCGCGGCCACCGCAAGAGGGTTCTCTCTTTTGCGTAAAGTAGGAGTGTGTGTACGAGACCATGCAATCCTCGAAATTCCCAACTGTCGTGGCACGAATGGGAAGCACAGTGCCGGTGACGGTGGTGGTTCAAAATGGCTCTGAGCACTATGGGACTTAACATCTGAGTTCATCAGTCCCCTACAGCTTAGAACTGCTTAAACCTGACTAACCTAAGGACATCACACACATCCATGCCCGAGGCAGGATTCGAACCTGCGACCGTAGCGGTCGCGCGGTTCCAGAATGAAACGGCTAGAACCGATCGGCCACTCCGGCCGGCTGACGGTGGTGCCTTTGCCGTTCTCGGGGGCGGTGAATCCACAAGTTTCCACTGCTCGCTTTGCTCCTCTGTCTCGGGATCATAGCGACATAGCAACGCGCCGTGGTGATGAGACGGCTAAACAAAGTCTGGGTTGGCCTGAGACAGCTGCAGCACTTCCGTGCTACCTGGGTTGGGTGAGCTGTCTGAGTGGGTAAGGGCAAGTGGCAGAACCCAACGGGCGGCGACATTTGTCACGTTCGAAAAGTGGTTCAAGGTGCCGAAAACTGATCCGCGACTGATTTTCGCCTCGACAGCGGTGCGCCGGTCTTGGAGCGCCGTGCTCCCCACTTCTCCCGCGATCGCCGGTTCTTCGCAGGGAGACGGTCCACCAGCTACGCCGTCGTTCGTCGCCCACGTGTGCGTGACCACAGCGGGAGCGCGTGTGCCACTCAGCCGCTCTGCCGCGTGACTGCGCACCGTCACCTCGCACTGTACGTAATGTTGCAGTGTTGCGCGCTTTCAAATGCAAAAAACTCATTTCCTTCACTGTACCCCACTTTTTCAACGAGCTGCGCCGTTTCGTCTTGGCCCATCTAGCCACGTGCCGCGTTGTCATGGCACGGGCATTTCCCTGTCTAGCAATATTGCTGACATGTTCGTGCAAACAAACAGTACATTAATTACGAGGATTATTTTTATAGATGATAATTATAGCTCGAACTCTACCCTTCGTACAACATGTGCTCACGAGTCTTACGTATTCTGAACAGCATATACTACATCGGGGTCTATGTTTGTAATCGATGACACTTTTGTTTGGTGTGAGTGTTCAGTCGTTGATCACGGGAACTGTGTGTACCTGCGTCGTGCAGCATTGGAACATACAGGAGATGGCATGAGCTTTTGGTTTCACTTCCTGCTGCTAACTACTTTCTCTTATTTTTCATACCTATTTAAAAAGAGAAATAAAAAATAAAAACTTAAGCAATTACTAAGAAATGTACGTATTGTCCACTTGGATGTGATTGTATCGCAGTTTTTGCCTTCTTCTCAAAGATAGGTCAAATAAAAAAAAAATTGTACGGAAGTTAAAGGTGTTGGCTTGTAAAAGTCATTTTTTTTAAGGGCCGTTTTGTGCCAGATGTACTGTCCCTCTTTCAGTCACCTCCACGTGCGATATTTCAGAGGGATGATGCATGGTCACATGTGGGGAGGAATGTACAAGCCTTTATTGAAGAATGAAGTGCATCTTTGTTTCCCTATGATGCACGCTCACATGGCATTTCACATATGAACAGTTGTAGCGTGTGGTAAAGCGTAAACTGTTCCCCACTGTCTTCCAGTAATCACCGTTGATGCGTTGTGGAAACGCATGGGAACAGTGAGCGTGAGATTTCACGTGGTACTGAATTTTCAGTCAAAGATAAAGTACAGTTTTATAAAGTGCCATTTAAGTGATTTGTACGATAACATTAATTTTAATCATTTGTGCTCTTAATATTGTTACAACGGTTACAAATGGTTCAAATGGCTCTGAGCACTATGGGACTTAACATCTGAGGTCATCTGTCCGCTAGAACTTAGAACTACTTAAACCCAACTAACCTAAGGACATCACACACATCCATGCGCGAGGAAGGATTCGAACCTGCGACCGTAGCGGTCGCGCGGTTCCAGACTGAAGCGCCTAGAACCGCTCGGCCAAAACGGTCGGCGGCTACAAATGTTAGTGTATATAGCAACAAACACATTTTGCGACTTCATAAAATCGACTTTCACTAAAAATCTGGTTTCTCTACACGAACCATGTCAAACTCTAAAGATACCCTGGGCCAAATAAACCAGGTGTCAGTTCGTGCGGGACGAAAATAAAAGCTGCCATCATTTGTTGCAGGTTTATTTTGAAAGTACAAAACTTAAAGCGGCAAGAACGCCGATAAGATTGATGTTACCTCCTGTCGCTAAAAATACCTTAAGCTCATATTTTTCGGTAGAAATGCAGATCTATTTTGAATTTTCTGTTTAAAAATAGTCTAACTTGCACTTCCTTTGTAAATTTCGATCTTCGTCAGTAATTTTCTGATCACTTGCTTTCTATAGAGATATTCAGAATACAAAGGGCTCAAATAAATTAATAATCGTTACGCGATACAACTTAGTAGAATCTTTTAATGAAAATGAGTATTTCATTTTAAGAGTAACTTACTGCAAACCAAATAACTGCACAAATTAATAAGCGTAATTCAAATAAGCTTATTTTTCTTGTTCACCGACAGCTAAATGTTACTCGTTAAATGTACAGGAGACAAATCAGTTCAGCCTACCGGTTTTCGGTAGCTCGTTGCAGTACTGCTAGCGGCACTAGAACTTCATAGAGCAAAAATGTAATACAGGAGTATAAGCGTTTGACGCCCTGTGCTCCAAGTACGCAAGCATCAATACAAGAACGTGTCGGATTCACTCACTCATTTGTCAAGGAATACTCAAACATTATGGAAAATATATTCGTGCACACAAAAACAAATCCGTTGACCATTACATGGCTGCTCTGCAAAAATATTCGTAGAAGGTCGCATCAGTTCTACAACCGTGTCCTGTATGAATAAGCTGTGTCTGCCTGACGATGGCTTACGGCCCACAGGGTAGACAGAGATGACGGCAAAGCTGAAACGCCGCTACTTTTTGTGTGCTCAGAAGGTTATTAAATACTTAATCTCGCAGTTGGCTGGAGAAAAAAAATCACAGTTGGTACAAGGGCAACACCGAAAGTGATCGGAAAGTGTTCCATACCTCACACATATACGTGCTCGATTGTTCGCGTTTGTAACCTGCTAGCTGTTTGCGGTGAGAGGAACTTCCTTTCTGGACACACCTCGTGCGTCCGCTAATAATCGCCTTCTGGATGTAACACAAAAAGCCGGAAGACCAAAATGCAGGTTGTCTCGTCACCTGCTATTGCCCCGACAATATGTCGCAGAGCGTTTCCAACATCGTCGGAATTGTTCCCCCTAACAGGTGTTTCCGCTGTTCCGCCCCAAGTGACGTCACCGCGTCCCCAGCTTACCAACGAGCGTGGTTTGCCAGTGCCATTCTGGTCTTTCTGGCGTCCGTCGGGAAGAGCGTGCTTGTCTCTCTCTCTGTCTCTCAGAAACTGCTTTCCTCACGACTTTGTGACGATGTCGAGGAAGAAAAATCACCCTTATAAAAATGAACTTGAATCAGAAATCCTGCGAGACTCGGCCTTCTGTTGGAACTGAACTTCTTGTCCTGTTCCATATTTACCGGAGAATTTTTACTCGGCAGAAATGAATCAATGGGTAACAAGCAGGAGAGAATGGACCAAGCGGTGTTTATTTATTTATTCATTAACTTTTTATTTCATGTGTGCCACGTTTCCCTACATCCTATCCCTTATGCGACCTGGTCTGTATGAATGAGATATTACATGAAGTAGCAGAAAGCTGTGGTCAGAGGTCGTAGCATTGCATGAATGGAGTGGTTCTGTGGTAGGATCGCACCAACCCCTAAACGTGGACCAGTTTGGTAAAGATAGTGTGCAACTCGGGTGAGAGAGATCGCGAAGGCAGGAGTATTGGCTCTTGTCAGGTTGTCGAACCATCCCTTCCACCACCTTTTGAACGAACAACGGTTAGGCGATGTGGCCGCAGGTCCACTTGTTCCTGGGTAGCGGCGCTGGACAGACGTGGAGACGCAGCTCTCGATTTTGGTAATGTTAACAAAGGTATCAGAATGTCTAAAAACTGCTCATTAATGTCTGAAAACTGCTCATTAATAAAGTCCAGATGTTGAAATCAGGTGTGAGATCACCACCAACCCCCCCCCCCCCCCCTCCCATAAGGGAGTTTATTTTCATAATTTAGTCAAATTTCAGTAAGAACTTTGCGTTTGTGCCTTGACCAGGCCACTCACCATGGGCCTTAAGCTCATGGTCGTATTATTGCTCTGTGTTTAACGGAAGTTCACTCATGTAATGTATTTTAATGTGGTCTTTCTTTTGCAGTTACATTTTGGCGATTTTTATTTAACTTTCATAGGTTTTCTTTTTGTTGACATGAGGTGTTCTGGTCAAATCCGATATGTGACGAAACCGAAAGGTAGGCGCATCAGACACCTTTTATTGAGCCGCTTACATGCAGTTAACACTGCTAGCAAAGTGCTTATCGGCAAGCGTCAACGCGCATCGTTTTGTTTTCAGTTCTTGTTCTAAGGGGGGTAGACAGGCTGCTAGCTTGTTAATTTACAGTACGTCTAATAATAAATGAGTACTTCAACATACAGATTTAAAACTGGCAGTATATTTACAGTATGCAGCCAATATTTTTATAGGCAGGTAGTCGATATGTTTTCTGTCAATATATCTATACCTTTTATGAATATATAGGGAGCCGACGGTGATATTCTTTTAAATGTCGATATATCGGATTTCCTAAATTTCTAAAAATATCAGCAGTACTAGTCGTCGCCTGTCTGCTGGGCCCTCGGATTTAGCGAAGGAGCGATGCGCTGAATTGACGAACGTTTTTCTGTTCTCTGGGCTTGGCACACATCCTCCAGTTCGCATTATTGCGACTATGAGGTAAAAGCACTTACACAAGTCCGGTGCGTTGTCGACTCCGCACATGCAGACAGATACTTCATCACATACTACGCTTTCATATTGCTGTCTGCGACAGATGGAACAAAATAAAAATAGCTCCAATCCCCCTGTTGGAGCTCATTTTACGAAGGCTTGTCTTGTTTATAAGACAAATTCCGGCACCACGAGTCATCTGCCAGATATTCCAGTTTTCTAGCTCCCTCTGACTCATTGTTTGTGTGCTGAGACTCAGGCTCTACAAGTGGCCGGGTGTCGAACAGCCTCTGTCCTCGTATCTGCAAAGTAATTGGCACTGCACAAACAACTGAGGAAGACTAATCCAAAACTTTAATAATACTCCTAAGAAGTGTAACCTAGTTCATCAGTTTTTATTTGTAGTTTATGTAGCTTCCTGCTCCCAAACTAATAATGCAACATGCCTCTCGTACCTACTAGGGGACATTTATTGCAAATGTAGAACACGACCTCCAGAAAATGACTTACATGTAAAATAATCGTGTTTCAAAGCATGCGGATAAAAAATTACTGGAAATAATTTCTGATTCATAATGCTGTCCCTTTACGTAACTACTCTAGTATAATATAAGGGGTGTTACAAAAAGGTACGGCCTAACTTTCAGGAAACATTCCTCACACACAAATAAAGAAAAGATGTTGTGTGGACATGTGTCCGGAAACGCTTAATTTCCATGTTAGAGCTCATTTTAGTTTCGTCAGTATGTACTGTACTTCCTCGACTCACCGCCAGTTGGCCCAATTGAAGGAAGGTAATGTTGACTTCGGTGCTTGTGTTGACATGCGGCTCATTGCTCTACAGTACTACCATCAAGCACATCAGTGGCCGGCCGCGGTGGTCTAGCGGTTCTAGGCGCTCAGTCCGGAACCGCGCGACTGCTACGGTCGCAAGTTCGAATCCTTCCTCGGGCATGGAAGTGTGTGATGTCCTTAGGTTAGTTAGATTTAAGTAGCTCTAAGTTCTAGGGGACTGATGACCACAGATGTTTAGTCCCATAGTGCTCAGAGCCATTTTTTTAAGCACATCAGTAAGTAGCATCAACAGGTTAGTGTTCATCACGAACGTGGTTTTGCAGTCAGTGCAATGTTTACAAATGCGGGGTTGGCAGATGCCCATTTGATGTATGGATTAGCACGGGGCAATAGCCGTGGCGCGGTACGTTTGTATCGAGACTGATTTCCAGAACGAAGGTGTCCCGACAGGAAGACGTTCGAAGCAATTGATCGGCGTCTAAGGGAGCACGGAACATTCCAGCCTATGACTCGCGACTGGGGAAGACCTAGAAGGACGAGGACACCTGCAATGGGCGAGGCAATTCTTCGTGCAGTTGGCGATAACCCTAATGTCAGCGTCAGAGAAGTTGCTGCTGTACAAGATAACGTTGACCACGTCACTGTATGGAGAGTGCTATGGGAGAACCAGTTGTTTCCGTACCATGTACAGCGTGTGCAGGCACTATCAGCAACTGATTGGCCTCCACGGGTACACCTCTGCGAATGGTTCATCCAACAATGTGGCAATCCTCATTTCAGTGCAAATGTTCTCTTTACGGATGAGGCTTCATTCCAACGTGATCAAATTGTAACTTTTCACAATCAACATGTGTGGGCTGACGAGAATCCGCACGCAATTGTGCAATCTCGTCATCAACACAGATTTTCTGTGAACGTTTGGGCAGGCATTGTTGGTGATGTCTCGATTGGGCCCCATGTTCTCCCACCTATGCTCAATGGAGCACGTTATCATGATTTCATACGGGATACTCTACCTGTGCTGCTAGAACATGTGCCTTTACAAGTACGACACAACATGTGGTTCATGCACGATTGAGCTCCTGCACATTTCAGTCGAAGTGTTCGTACGCTTCTCAACAACAGATTCGGTGACCGATGGATTGGTAGAGGCGGACCAATTCCATGGCCTCCACGCTCTCCTGACCTGAACCCTCTTGACTTTCATTTATGGGGGCATTTGAAAGCTCTTGTCTACGCAACCCCGGTACCAAGTGTAGAGACTCTTCGTGCTCGTATTGTGGACGGCTGTGATAGAATAAGCCATTCTCCAGGGCTGCATCAGCGCATCAGGGATTCCATGCGACGGAGGGTGGATGCATTTCCTGTAACAAAGTGTTTGAAGTCACGCTGGTACGTTCTGTTGCTGTGTGTTTCCATTCTATGATTAATGTGATTTGAAGAGAAGTAATAAAATGAGCTCTAAGATGGAAAGTAAGCGTTTCCGGACACATGTCCACATAACATATTTTCTTTCTATGTGTGTCAGGAATGTTTCTTGAAAGGTTGGCCGTACCTTTTTGTAACACCCTGTAGACAGTCACATGACAACAAAATGTTTAGCGTGGATTGATGTGAAAGAGTTGTAGGGAATATTTGGATGCAGTAGAATTCAAAAGTCTCTATTCCGGACACAGTATCTGTTTGTTTAAAAATTGGACTCACTTTGTGAAATCCGACCTTATTATTTGCATAATAAAAAGTGACACAGAACGGCTGCTCTAAATTATAGTTCATTTGTCGGTATCAGGGTACAATCTATGGCTTAACAGCAATTGCATCTCTGCGGAAATATAGAAACAACAGGCAGGTCTCTTTGTCTAGTTTACCTAATTGTGTGAAGTTTTATCACAAGAATTTTCATCAAGTTGACACTTACCTATGAAGCTGTGTTCATTCATAATGTATCGATGACAAAGAATAGCAAACACAATCTAGCAGAGGAGGAGACTGAATCCATTCCTGCAAACTCTTATAGTCGCCCTACGCGGAAGTACCCGTGTCATTAGCTCAGGCCACTAATGCTCGCTTGTGCGACAGCTCTGTATTCTGACTCTAGGGGATCGAATTCTAGTGGTGAAAGGCTTTCGTCCCCAGTGCAGAAGGAGGGGTGACAACTGATGGCGAACGCTTTCCGATCAGCAAATTGTCATCTACGGAAGTGCGCACTTACAGCGTGTAGGAACTTCCTAATAGATTCGACGATGATCATTCCTGTATTCCGTAAATGTTGTATTTTAAACTTGACGCTTGTGTCTGTGTGTTCTCACTTTCGGAACTACAAAGTCTGTTGCTTATAGTCGGATAATGATATATGTTTTCGGTACCCATAGCTCTTGACAATGTTCTGTAAGGCCGAAGTTGCCAAGGCGTGCAGAACATAATAAGGTAAATTCTCGTTAATTAAGCAACAACCGATGTGGCACCATGAAGTGTATTCAATACATTTCGTATCGAAGCCAAACATGTTTCACCTAATTATTTTAGGCATCGTCACTGGTCTGTAAAGGCAGTGATTAAAAGAATAATTATTTTCATGTTGTAAACACTTTGTTTGCTGTGCACATGAAAACCAGCGACTCAGAACAAAATATTTAACACACGTACATAATGATTACAACAATGATTGCCTGTGCATACTACTAAAAATACATAAAATAATTTGGTGACATATTTTAGTTAGGAAACAAAACAAAATTCATTTGCGCAAGACTAGCAATAGCTGCTATCATCTGCACGAGAAAGAGCAATTCTTAAGTGATCATAGTAATTTCACGATCAGTTACTGAAGCAACACAGCCAAAAAGAAACAACATTAATTAAAAGCTATGAATCTACTCTAGCATTGGGAAGTCTCTCAAGGAAAATAGAGATGTTTCCTACAGCGCATGTGATCCATTCAAATTGGCATATTCTTTATAAATTGGAAATTGCCGCCAAGAAAAAAATGGTTCAAATGGCTCTGAGCACTATGGGACTTAACAGCTATGGTCATCAGTCCCCTAGAACTTAGAACTACTTAAACCTAACTAACCTAAGGACATCACGCAACACCCAGTCAACACGAGGCAGAGAAAATCCCTGACCCCGCCGGGAAACGAACCCGGGAACCCGGGCGTGGGAAGCGAGAACGCTACCGCACGACCACGAGCTGCGGACTGCCGCCAAGAATTCACCGAGAAATTAGTAGGATAACGTCAGTAAAACGTTTTAGATGTTAGTGTAGTTTCCATTTAGAATATCAGCAGATGCTGTTGTCTTGATGATAATGACGATGATTTGTGGTTTGTGGAGCGCTCAACTGCGCGGTTATCAGCGCCCGTTCAAATTCCCAACCTTTGCACAGTCCAAACTCGCCACTTTCATGAACGATGATGAAATAATGAGGACAACACAAACACCCAGTCATCTCGAGGCTGGTGAATATCCCTGACCCAGCCGGGAATGGATCCCGGGACCCCACGCTCCGAAAGCGAGAACGCGACCGCGAGACCACAAGCTGCGGACACTGTTCTCTTGAGAAGCTGCTAGAATCTTCATCGATACGCCATCACGATAGCAAACGTTGCTAACGCTAGACAAAAGGAAATGGAAAGGCGCCAGCGTAACTGCAAAGTTAGCGAAGCCGCTCACACAGTATTCACGGAAAACCGATAGAAGAATTCCTGGAAATTGACGGGAGAATTTTTTGTTTCGCAAGGGGTTGTCAGCGAAGACTAATCGAGCCAGACAACTAGTGCAAACTCCGCTTTTTGTATGCCCTGCATCATTGCGTCTCTGCAGGCACCCAATTTCGTCCACGTGTAACGAGTAAGATTGATGGGTGACGATCACCAGTGTTCGCCTTCGCGGAAACTTCCTCTCCACCTGCGCGACGCTGTGCGGTTGACTGCGTGGCTGTTTCGTAAGACAGAGATCGTGGATTCGAGAAACACGTCCGTGTACGAGTGTTGGTTTTAAATGTGGCGTCTCCTTGTACTTTTACTACTGTGGTAAGATGGTAAGAGTACACAACAGAGGGGGCTGCATACATGAGTGACTTCTGAAACGACACGGAAGAGACCGCATCATAGCGATGGCGTTTTGCTCGACTTTCGATGGCATTCTGTTCAGTTTCGCACTGTCGTATAGTGAATAACATAAGAGTTACCGAGTATCGGAACAGATCTGCAGCTCCATTTAGGTCTCTGTAGGAGATATATATATATAAATGGCTCTGAGCACTATGGGACTCAACTGCTGAGGTCATTAGTCCCCTAGAACTTAGAACTAGTTAAACCTAACTAACCTAAGGACATCACAAACATCCATGCCCGAGGCAGGATTCGAACCTGCGACCGTAGCGGTCTTGCGGTTCCAGACTGCAGCGCCTTTAACCGCACGGCCACTTCGGCCGGCGATATATATATATATATCAATAAATTGTTTTTAAAAGGACGAATTCGATATATGTAAAAGTAGTTACTGGAGTACTCCATAGAAGTGTTATATGGGCATTGATATTAAGAATACGCAGGGTGTTGGAGGTATAAGTGCAGATGTTTCTAATGATGTCTGAGGATGGTGTATTGGACAGCATTACATCAGCATTTACTTCATTTGCAGACTAATAGTAGTGACTATTACTAGTAGTATGTTTTTAGGTTGATTAGTACCCCCAAGTACGAGTGGTACAAGCATGCCATTAATGTTTCTTTCCCTCCCTGGGCAGCGGGTCAGGTACTGAAGTGTTGACGCTTAGGGGCAAAAGATTAGCCTTTAGTGACAGCCGTAGTCCACTTCGCGGCGCGGTTACTGCTGTGCGGAAGCCGTTATGCAGTAAATTGAGGGATATTTTTGCAGGAAACTGTTACATGCAGAGAAAACAACTTACACGCTGAAGTTGGTACATATTCAGGTACCAATGATCACAATATCTGTGCCCATGCCCCAACTCCGTGTATATAAATGATCAACTCGGTAGCATTGTGAGGGGTTTTTGTAGACGATGCAGCGGGAACGTCGCAACGTCAGAATGCCGTAGTATAACTCAGGAAGATTTCCAGGGGATCGACAAATGATGCAGGAACCGGCAGAGATGCTGGACCTAAATATAATGGGCGATCATGGTTTCTGTTCGAAGGACACACTAATGCCTTGCTTACATGTCGCTTATATACCAGCAAGGGAGTCGCGCTGGGTTTATATATATGCTGCAAAAATGCTCTGGGGCGGAAATTTTTTGATCGGCACTTATAAATGCAAGGGATCCTGCATAGATAAGAAACGATAGTCACTACTGTTCTATTACGCTACTGGCGTAGAATCACTGTGAACAGTAACTACCGTAAAGTACCTAGGAGCAGCAGTCCGGAGGTATCTAAGTGAAAAGAGCACATAAAACTAATGTTGTAGGGAATGCGGATGTCAGACTGGGAGACTCTTAAGGAAACATAATGCATCTGAGAGTGAAGTGGCTTACAGGACACTTGTTCGGCCGGTTGTCGAGTATTATCCATAAATCTAGGATCCTCACGCCAAGCAGAGTTAGCAGAATAGACAGGGAAGACCCAACGAAGAATGCGTCACAGGATCGTTTAGTAGTCCTGAAGACATTGGCAGACGGTCCAAAAGAGGCGTCTACTGTCGAAATTCCGAGGGTGTGTAAGATTACCGTCAAACCTCCTTGCCCAGGGACGCCAGGTGAAAGTTGATGTCGTCAAGCCCTGAATGAAAATTGCGCAACAGATAAGTGGGGAGGGGAGCTTGAGAGCGCTACCTAGAGAGCGTGCCCTTTCTGTACGATACTAGGCAAGGGGCTGGAGGGCTCACACGCTGATATGTGGGTCCCTCCATTCTATATCTTTTATTTTAAATGAATTCCTTTAACTTGACTCCTATGCGATTTTTGGGGTATGTTAAAGATTTTACAGCGATTGCAGCAATTGTTCCAGTTTACAGATATTACAATTTTACAACTTATAGCTCGGGTATATTATATGCTAATTTGCACGCACATTTCTACGGGCATGACGGAATTGCGTTGGCCAAATGTATACCACCAAAGTCTCCCAATATTTTACGTGGGACATCCACTATGTGAGGAGGACAGCGGGCAAACTGGGGACCAGATACATTAAGACAGGGGTTCAAATATCCGAAATTAAACGAGAACATTCATTTCCTTAGACAATCCGAAGCTGGAAATAAAAGAATTAGTGCTAATATTCAGATACCTCTCTTCCACGCGTGAACATCGAGACAGACGCACTGAGGGCACGTCTGCTCACTTACCCGTCTTCTGTAACTCTCCCCGAATATCGGGGGCACCCAGAGGTCTTCCTGGGCCCCGGTGGAGGGGGTGGTCGAACCACTTGGCCGTGACCAACCTCTCCACTCCAAATCTTGTGACACTGGAACGTCTTTGACTTTTACCTGCCAGTGCTGTCTCTCTGATTCCCTACCCAGGAGTAAGGTTGACACTAGTATACTACAGAACTACTTCCCAACTAAGATTTGGCCACGCTTTATGGAAAGGTGTGAAGAGGATTAGGAAAGTTCATGAGCAGATTCACATTCACGTACAAGAAATGCATAATACACGACACATATAAATATGTATCCTGAAGCCTGACACATCTCTTTCCATCCGTGCGCACGGGTTCTGTTGCACCCGCGGCCGGCCGCGTCCTGCAGTAAAATTGGCGGCGGAGCCGCTTCCGATTGTATTTCCCGGTGCAAGTGAGCAGCGAAACCTGCTGCTTATGAAGCGGAAACTACAGTACCGTTTCAAGTGTACATTGTCAGAAGAGTCGTCCTATATACGTCGCGGAAGACCATTAAAGTGAAGTCAGAGGGATGTGAACTCCTACGGAAGCTTATCACGGGCCCCCCGTGCCGCGCACCATTCGCGGCACAGAACAGGGAAGGCGGGAAGTGATGGTGATGATGGTAATGGTTGTGGCGCGCCACCAAACCCTCCGCTGTCGTACTGTGAGGCGGCTTGCGTGGTACGCGAGTAGGTGTCCGGTGGACTCTGCTCGCCGTGACTGACAGCGACACGGTGGCTCTTGGCGCTCGCACAACGGCTGCTGGAAAGCCAGTGTCGCTCGAGAGCACTGTTTGTTTACCGCTAAAGGGCCGACAGGTGCAGTGGACGAGGCGGAAGCGCCTTAACGCGGAACGAGTAATTAAATAAGCAGATAGTGCGGAGCCGACAATACAGAGACCCGAACGCGGCGGCCGCGCCCGGCCGCTCGAAAAGAGAGCGCTGAATGGCGCGGCGCGGCTTCCGGTGCGGCGGCGGTGCGTCGCGTGGAGAGCCGGAAGCTGCGGGGGCGGGCGTGAAGGCCGCAGGCGGGGGCGGCACAGGGGCCGCTCCCACGCCGCTACACTACACTACACTCCACCAACACCGCTCCTGTCGGCTGTCACGTCAGTGTTCTTCTCGAGTTCCTCTCCGCTGACAACTTTCTCATTTCCTATCTTACCCGTCCGTCTAATTTTCGGCGTCATCCTGCAGCATCAGATATCGACAAGAAGATAGAAGAAGTGGACAGTGTTAAATTCTTGGGATTACAGCTTGATAATAAATTCAACTGGGAGGAGCACACCACAGAACTGCTGAAGCGTCTTAACAAATCTATGTTTGCAATGCGAATTTTGTCAGACATAGGGGATATAAAAATGAAAAAGCTGGCATACTATGCTTACTTTCATTCCATAATGTCATATGGGATTATTTTTTGGGGTAATTCATCAAGCCAAGCTAAAGTTTTCCGGGCAAAAAAACGTGCAGTAAGAGTTATATGTGGTGTGAACTCAAGAACATCCTGCAGAAGCCTGTTTAGGGAACTAGGGACACCAACTACTGCTTCCTAATATATTTATTCCTTAATAAAATTTGTCATTAAAAATATATCACTTTTTCAAACCAACAGCTCAATTCATGGAATCAATACTAGAAATAAGAATAATCTTCACAAGGATTTAAAGTCACTTAGTCTTGTACAAAAAGGTGTGCATTATTCAGGAACACACATTTTCAATAACTTGCCAGCATCCATAAAAAGCTTAACAACCAATGAAATTCAGTTTAAGAGAAGCCTAAAGGACTTATTGGTGGCCAACTCCTTCTACTCCATTGATGAATTTCTCAGTAAAACCAAATGATTATATATATATATAAAGTACAATATAAATTCTGCACAATTTCAGTGCAGTAATGTTTTCATGTTCATTGTAAATGTGTGTGTGTGTGTGTGTGTGTGTGTGTGTGTGTGTGTGTGTGTAAGTACAATCTAACTTCTGCACCATTTCAGTGCAGTAATGTGTTCATTGTAAATAAGTATTACAGTAGTTGTATTACATGTTTATTACCTTATAAATAAATAAAAAACATTTTTATTTTAAATTCAGTGCATTAGTATTTGTAAAATGACTTCATTAAAAAATGACGATCATTCCACTTGGGACCTGTGGAATGGTACATTAGCTTATTTGTTTTAGTTGTAAATATTTGTCATGTATAGTTGTTTTTCTGACATGTTCCACATCCTGAAGGACCACCTCACTACGGATCAATTGGAATGAAAGTAAATCTAATCTAATCTAATACCTTTCTTATTCTCCGGTTTGTCGACAGCCCACGATTCACTTCCACACAATTTGCGTCGCGCGCCGCCGTGGAATGGTGGCGGCCCACACTGTGGGTACGACCTGACGCGACGCCGCGGAAGGACCGCTACACTCTTTGGAAACGAGAAGGAGCCTAATGGAACCAGGCGTCGGCGCTGTGGGAGGACAGTCGTCCGATTTCTTTCCAGATAACACGCGAAATCACAAAGCTGAGAGGAAGAGCGCGTTGTCACGCTGAGCCGAAGTTGTCTTACCGCAAGTGTACATCGATTTTGAGAATTTTCTCGTGCCGCCTTTTCAAGTAGTAAAGGAAACGAAAGAAAAGTTCGGAGTAGGTATTAAAACCCATGGAGAAGAAATAAAAACTTTGAGGTTTGCCGATGACATTGTAATTCTGTCAGAGACAGCACAGGACCTGGAAGAGCAGCTGAATGGAATGGACAGTGTCTTGAAAGGAGGATATAAGATCAACATGAACAAAACCAAAACGAGGATAATGGAATGTAGTCGAATTAAGTCGGGTGATGCTGAGGGAATTAGATTAGCAAAATGCGACACTTAAGGTAGTAAAGGAGTTTTGCTATTTGGGGAGCAAAATAACTGATGATGGTCGAAGTAGAGAGGATATAAAATGTAGACTGGCAATGGCAAGGAAAGCGTTTCTGAAAAAGAGAAATTTGTTAACATCGAGTATAGTTTTAAGTGTCAGGAAGTCGTTTCTGAAAGTATGTTTGGAGTGTAGCCATGTATGGAAGTGAAACGTGGACGATAAATAGTTTAGACAAGAAGAGAATAGAAGCTGGTTCAAATGGTTCTGAGCACTATGGGACTTAACATCTGTGGTCACCAGTCCCCTAGAACTTAGAACTACTTAAACCTAACTAACCTAAGGACATCACATCCATCCATGCCCGAGGCGGGATTCGAACCTGCGACCGTAGCAGTCGCGCGGTTCCGGACTGCGGGCCTAGAACCGCTAGACCACCGCGGCCGGCAGAATAGAAGCTTTCGGAATGTGGTGCTACAGAAGAATGCTGAAGATTAGATGGGTAGATAATATAACTAATGAGGAGGTATTGAATAGAATTGGGGAGATGAGGAGTTTGTGGCACAACTTGACTAGAAGAAGGGATCGGTTGGTAGGACATGTTCTGAGGCATCAAGGGATCACCAATTTAGTACTGGAGGGCTGCGTGGAGGGTAAAAATCGTAGAGGGAGACCAAGAGATGAATACATTAAGCAGATTCAGAAGGATGTAGGCTGCAGTAGGTACTGGGAGATGAAGAGGCTTGCACAGGATAGAGTAGCATGGAGAGCTGCATCAAACCAGTCTCAGGACTGAAGACCACAACAACAACAACACCTTTTCAAAACGCTCGTATACTAACAACGGTTTCTAAGCAGTTCGGACAGCACAGCGTTGGGGTACCAGTTATTGCAATTTTGAATACAGCTATGTTTTGTAAGCTTGTACACATTATGTCAATGGACACCGAGGCATAGGGAAAAGTTGGGCGAGCGCGTTGTCAGTTAAACGTGCGAAGTGATGCCTCGGATCAGTCCTTGTTACTCTACTCGTCTATGTGATGCGGGAAAGCTTAATTGAAAAGAAGTAGCGACTACATGGAGAAGTGTTTGAACAATGAACGACGTCATCTAACCGTTACGTGAGTTGTGAGCAGAGACAGTGAACTCGGGGTTTAAAACTACCGTAAAAAAACAGCACTTCTACATAGCAAGTGTATTTGTCTGCTCTGAGGTTCGAGTTTATTTGAGAGAAGCGTGTGTTCGCAACTTCAGCTGGAGCGCTGTAACAATACTTCACTTGACACAGGTATTCCGGCGACAGATTTGTTATCAGGAGTATTATTTCGCTGCAAACTAAACGTTTTTCTTACTCTGAACACCGCGGCACAAATTTACGTTTTTGGTACCAGTACGAGGGGCGTTTGAAAAGTCCGTGCAGAGTCCAAGACATGGCACCACCGGCGGGTATCGAGGTCATGTCTAGGTAGTAGCATCTTTGGAAAGAATGCACACCAAGTTTCAGCCATATTGGTCTATTTCTTTGTGTTTGGCATTCGTGTGAATCAATGAAGTCGAGTAATTGTCAAAAAATGGACGAAAAAGAATTTCGTGTGGCGATTAAACATTACTTTATGAAAGGCAAAACGCCTCAGGAGACTAAAGAGAAGCTTGATAAACATTACGGTGATTCTGCACCTTCGATTAGAACAGTTTATAAGTGGTTTCTAAATTTTCGTAGTGGCCATATGGGCACAAGTGACGCTGAACGTTCTGGACGCCCTGTGGAGGTTACGACTCCAGAAATCATTGATAAAATCCATGATGTGGTGATGGATGACAGAAGAATTAAGGTGCGTGAGATTGCTAGTGCTGTGGGCATCTTGAATGAAAGGGTACATAATATTTTGCATAAACATTTGGACATGAAAAAGCTATCCGCAAGATGGGTTCCGCGATTGGTCACGCTTGACCAAAAACAGAATCGTGTGAAGTGTTGCAAGGATGGTTTGCAGCTGTTCAGGAAGAATCTGGAGGACTTTAAGCGTCGTTTCGTCACTGTGGATGAAACATGGGTACATTACTATACTCCTGAGACCACACAACAATCTAAACAATGGGCTACCAAGGGAGAATCTGCATCATAAAAGGCGAAGACAATTCCTTAGGCCAGAAAGGTTATGACGACTGTCTTTTGGGATTCGCAAGCGATAATCCTCATCGACTATCTAGAAAAGGGTACAACTATTACAGGTGCATATTAGTCATCGTTATTGGACCGTTTGAAAATGGAGCTGCAAGAAAAACGCCGGCGATGGGACAGCAAAAATGTGCTTTTCCATTACGACAATGCACCAGCACACACCTCAGCAGTTGTGGTCGCAAAATTAATGGAAATATCATTCCAACTCGGTTCAAATCCCCCCTATTCTCCAGACTTGGCTCCCTCGGACTACTATTTATTTCCCAATTTGAAGAAATGGATGGCGGAACAAAGATTTTATTCAAACGAGGAGGTGATTGCAGCAACTAATAGCTATTTTGCAGACTTGGAAAATTGCTATTATTCGGAAGGGATCAACAAATTAGAACAGCGTTGGACGAAGTGTATGAGACTAAAAGGAGACTATGTCGAAAAATAAAAAAGGTTTATCCCAAACATGCAAGTAGTTTTTATTTTTGCACGGACTTTTCAAACGCCCCTCGTATATAGTCAGTATTTACCAAAACTTCGTTACCATTATTTACGGGCACGAATTTTCCCCGACGTCTTTTTGAGAATCAATTACAGTGCAGTTATGAGCTCTGACAGCGACAGCATGGACAAGGAGCCAATGGGATAGCTAGTGGCAGCTGATAGTAACCTGTCTGTAGTGTGTGGCGACGGATGAACTGGCTAGACATTCAAGGTAATATTAAACCGCGTCACTAAGCTTGTATTACTCCACAACGGCAGTATTAAACTGTATCAAGACGGTTGTATTATTCCACCGACTGTTTGACCTGGAACCAAGAGTTCTCTATGTGGAATTTCACAGACTGACATCGTATCGATACCGCGACGCTTTTCCTGAGCGTGGATGTCCTTCGCCAAACCATTGTGATGACCTCCACTTATTTCTTGGCAAGACGCAAGCGCGCCGATTACTCTGGCACTGACACATTGCCAGAAACACATGGAGATGAAGAGCGGAGTTCCCGCAGCCCGCAAGGAACACAGTGTTTAGCGTGGTCTTCCATCAAGTCTGACCCCCCCTCTCCTCCCCCAACCACTTACTACCTCTGGTAGTATCGTTCGAAAATCGTAAGTGGAAGCATGAAGTACAGCGAAAGTTTGAGCCTGTCCTGAAAGCTGCTCGCGGAAGTCAGTAGAAATATTCATCTGTCAGAATGTATACATTAACTTGCAGGTTTGGCAGTTCTGAACAGTTTTCGCCAACATCGTTTCTTGATATTGTATCTTCACTGATTTCATCCCCATTTGAGAGAGGTTAATTCTATTGATAATCACGCCACTACGTTCTTAGGAGCTAAAAGCAGTTGTAAGTAGGCTGTTTAGGTTTTTATGTTGGTAACGCCACGTAGCGCTCTGTAAGAAAAGCAGTGGCTGTGTTGTGTGCAGTCTGTGGCTGGTTTGCATTGTTGGAATAATCACTATTGTAGTGTTGGGCAGTTGGATGTGAACAGCGCGTAGCGTTGCACAGTTGGAGGTGAGCCGCCAGCAGTGGTGGATGTGGGGAGAGAGATGGCAGAATTTTGAGAGCAGACGATCTGGACGTGTGTCCATCAGGAAGAGTAAATTTGTAATACTGTATATCATGAACTGATATATATATATATATATATATATATATATATATATATATATATGATGACTTTTGAGTATTATTAAGGTAAATACATTGTTTGTTCTCTATCAAAATCTTTCATTTGCTAATTACGCCTGTCAGTAGTTAGTGCCTTCAGCAGTTAGAATCTTTTATTTAGTTGCAGTATTGGCGCTCGCTGTATTGCAGTAGTTCGAGTAACGAAGATTTTTGTGAGGTAAGTGATTCATGAAAGGTATAGGTTGTTGTTAGTCAGGGCCATTCTTTTGTAGGGATTATTGAAAGTCAGATTGCGTTGCGCTAAAAATATTGTGTGTCAGTTTAGTGTTGATCAGAATAAGTAAAGAGAGAAATGTCTGAGTACGTTCAGTTTTGCTCAGCTGTTTGAAAATCAAATAATGTAGAGGTTTACCAGCATGCCATTTATAAATTTTTCTAAGGGGATGTTTCACAGTGTACTCTGCTGACCATCAAAACTGGAACACCATAAAAGGAAATAATGAAATGTTACCTGCTGCGCCTGCACATCATAGTAGGAACGGGAAAATTACCAGATACAGCTGTGACCTGTGGAAGCAGCAACAGCTCTAACCCGACTGCGCGTCAAGTCTAACTCGGCTCGGATGGGAGGGCTCGCTGCTTCGGTCGTAGCGGCTGGCGGGTGGTTGCGTGGCAGTCTCTGGGCAACCGATAACCACGTGATTTCAGTGACTGAGTGACAGATCTGGAGATCGTGTTGGCCGTACCGACAGTCCGACAACCCCTGTATGGAGGTAGGTGACAATATGACGGGCAACATGCGGCCTTGCGTTATGTTGTTGAGAAGTAACGTCACGGACACCGGTGGTAACACATCACAAATGTAACACCTGCTGCCCAAAATATCGAGTACGGGAATCAGAGGTGGTTCTGCTGTGTACGTGATGGCACCTCGTATCACACCAGGGACTGGGTTCGTACAAATGACGTTTGCAATATGACGACGCCCCTTAGCGTAGGAACCTCCACGTGGGGATGCGTACGTCGTGATGCAGTTCGCAGAACCAGGGTTCGTCTGAGGGGACGGGGCGGTGCCTGCCGCGCCCGAGTCCAGCGTCGTCGCCGGGTGCCCCACCACCGTCACTGCTATCGCGTCACAGGGAGCCGCTGCAGTGGTCGCCTTGACCGCGCGGATATTCGTGTCGCCGCATGCGAGCCCATTTTCTGAATGTTGCTGCACGGCGGAGCCGACGATATGTCTGTCCTCTTAGGCGCTAGTCGCGTGTGGCCACTGAGATCGCACACTGAGCTGAGTGTGACCTTCCTTGAACCATCGATTCCACATCATTCGTTCGGCAGTCGCGAGCAGGAACGTCGCAGAACGATAAACCGCAGTCTCGGTAGGTCACGGTCCTGCCGCTACCGATACGTGCTCGTAGACGAGGCGTAGTATAATGATCTCGCAAACAAACAATACTCAAATTGTATTTCTGAATGAGAAACCCACTGCATGACGTACATGGCGTTCACTCCTTTGTAGGAGGGTCACTCCAAAAGAAATGCACACTATTTTTTTAATCCTTCTTTTATTCTACATGTTTGAACGTTTTATAGTGTGTAGATAAATCCTTTAAGAACAGTATTTTCATTTCTCCATATAATCTCCATCCCTCTCAACTGCCTTAGGCCATCTTGGAAACAGCGCCTGTATACCCGCACAGTAAAATTCTGGACCAACCTGTTGCAGCCACTGTTTGGCAGCGTGCACAAGGGAGTCATCATCTTCAAACCTTGTTCGGCGAAGAGAGTCTTTCAGTTTCCCAAACAGATGTTAGTCACATGGAGCCAGGTCAGGACCGTGAGGCGTGTGTTTCAGTGTTGTCCATCCGAGATTTGTGATCGCTTCCGTGGTTTTTTGACTGACATGTGGCCGTGCATTGTCGTGCAACAGCAACACATCCTGCTTTTGCCGATGTGGTCGAACACGACTCAGTCGAGCTTGAAGTTTCTTCAGTGTCGTCACATATGCATCAGAATTTATGGTGGTTCCACTTGGCACGATGTCCACAAGCAAGTGTCTTTCGGAATCGAAAAACACCGTAGCCATAACTTTTCCAGCAGAAGGTGTGGTTTTGAATTTTTGTTTCTTGGCTGAATTTGCATGATGCCACGCCATTGATTGCTTCTTCGTCTCTGGTGAAAAATAATGGAGCCATGTTTCATCACCTGTCACAATTCTTCCAAGAAATTCATCTCCACCATTCTCGTACTGTTCCAAAAGTTCGCTGCATACCGTTTTTCTTGTTTCTTTGTGAGCCACTGTCAACATCTTGGGAACCCACCTGGCACAAACCTTTTTTAATGCCAACCTTTCAGTATTCTGCAAACACTTCCTTCCCCTATCCCTACGTAGCGTGACAATTCGTTCACTGTGATGCGTGTGTCAGCAGTCACCAATTCGTTAACTCTCTGCACATTGTCTGGAGTGTGTGCAGTATGAGGCCTGCCGCTGCGAGGACAATCCTCAATATTGCCGTGCCCGCTTTCATCACGTAACCTGCTTGCCCACCGACTAACTGTACTGCGATCGACAGCAGCATCTCCATACACCTTTTTCAACCTCTTGTGGATGTTTCCCACTGTCTCGTTTTCACAGTACAGGAATTCTATGACAGCACGTTGCTTCTGACGAACGTCAAGTGTAGCAGCCATCTTGGAGACATGCTGTGACGGCGCCACTCACGGGAACAGGTTGAATTAAGTTTGAAAACAAGCGGGAAGGATGTATCTACACACTGTAAAACTTTCACAAATGCAGAATGAAAACTGTATTTTTACAAAAATAGTGTGCATTTCTTTTGGAGTGACCCTCGTACTTTGTTCTGTTACATTGAAAGGCTAATCATTTGCATATGGAAGGACGAAGTAGGCAGCGTGTTTATCGGAGGATTGTCTGGTATCTCCATGATGGTGTTGCAAGTTTAATGGCCAGTACTGTACTTTGTCAGCGAATGCCTTCCCCGGATCTTTCGAATGTCTCTCCGCATCATGTGAATAACGGACGAGTGCTTGTGTTGCGTAGTTTGATGTGTGTAGAACAAACGAGATAATGCTAGTGTGAGGACGTAAAGTTTGTTTTACATGAGAATGTGTCCTTTAAGCCTGTATAACTTCGTACCGTGGTACGAGATACACTAACGTATACTCTCATATTTCCAGTGTTGAGATGGCTGTATCGGCACGCACCGAAAGCCAATACTTAAAAAGGAAGAAAAACGCTAGGGTGCCACATCCCGTTCAGTCCGAGGTGCTTAGGGATGGAGGATTAATTGGCAATGGACAACGACTGGCCGTGGATGTGCAGGAACTGCAGGGGTAGCCGCCCAAAATGATTCACGAACACCAGAGAAAGGCCGAGTGTGTATGGCTGGGCGAGGGTTCGGACGCCGCTCTTCCGAATGCGAGTCCAGCCTATTCCAGAACTTCGGTCCTCTACCACCTCGAGTGACCTGCTGCGGCATAGGTCAGCCAGCTGGTACCTCGTAGCAGCCGCGGACCAGTAGCGTCGGCAGAGTCTGGCGACCGCTCCGCTTACCTGCTGATAGGTAAACATGTATCAGGCCGAAAGGCGCAGTTTGTTACGAAACACAGACAGTCTCGTCTCTTTGAGAAAATTGTCACACAAGACTGGGGAAACCAGTATATGTTAAGAAATACGCCATTCTTCCGACAGATGGTACCTCAATCAGTTGCAGACCTGCAGACGTGACGTAATGACATGGTGTGTGTGTGTGTGGGGGGGGGGGGGGGGGGGGTTACGGGCGCTCAAAGGCCAGGTTAGCAGCGTCCTTGCGAATATTAAGAGACGAATGTGGAGGAAAGGGCTAACAATTTTGTCTCACCGTGAGGAGTAAACGTAACAAGTGACGCTCACTCACTCACTCACTCACTCGAGCTGACCCACACTGTCACTCCATTCATACGCCGTAAGAGAACGGAGAAAGGGTGAAAGGTGCTGTACCTGGGATTAAAAGAAAGAAAACGACAGAGGAGCTAAAATAACAGCACAGGAAAATGTGACTAACGAGTTTCAAAAAACGAGGGTGATCCAGTCTGTAAAATACCTTACTTCTGCTAAAACTGAAAGAAAAACGAAATATATGAGAGAAGAGCTAAAATAGCACCATAGAGAATTGGGACTGGCCGACAAAAAAAAAATAAAAAATAAATAAAATGGTTCAAATGGCTCTGAGCACTATGGGACTTAACTTCTGAGGTCATCAGTCCCCTAGGACTTAGAACTACTTAAACCTAACTAACCTAAGGACATCACACACATCCATGTCCGAGGCAGGATTCGAACCTGCGACCGTTGCAGCAGCGCGGTTCCAGATTGTAGCGCCTAGAACCGCTCGGCCACACAGGCCGGCAGACAGGCCGACCGCTTACAAACACATGGGTGAGCCGGTCACCGTGGTAACATGTTACGAACGTCTCCCTAAAACTTTAGGAAATAAGTTACATATCACGAAACCTTAAAACTCTAACCAGATTCGTTTAAATGGCATTTCAAAAAGAGGACCGACCTGTCGGTAACTCTGTCGCTGACCTCTGGTCTGTAAATAAAAAGCTAGTAAATAACGGGGCACAATTATCTGCACGCCACATGCACCACACACTGGAGGCTCGCATCGAAGGGGCAAAAAGCCATACCTCATTGAGCTGTGGCCTAAGCTAAGGCGGGTAAGGACCACCCCATGCCGCCTGCGTGGCTGGAGTCAGGTACGCAACGGCCGCGTTGCGGACTTTGCTAGACGCAGCTTATTGTCCATCGCTTCCAGCCACTCTTCTTCCCATCTGCGCATTAATCTCGTGGAGACCTATACTATAACGATTCATCTTCATCAAGCAGCTGACGTATGCTTTAGTTTTCTTACGCATTTGATCTGTTGCACATCAGAGGGATACGAGTGGCAGTTTGGGAAGTCACTGAGAAAACTCTGTAGCGTACGAAACACACGAATAAATTTATACAAGACACGTCTTAACAAGAATGTACGTAGTATCAATCGAGGTGAGCTTGAGAAACATCTTGCGTACATATACTACGATAGTACATTTCCACATCCGTTGTAGAAAATTGGATAGAGAATAGTGTCGCGATGCACTCGTGATAAACGGAATTATACAGAGGGGCTCAAAAAAATGTATCCACTGTTTAAAAGTCCATAACTAGCAAACTGACGGAATTGTCTCATCTTTGGCAATGTAATAGTTTGTAGTTCCAGCAATCGCCACACAAGCGTTGTATTTCGTTGTTTTGTTTTGTCAGATGACATTCGCCAGATAGTCAGTGTTTTGTTCTTAGTTGCACCTAGTTACTCGAGTAAGCATGGCTGGCGCAAGGCTTACATTCGATGAAAGGAAGTCAGTTTTGAAGTGGTATTTTAAGTACGAAAACATTAATGAGGTTCAACGGCAATGGCGAAATGAGAATCAAACAGAGCCACCGACATGTTTAACAATTCGTCGCATTCGAGACACATTGGAAGCCGAAGGCTGTGTTAAAGATGGACGACGTGTAACAGTAACAAGTCCGGCTAACTCCCGTCGTGTGAGACAGTGTGCCCGTGAAACTGGAGTGAGTCGCTCAAGTGTTCGACGAATTTTGAAGACAGCAAAGTGGAAGTCTACATCCCACGATCGCTACACGCAATGAATGAGGACGACCTAGATCGTATAATGGAGTACTGCGAGTGGTTTAGTAACATGGTGCGCAACGATGAAGAGTTTGCAGAGATGACTGTGTGGTCTGATGAGGCACAGTTCAAACTCAATGGTACAGTAAATCGCCACAATTGCATCTACTGGGCCGCCGAAAATCCGAACGTCAACGTCCATATAGACAAAGCCGTGAACTTACCAGGAGTAAACGTGTGGTGTGGGTTGTCTTACCGGGGCTTGATTGGGCCATTGTTCTTTGACGGCACAGTTACCGGTGAGGTGTACCTTCAGAAGCTTCAGACATCATTTTTACCTGCCATCCGAGACTTGTATGGAGACGGAAGAGTTTACTTTCAACAAGACGGTGCCTCAGCCCACTACCAAAATCGTGTTAGGGCGTATCTCGACGAAAATCTACCAGGAAGATGTATAGGCTGTAGAGGTGCTGTGGAGTATCCACCACGTTCCCCAGACCTAACTCTTCTGGACTTTTACCTGTGGGGAACACTAAAGGACGTCGTTTATCGACAAAAGCCACGCACGCTGGATGAACTTCGAGAATCCATCGTACATTAATGTGCAAATATCCAACTGAAATCGTTGCAGTCAGTAGTTCGTGCTGCAGTTCGGCGGCATCGTTAGTGTGTGGATGTTAATGGTGATCATTTCGAACACTGATATCTTCAAGTTGGACTTTAAACTACACTTTCACCAAAAAGGAGACAACTCCGTCAATTGCAAGTTATGGACTTTTAAACAGTGGATACATTTTTTTTGGACCCCTCTGTAGATCTACGTACACAGTCCGCAGACCACTGTGCACTAGTGTACTGCACTACTCGGTATGTTGAAAATGGCGTAAATGCCGAACCTGCTAGTCAGTCAACAACAAATAACTTTTTCTTTGACAGACAGTGTGGAATAACGACCTTTTCTAAAAACATGGGGGTTTGGTCCCGTTCCATTCACGTACGGAGTGCGGCCAGAATGACTGCTGAAATGCCTCAGCGCGCACTGTACGTGCATAGCCCAGTGTGCCGTTTGTAGGCGGAGCGCCCTCGGTGGCTTCGCGGCTGCCAGTGACCGACTTGAGGAGCCGGCCGCAGCTCCAGCGAGGCCCTGCCGGCGCGGCGCCGCCTCTTCCGGGTTGCTCTAGGCCACAGCTCGTCAGCAGTTTCTGTCAACTGCCAGCCAGGAGTCGACTCACGCTGGACGTAAGCGGAACGCAAGGCGACTTCGCCGTCAAGCAGAACGTCACTTCGCTTACCACATTACAGAACGGGTGTGCTGCACAGGACAAGTAATCGCTCGGTTACAAGAATGAAATTTTCACTCTAAAGCGGAGTGTGCGCTGATATGAAACTTCCTGGCAGATTAAAACTGTGTGCCGGACCGAGACTCGAACTCGGGACCTTTGCCTTTCGCGAGCAAGTGTTCTACCAACTGAGCTACCCAAGCACGACTCACGCCCCGTCCTCACAGCTTTAATTCCGCCAGTGCCTCGTCTCCTACCTTCCAAACGGGGCGTGAGTCGTGCTTGGGTAGCTCAGTTGGTAGAGCACTTGCTCGCCAAAGGCAAAGGTCCCGAGTTCGAGTCTCTGTCCGGCACACCGTTTTAATCTGCCAGGAAGTTTCATATCAGCGCACACTCCGCTGTAGAGTGAAAATTTCATTCTAGAAACATCCCCCAGGCTGTGGATAAGCCATGTCTCCGCAATATCCTTTCTTCCAGGAGTGCTAGTTCTGCAAGGTTCGCAGGAGAGCTTCTGTGAAGTTTGGAAGGTAGGAGACGAGGTACTGGTGGAATTAAAGATGTGAGGACGGGGCGTGAGTCATGCTTCGGTAGCTCAGTTGGTAGAGCACTTGCTCGCGAAACGCAAGGGTCCCGAGTTCGAGTCTCGGTCCGTCACACCGTTTTAATCTGCCAGGAAGTTCCAATCGGTCGGTTGATCGATTGGGGGCTAAGGGACTAAACAGCGAGATCATTAGTCCCTCAGGTGAGAGACAGTATATCTGACGTCACTCAGAAATTTGATCGAATTATGAAAGTATTCGGGAGTGATAAAACGATGCCTCGAAAGCAATATTGATGTCAGAGCAGAGACATTCTGGAGAAAGACAGTTACGGAGTGAAGAACATCCTCTGGCCGGGAGATTTATAATAATAAAAGTTAGAGGGCTGAAAGCGTAATCGGCATCGTCCGGCCCATTCATTTTAAAGTTAGGCGAGAGGAATAACCCGGTCAGCAGTCGGGTGGCACCAGGGGAGCGGCCCCCGAGACTCTGCACGCGTCTGCCACAACTGTCCTACACCCGGTCCGTTGCGGTCACGGTGTTCAAGATGGCAACAGCATCCACTGTCCGTCGGGGTGCTCCCCCTGAAACGGAATATAGAGAAAACGGCATCTAAAAGCAATGAAAATTGAGTAAAAGAGGGTAGAGGAGGTGGAGTCGAGGCTAGGACATGCCAGAACCCCAACCTCTCCACTACGTCCCTCCCCAGAAAGTAATTCAAAGCTTTGCATCTTAAAATAAGAACCACTACCAAGAAAAAAACGGTGAACCAGTTCAAGTGCACGTGAGTTGTCCGCCAGTATTAGACGGAGGACGGAAGACCACAGTTAGGGTGGAGGGCGTCAAGGTGGGACCATTTCCCAGACAAGTAGCAACCCCCAGGAGACATCATGTTCATTCCTTCTTAACACCACCTCTCCGTCTACCTTTACATCCACATGGCTACTTTCCACAGAACCATTTTCAGACTATTCCTCCGCCATTTAGTCTCTCAAATAGTACCTGGGATACACGGACATCTTCATCTTTTCGTACGAGCTCTGATTTCTCGTATTTTATTACGATTGTCTTTTCTGTGTAGATGTTACTCAATAAAACATTTTCGCATTCGGAGGAGAAAGCTGGCGATGGAAATTTCGTGGAAAGATCTCTCCGCAACGAAAAACGGCTTTGTTTTAATGATCGGCACCCCAACTCACGTGACACTCTCTCCCCTACTTCACGGCAATAGAAAACGAGCTGCTGTTCTTCCAACTTTTTCGATGACCTCCATCTTTGATAGCAGCACACAAATTTCTTCAGCCTTTCCATACCCAGCTGAACCCACTCACTGACGATTAGACCTCGTAGAACTACCAAATTGCGGGGATGCTGTTCCGAACACTCATAGATATTTTCTGTCGGTTTAAGGTAAGGTGATTCAACCAACCAATGGATGTGCAACAGGGGGCTCGAGTGGTGGTCACACCAGGGTCGTGTGTGTGCAGCCATGTGGAGACGGCGGTCTCCACACAGCTTATCGTGAAGAAGTAGAGGGGGCGGCAGTACTTGGTCATCCAAAACATCTTGGCGATATTCACTGACCATAGTAGACGCCTCACGTCGGTTACTGTTCATTACATATGTCGTTTGGCCCATCGATAGACGAGGAGCACATGTCAGCAATAGCGTTTTACGAGGTACCCCACTACAGATATTCACTGCATGTACCTGCCTTTGTAACGTTCGCTCGGATGATGGTTCAGATGGACCTAAATTCCCTGGGAGCAGTTATCACTGTGACGTTTGAAGCCAGTTCTCACCAACTAAATGTGATCCTTGTCTCTGGCCTTCGCTGATTACGATGTTTTTACGACCAGAGTTCTCACTCCGCTGCCGCGGGGCAGCCCACGTTGACGCGCCGACACATCGGGCAGATTCATTCGCGGTGTGAACAGGTGCGCGTCCTGTCGCGACACCTCCGCTCTGCGATTATTCTGTCGCGACTCCACGTAGACTTTTTTTTCTTTTTATGTTTCTTTTTTATTATTATTAATTTTTTTAATTTTTTTAATGGGCCTCCTTCCTCCCATATAGCCCTACCTTTTCCTCTCCAAAAATGCTGCCATCCTCTAGTGTCGACGCAGCACGTAAAGCAAGGTGCTGTTGGTAGCAAGACTTATTGCCAGAAACCGAAAATAAAAGCGGAGGCATAGTTTGCTATGCCTCAGGGGGCGACGACACACTACTCATAAATACACCTCTCTCTGCAGGTGTGAAGCAAGTGATGAGTTTAGAAACTAAAAAGGAAGAAATAAATAAAGACAGAAATGAAGGCAAATTAAAAACAGAGACGGCAGCACACACAAATGAAAACGAAACTGGCGAGATAATCCCATCGCCCATAGAATTAACGAAGTAATAATCCTTTAAGATATATTACGTGTTTTCTAATTTCCCAATAATTTTCCATACAAAGTTCACATAATTCCCATGTTACCAATTGTCATATCATTAGTATCATAGAATAGTCTACTCTAGTGATGCCCAGAAGGCCAATGTCAAATCTAGGGTATAGGCAAGTCAAGGGTAGTTTGAAAGTCCGAGTGACATAGCTCCAGGGGTAAACTCAGGCAATTCCTGGACGAGGTGCCTTAGTCAACCCGGAACACCTTTTGGTAACCATGAACCATTGCAACTTTCAGAAATCTTGCAAAGGTAGTGGTATATTTCCGGTCAGATTCCGCCAGGCGATGCTGGCTCCACAGGTAGTCCATGAAAGAGACAGCATCGGTGAGGGAAAGGTCATAGACCGTGAAAATTGTGTGGCCCAAGAGCCACACCATTGCGTTACGTCGTGTTCGGGGGTTGGTCTGAATATCAGGGGTAAGGAACCAGTCGATAGACACATTGTCTGGTGTCGTCCCACCGATCAGCACTAATAGCACACGTGCAAGGTCCCACACTTCTGTGACGTGAGGGCATAAGAGACGGTGCTCTCTGGTGTCTACGTCACCACATCGGCCGCAAGCAGCCGAGGGTCGTAGGCGGATGGTCGGCAGGCGATGATTAGTGGGTATTAAATTGTTTACGACACGATACCATAGCGCTGAAACTTCCGTGGGAAGGGCTGGGTTGTTGATATTAGACCAAGCTTGGTGCCAGATGACCGACGGTCGTCTGTCCTCTAATTTATGTGGTGTGGGCTGGCCTCGAAGTGCCTGGTAAAGGCGCTTCGACGTGCGTGCATTGTCAGTGGCCACTGTTAGGACGTAACTTTGATTGAGGTAATAGTCCTTGACTGTCGTCATCCGGAACGGAATATGTGTCAAACATACTGGTGCACGCACCGATTGTGGGCGATAACGATCGAAAAGAACCGCTGTTGTCCCACCTGGGTCTGTTTCACGCAAAGTGGCGATACGATGAATCAGGAGGGCCGCACATTTGCGGGGAAAGTCAATGAGTCCAAGGCCACCATCGACCTTTGGCAGTGTACAAGTCTGTGCATCAACTTTGAACAGTGCATGCCGCCACAAAAGCCAATATACTGTTTGTGAGATGGCTCTGCCAGTTTGTTTCGGATAGTAAGGAGTTGTGCTACATACCATGCCCGTGATAGGATGTAAGTATTAATCAGTTGGATTCGTTGATGGAGGTCGAGTCGTCGATCAGCGTGGCTCATGCAAAGTCCTCTGATGCGCGTGAGAAGCCGCCTCCACGTGAGGCGGACAGGCAGTCACCTCGAGGCCCAAGATACGTTGTACCCCCACAACTCGGTACCACGGGCGTTAGATGGTCAATGATCGTGGTCCTAGCGGGATCAGCACCGTTTTGTTGGAATGTAACATGGCACCGGATGCTCGTTCATAAACGCTGAGAACTCGGCGAACTGAATCGATGTCCCTAGCGTTTGCGAAGAACACACCGACATCATCCGCGTATGCCGCACTGCGAAAGGTGACGCCTGGGAGAGCGACACCATCGACCATCCGTCCGATGTCACGTAGCATGGGGTCCAGCGCTAAAGCGAACAAATACATTGACAAGGGACACCCTTGTCGAACTGATCGTCTGATGGGAATTGGTCGTGATCTGCAGCCGTTCACAACGATTGTGGAATTTGCTCCATCCAAGAAGTGCCGGATGATTCTTATGAAGCGCTCCCCAAAACCCATCCGCGACATAACGGCCAGCAGGTCATCGTAACTGCGCCGCTTACGTACAGCCGCCCTCCACGTGAACACCGCGTCACTGCCGTGACGGTTTGTACTCGGATAAGGGAGTCACAAATATTTTGTCTGGTTGACTTAATTTCAGTGTTAAGGAACTAGCGGCGATATTAAGATTCATAACGAATGTTGTTGACAAAGGCTGTATGGTAATCTTCCCACATTGCTGAGAGATGCAAAAATACAAAAAGTGTCTTGCAAACGCATCAGAAACATCAATATTCATTTGTTCGATGAACTGTATACGTATAAACACATCAAATAATATTAGGCAGGAACAGATAGTGCATTTTTACTTTATTCATTGGGTTTTGTTTTCTTTATAAATACCAAACACACAAAAGACATATATTAAAAACACTATTTAATGGATAGCGTTTCATTTGCTTACGTTGTTATTAAAGCTCAGTGTAGGCTGCTTCTTGGTCCACATGTCGTAAACCTGAAATCAGTTTTCACTTTCTGATAGTTTGTGTCTTTTGTGGAAGAATACTTACAGGAGAAATATCCATGCGATCCTCGCGTCACGAAAACAAAGCAAGTATAGCACACGTATACGCTAACTTCCCAAGTTGGCAGACGAAGTTCGCGAAACTAAACGTTACACAGAGTAGGTTTGAGCGAATATGGAGAACACTCGTTTCTCGTTAACGAAAGTACAGAATTTATGCGTGTCAGGGCCGCGCGTTGGTTCGGCTACTGCGCTACTGTGGCGTTTAAGGAAACCGGGTTTCGCCTTCGGGTGTTTGACTCGCGACAATTATCTCCCCTCTCCATTTACACACACACAGCGCCGTGGCGGTCAGCTGCAGCTTCGCGAGGCAGCATGCAAACACATTTATCCCAACGAGGAGACAACACTCACTTCCTGCGAGGACTCATCTCTCTGCAGACAAACCGATGCTGTTTCCTGTTGAGACAATATTGGGCATCTCTCTGGCGAAAGAAAGGTCGCAGACACACACATCCTTAGGAGGTCGTCATGTAACTCACTTCAAGACATACTTCGAAGAGAAGGAGACTACTGTTTAACGTCCCGTCGACATCGAGGTCGTTAGAGGACGGAGTACAAGCTCGCATTAGGGAAAATGGAGAAGGAAAGCTGCCGTGCCCTTTCAAAGAAACCATCGAGGCATTTGCCTCAAGTGATTGAAGGGAATCACGAAAAACCTAAATCAGGATGGCCGGACGCGAGTTTGAACCGTCGTCCTCCCGAATGCGAGTCCAGTGTGCTAACCACTGCGCTACCACTCTCGGTGACATATTTCGAAAGATTTGAACAGAAGCAGCACACGACTCCTCACCATAGACTGTTTCAGTCATTCATCTACCTCGATAGGCCCACCTTGAAGGAGAATCTTCAGGTACGTGGAAAGGCTAGAATGTATGTCGGGACATCCGTAACGTCGTGGATCCTCTAACTGCTGTAAGATTAATAAACGGATATGAAACTCGACAACTGTCCGCCGTGCACCGGACAAACCTGGGCTTCTCCACAAAAACGAGCACCAGCGTAGACCGTACATTTACTTTTGGGTGAAAGATCACTCAGATTTCAAGTTATGGATGCGGCGAGTGGCAGAGAAAAGATGTGCAGACGAGTAGTGTCTTTCAATTTGCTATAAAAGTCAATTCTACTCGGCGATCCAGCTAGTAATTATAAACTGCAACTCGTTTCAGAAATTCCACGCGAGCAGGAAGCTGATAGTAACCCTTATACGAATGCGTCCCAAGCACGGTTCAACTGTTCCGCTCTTACATCGGATTCGCGTCAACGGTAAGCCCTTCTGTGAAAGTCGAAAGAAAGGGGGAGACAATGTAAACCACATACTGTTCTCCAAATGTTTCTCTGAAGCACAGCAAAAGCACTTACTGCAAAATCTCGCAAAAACGAAGGTGCCCCTTCCAGCAAGTGCTCCGTTTTTACTGTGTCATGAAGACAGTTAAATATACTGTAGTGTTGGCAGAAGAGCCAACACTGTGTTGCTAGAGGAGGCCGAAATGCACGCGTTTAATTACACGCTGACTGGCGTGAGGTCTGGAACAGTTAAGGGAATTTATAGTAGCAAATATAATACTTAACTTTAATCCACAATTGTAGAACATCTCTCGTTACGGTACATGCTTCACAATATTAATTATCAAATGCTATGGCGCCTTGCTAGGTTGTAGCAAATGACGTAGCTGAAGGCTATGCTAACTATCGTCTCGGCAAATGAGAGCGTATTTGTCAGTGAACCATTGCTAGGAACGTCGGCTGTACAACTGGGGCGAGTGCTAGTAAGTCTCTCTAGACCTGCCGTGTGGTGGCGCTCGGTCTGCAATCACTGACAGTGGCGACACGCGGGTCCGACGTATACTAACGGACCGCGGCCGATTTAAAGGCTACCACCTAGCAAGTGTGGTGTCTGGCGGTGACAGCACATATACAAAGCCCATTTTGATTTTATACGAAACAGTAAAATACATTTACGAAACTTGTATACTATCAGCGAATACATTAGCACTTTAATCTCCAGTGTATGGTCCACCAATCTCTCTTGAGTTCTTTTATGTATTTTACTGTATTTTGTTTATAGCTGGTACGAGTCTTCAGGAGTTCTGGAAACTGGGTTGATGCAAAACTTTTTTTGGTGTTTGTAGTTGCTGCGGAAAATCGACAGACTTGTTGAGCACGTAGATGTCCGTGCACGCCGTAATTAGCCTTGCCTTGACTTTGTGGTCCCTAAGGGAGCGATGCACAGGCAGGTGTAGCGTGTCCCTCACTCAGTACTATGCAAGAGTCTGACAGTCAGGTACTCCAGTATCTCCATGATGCCCCCTTGAGTCACACAAACCTGCGTCCGTGTTTGCTGCCCCTCTTTGTATACTTTTCTTCTAAGAATCAACCCGCATCGTGCGTTGTGTATTGCAAAGTTGAAACACGTCTGGCCACCACAGGACGAGGGTTTGCACCGGTAGAGAGCCGCGAGTAGCCGGCAAGGGAACCTCCCCATCGCACCCCCTCAGATTTAGTTATAAGTTGGCACAGTGGATAGGCCTTGAAAAACTGAACACAGATCAGTCGAGAAAACAGGAAGAAGTTGTGTGGAACTATGAAAAAATAATCAGAATATACAAACTGAGTAGTCCATGTGCAACATAGGCAACATCAATGATAGAGTGAGCTCGGCAGCGCCGTGGTCCCGTGGTTAGCGGGAGCAGCTGTGGAACAAGAGGTCCTAGGTACAAGTCCTCCCTGGTGTGAAAATTTTAATTTCTTTATTTTCGCAAAGTTATGATCTGTCCGTTCTTTGATTGACGTCTCTGTTCATTGCAATAAGGTTAATGTCTGTGTTTTGCGACCGCACCGCAAAACCGTGCGATTAGTAGACGAAAGGACGTGCCTCTCCAATGGGAACCGGAAACATTTGATCGCTAGGTCATAAGTCAACCGATTCCTCCACAGGAAAACACGTCTGATATACTCTATACGACACTGGTGACAGCATATGCGTCACATGACAGGAATATGTTGTCGCCCCACCTAACTTGTACACTTGGCGAATGGGTAAAAAGATTATTCTACCTTGCCCGATTTAGGTTTTCTTGTGGATGTGGTAATCACTCCCAAAAAGCAATGAAAATGTAAGAGTTTGTCACAGACTGAAAATAATAAATTACAGTTTTCACAAGTCTCGAACCAAGGACCTCTCGTTTCGTAGCTGCTCACGCTAACCACCTTTTTTTCTTTTTTTTTCATTTTGTTCGTTATTGATCGTTGTGTTTGGTCGTTGCGGACGTCGCAATACATCCCGTTAAAGTTCGGTGGTTGATCCTTCCACTCAGTTTTATTTTATTACAGAGGCCAACCGGCTCTCTGACCGAACACGCTGAGGCACCGTGCCGGCGTTTCGTTTTTTTTGTTCGTTGCATCTGCTCTGGGCGGACGTCGTAAGACATCCGTTTAAGTTCGTTGTTGATCGAATAGCTCAGTTTTTTTTATTACAGAGGGCTGCTAACCCTCTGACCGAACACGCTGAGCTACCGTGCCGGCTGCCACCTGACCACGGCGCTCCTGACCCCTGCACTCCCTTGATGTTCCCTATCTTGCACATGGACTACTCAGTTTGTATATTTTGCTTATTTTTTCATAGTTCTACACAACTTCTGTTTTCTCGATTGACGTGTGTTCAGTTTTTCAAGGCCTATCCACTGTGCCAGCTTATAACTAAATCTGAGGGGGGTGCGATGGGGAGATTCCCTTGTGAGAGGTGCGCCGTGCAGCCAGGAGTGTTTGCCTGGCAAGGAGGGGGGGGGGGGGCCTTCCCCCGCTGAAGACGTGCGTCAGCGTGAGTAGCAGGTAGCCTGCGCGCTGTGAAGAGAGTGGCGCTTTAAAGGCCCTCGCCAGGCCGTTGACTCGCGCTGGCGGGCAGTGTGGTGCTGCAGCCTCGGCCCGACGCTGCCCACCCACTCGCTTCCTTCGCTGCGACGGGCCCGCCGCGGCCACTCGCCGTACGTACCTCGTGCTCGCTGCCCCTCTGGCCTCGTTCCGGTTTAGGAAGTCGCACTGCCAAAACGCCCCCTCCCCTCTTCTCCCTTACTGAAAACCATTACATCCGAGAGCAGCAGCGAAGCTGTCACCTTACTTGTTTAACCGAAGACTTTCTGACTTGTTCACAGGTTTTCCTAATATACGCTGCCTGACGAAAGAAGACTCGGTCGGGTGTCAGTTTAGCTTTGTACACGTACACACCACCGACTGATATGGCGCGCGCCGCCATCCTGTGATCTTGTTTAGAGCGCGCACTGTAATCGATTATAGTTCGCCGTTCCGGTGCAGGTGGCGCTCCGGTGGTGATTTGCTATTCGTCGCTGGCGTGTGTTTGCGGTGGCCGGCGGAAAGCGAGAGGGTAGTCGGTTTCCGGGTATTGCACGGAACGTGAAGTTCGCTCTGTCTGACCCGCTGGTGACTACCGCTAAGGTTGTTGAGCCTCGCAATATGAGCAGAGTGGTCTGGGGCGGAGGCGACTCGCCGCCGTGCTGGCCATGCGGTGGTGATTAACTGGAGTCGGCGCACTTGTTCTGCCTGCCTGTCTGATGTGGAGGTCCGATGGGGTCCTGTGATACTCTGGCCCGGAGACAAGTAGTTGCTTAAATTTGGGAGTCGTCTGCCAGGTTAGGGTGTGGCCTCGGTTGGCTCGTCAGATTTTCCGCTGGAAACTCCAGCAGCTGTTTCTGAACTCCATTCTGATGTGGGACGGCGTTGTTGGAAGTTTTTGCTGTGTATGTACGTATGTATGTGTGTGTGTGTGTGTGTGTGTGTGTGTGTGTGTGTGTGTGTGTGTGTGTGTGTGTGTGTGTGGCACGTTACGATATTTGTTGGTACTAATTTATTTGCTCAACTGGATTATCTTTTGGTTATCCCGCTGAGTGGGTCGTTGCCCATCCAATCTGCTCAGCGCTACCTTTGGTGGTGCCTGTTTGATCCTTTTTGAAGGAATTTACGTAGGTGGTTCCTGTTGCCTGCCCGGAGTTGCGTTCATATATGGTATATTTGGCATTTGATGTGTTAGGTAAAATCTGCCTAAGAAAGGCGGCTTCGACAGTATATGCCGGCCGCGGAGGTCTAGCGGTTCTAGGCGCGCAGTCTGGAACCGCTCGACCGCTACGGTCGCAGGTTCGAATCCTGCCTCGGGCATGGATGTGTGTGATGTCCTTAGGTTAGTTAGGTTTAAGTAGTTCTAAGTTCTAGGGGACTGATGACCTCAGTTGTTAAGTCCCATAGTGTTCAGAGCCATTTGAACCATTTTTTTGTACAGAGTCTGCTGTTTGGATATTATTGGGTGGAAATCCTTGGATAGTTATCCTATAAGAACACACATTCCACGCTGCCTGACGAAAGAAGACTCGGTCGGGTGTCAGCGTAACTTTGTACATGTACAATACAGTAGAGCTGCAGTGCACTGTGACGGGTACAACGGCCTCCAGAATGCGTTACTGTCTTCGTGTTGAGTGTTGTTACGAGGACTGGTAGGGTACGCGAGTTCCGGAAGCAGGGTCAGATGGCGTGTGAACACTGCGAAGGAGACGGAAATAACGGGAGCCCGTATGGGACAGCGTTATCGGTGCCTGACAGAGGTTTGAAAGGGGGTCAATACTGCGCTTCATTTTGACAGTCTGCTGCAGTATCCACATTAGTGAGACATTCTGATGTGGCACTGGCTTGATGTTGGAGTCCCGTGGGGAGGTCAAGGCTGGCGTACTCGTCGTTACGATTCCGGTCAACAACGTCTGACTACCACGAGGGCGGATCGCGTATTGCGCACCGAGCGCATCTAAACCACATCTGTGCGTGTCATTCGAGAACAATCAACGGACTCCCTTCGGCGTTCTGTGTCGTCCTGCACCGCTGGTCGGAAACTAGCGACAGCCGGACCAGCGCTACAGCACAAATAGCTGTACTTGGGAGGGGGGGGGGGAGGGGGGTCTGGGAACCACGGACTGCTGATGAACTGTAGCGCATTATGTTCACCGATGAATCGCCGCATGACCTAAGTCAGCCAGTACGGCTGTGACCTCGGGAGAGGACCCAGTCTTGCAGTATGTTGGATGGTGACAGCAGTGTTACTGGAGTTGAGAGCCATCAGCTGTGACTGCAGGTGAGTGAGGCGACTACAACAGCACAGTGGTACGTGACTGACATCCAGACTCCTCACGTGTTACCTCTCATGCGACAGTATCTAAGTGGTAATTTCCAGCAGGACAACACTCGTCCTCACATGACACGTGTCTCTGTCAATTGTCTGCGTGATATTGAGGTACACTACTGGCCATTAAAATTGCTACACCAAGAAGAAATCAGATGATAAACGGGTATTCATTGGACAAATATATTATACTAGAACTGACATGTGATTACATTTTCACGCGATTTGGCCGGCCGATGTGGCCGTGCGGTTAAAGGCGCTTCAGTCTGGAACCGCGTGACCGCTACGGTCGCAGGTTCGAATCCTGCCTCGGGCATGGATGTGTGTGATGCCCTTAGGTTAGTTAGGTTTAATTAGTTCTAAGTTCTAGGCGACTGATGACCTCAGAAGTTGAGTCGCATAGTGCTGAGAGCCATTCACGCGATTTGGGTGCATAGATCCAGAGACATCAGTACCCAGAACAACCACATCTCGCAGTAATAACGGCCTTGATACGCCTGGGCATTGAGTCAAAGAGAGCTTGGGTGGCGTGTACAGCTTCAGCACTATACCACAGTTCATCGAGAGTAGTGACTGGCGTATTGTGACGAGCCAGTTGCAAGGCCACCATTGACCAGACGTTTTCCGTTGGTGAGAGATCTCGGGAACGTGCTGGCCAGGGCAGCAGTCGACCATTTTCTGTATCCAGAAAAGCCCGTACAGGACCTGCAACATGCTGTCGTGCATTATCCTGCTGAAATGTACGGTTTCGCAGGGATCGAATGAAGGGTAGAGCCACGGGTCGTAAGACATCTGAAATGTAACGTCCACTGTTCAAAGTGCCGTCAATGCGAACAAGAGGTGACCGAGACGTGTAACCAATGGCACCCCATACCATCGCGCCGGGTGATACGCCAGTATGGCGATGACGAATACACGCTTCCAATGTGCGTTCACCGCGATGTCGCCAAACACGGATGCGCCCATCATGATGCTGTGAACAGAACCTGGATTCATCCGAAAAAATGGCGTTTGCCGTTCGTGCACCCAGGTTCGTCGTTGAGTACACCATCGCATGCGCTCCTGTCTGTGATGCGGCGTCAAGGGTAACCGCAGACAAGGTCTCCGAGCTGATAGTCCATGCTGCTGCAAACGTCGTCGAACTGTTCGTTCATATGATTGTTGTCTTGCAAACGTCCCCATGTGTTGACTCAGGGATCGAGACGTGGCTACACGATCCGTTACAGCCATGTGGATAAAATTCCTGTCATCTCGACTGCTACTGATACGAGGCCGTTGGGATCGGGCCGTATTACCCTCCTGAACCCACCGATTCCATATTCCGCTAACAGTCATTGGATCTCTACCAACGCGAGCAGCAGTGTCGCTATACGATAAACCGCAATCGCGATAGGCGATGTGATGGTACGCATTTCTCCTCCATACACGAGGCATTACAACAACGTTTCACCAGGCAACGCCGGTCAACTGCTGTTTGTGTATGAGAAATCGGTTGGAAACTTTCCTCATGTCAGCACGTTGTAGGTGTCGCCACCGGCGCCAACCTTGTGTGAATGCTCTGAAAAGATAATCATTTGCATATCACAGTATCTTCTTCCTGTGGTTTAATTTCGCGTCTGTAGCACGTCATCTTCCTGGTGTAGCAATTTTAATGGCCAGTAGTGTAATTCCGTGAGCAGCAATATCCCCTGGTCTGTCCCCGATAGAACATGTTTGAGGCCACCTCCGACGTGAACTCTGCCTCGGTGTCGCATCCAGACAACGGGACCAAGAGACGAGACCGAGGTTTAGGGCATCCTTCCCGACAGATCCAGTGTAGCATGCAAGCCAGAGGAGGTGCAAAGTCATCCTGGAGAGTGAACGCGTGTTGCCAAAATGTTATCTTATGTATTTGACTCGATTTTCATGTAGAGCTCTTCCCACTCGTGCCTCACGAAATTACTACGACGAGAGGAATCAGATATGATACGGAGGCTTAGTGTCAGTCATTCTTGCAACGTTCGGAGTGTGGAGCGAGGCAAAGAAGGGCAAAGATGGCGGTGCCAGGTGACGTTACGAGAAGCCGGCAGTGGTGAGTGTTTGGACAGCTCACGGCGGTGGCTGAGAGCCGCGCGCAGGTTTTTCCAGGGGCCGCAGCTTGCGCGCCTGGCTGAGCGGACGGTGCAATACGTTAACGTGGACGAAATGGGAGATGAATATTGTGCGTTTTCATCGAAATTACTTTACAGATCCTAAAGACATGATAAGTCACAATTCTCGAACTGATATCAAGGAAGTTGACAGTGCTTTAGTTACGGTAGATTACAAAAAAAAAAAAAAAAAAAAAAAAAAAAAAACTGAACCATTGGAGTGAGGTGGTTATATGAAGCCTTGTATGAAAGAAGACGACCTCAGTAGACACCAGAGCAAGCTACTTTACAAATCGTGCCTGTGTGTAAAGATACACAGATTCAGGAATTACATCTTTGTTGATAGTAACACAACTCTACATGAAGAAACCTTTTTATCGCCTCTTAGGAAGTCTTCCTTTCGCTACCCACAATTGTTTTCGTTATTCTACTGTGTCAACCTCAATCTTGCCCTTTATCAGGACGCTGTTTCCATCTGTACTGGCCTCCAGCACTTAATTTTTTTGGTTTTCTAATCCTCAGATCAGATTCTGTTGCGATAGACTGCCCGTTTTTCTACCTTTTCCTTGCTGTTGTGCAGGGGGTGGGAGCGAGGGGGGGGGGGGGGGGGGAGGGCTAGATCGTCTGCAGTGCTACACCGTACATTCCCCATCTGAGATCATTTGTTCGAGGGTCTTCCTGTAAAGGCGATTTCGCTGACAGCCGCCTATGCGTCTCGTCAGTTTCCCGTGGATTGACGGCACGATGCGCTGGCGAGCGTGAGCAGTCCGCTCCGGGTGGACGCTAAGCCCGCCGGCCTCCTTGGAGCTATTACAGGCCTGTACGCCTGCTCCGGCACAGACACACAGGGTTCCGCCCTCTCCCTTCTCTCATTTTCTCACAACACAAGCACGACAGCACGCTACAAACGCTGCCAACAGCAGTAAACAGTACAGATTTGAATCCATTCGTATGCCTTATACACTACTGGCCATTAAATTGCTACACCACGAAGATGACGTGCCACAGACGCGAAATTTAACCGACAGGAAAAAGATGCTGTGATATGCAAATGATTAGCTTTTCAGAGCATTCACACAAGGTTGGTGCCGGTGGTGATACCTACAACGTGCTGACATGAGGAAACTTTCCAACCGATTTCTCATACACAAGCAGCAATTGACCGGCGTTGCCTGGTGAATCGTTGTTGTTATGCCTCGTGTAACGAAGAGAAATGCGTACCATCACGGTCGGATTGTAGCCTATCGCGATTGCGGTTTATCGTATCGCGACATTGCTGCTCGCGTTGGTCGAGATCCAATGACTGTTAGCGGAATATGGAATCGGTGGGTTCAGGAGGGTAATACGGAACGCCGTGCTGGATCCCAACGGCCTCGTATCACTAGCAGTCGAGATGACAGGTATCTTATCCGCATGGCTGTAACGGATCGTGCAGCCATGTCTCGATCCCTGAGTCAACAGATGGGGACGTTTGCAAGACAACAACCATCTGCACGAACAGTTCGACGACGTTTGCAGCAGCATGGACTATCAGCTCGGAGACCGTGGCTGCGGTTACCCTAGACGCTGCATCAGACAGGAGCGCCTGCGATCGTGTACTCAACGACGAACCTGGGTGCACGAATGGTAAAACGTCATTTTTTTTGGATGAATCCAGGTTCTGTTTACAGCATCATGAGGGTCGCATCCGTGTTTGGCGACATCGCGGTGAACGCACATTGGAAGCGTGTATTCGTCATCGCCATACTGGCGTATCACCCGGCGTGATGGTATGGGGTGCCATTGGTTACACGTCTCGGTCACCTCTTGTTCGCATTGACGGCACTTTGAATGTGTTACGACCCTTCATTCGATCCCTGCGAGAGCCTACATTTCAGCAGGATAACGCACGGCCGCATGTTACAGGTCCTGTACGGGCCTTTCTGGATACAGAAAATGTGCGACTGCTGCCCTGGTCAGCACATTCTTCAGATCTCTCACCAATTGAAAGCGTCTGGTCAATGGTGGCCGAGCAACTGGCTCGTCACAATACGCCAGTCGCTACTCGTGATGAACTGTGGTATCGTGTTGAAGCTGCATGGGCAGCTGTACCTGTACGCGCCATCCAAGCTCTGTTTGACTCAATGCCCAGGCGTATCAAGGCCGTTATTACGGCCAGAGGTGGTTGTTATGGGAACTGATTTCTCAGGATCTATACACCCAAATTGCGTGAAAATGTAATCACATGTCAGTTCTAGTGTAATATATTTGTCCAATGAATAGCCGTTTATCAGCTGCATTTCTTCTTGGTGTAGGAATTTTAATGGCCAGTAGTGTATGAGTGACCTTCCACTTAACATTCATCAAACAGAATTTGTACTTTTCGCAGGCGATACTAATACTGTAATTATTTCCGTTAGAGAGAAAGTAACAGAAGAATTTGTTATTGATGGTTTCAAAGAAGTGATGCTCCATTAAGTTTGAGTAAACACACAGTAAAACAGAGTTATACCAATAATTTCTGTAGCACATGACATGAAGTCGCTAAATAGGGCAGAATTCTTCAAATCTTTGGACATACATATTGATGAATACTTTAACTGCAAGGAGCATATTACTGAGCTGCTGAAACAGTTAACTTTACCTACTTTTGGTCTTTGTATAATTTCTAGCCTCGACAGTAATGAACTCCTCCCTTACATGTTTTGCATACTTCCTCTCCATAATCGGTTTAAATGATGTTTGTTATCTTTAATGTCAGAAATTGATCTGCCATAAGAAATGAAAAATTTACGAACGATGCTGCCCTTCTTCCTATCGTGCATCTCATTAATACGGTCTGAAGCACGCGCTGTTCCTGATGGAAACAAACTGGCAGAGGTATATATAATTTTTCGTAGCCTTTATCCCTTATTTTCGCGGGGTCGGCGTATTAATTATCGGATTTGGCATTGTGGTAGAGGGCGACCACATGCCCTCCCGTCGCGACCCCTTTTTGAAATTATTTTGAAAGTTTGTTGGAGGTCACTAAGTGCTGTCAGTATCAAACAGTGGGATAATTTGTGCTCCGTTGTAACAAAACCTAGTTTTTTAAGCATCTCAGTGTGTATTACGTCATATTTCCTGAAGAATGTGTCGTACGATGATGTAAAATTGCAGAAACATTCAGCGGCATATGAATACTATCTGCAAAATATGTTGTGAATAGAGCTTTCGTTCCGTCTCTAAAGAACTCTATGTCTACGGGACGTTAAACTCAAAAATTCCAATAATCCTTCCTTCCTTTCTGTTGCGAATAGAATTATCAGTAAAGAAGTAATAAATTAAAACGCGATGTCTGATGGGACAGTTTTACTGTGATATTTTGTTTTTCCGTTTCATCATATTGTGTGTGTGTTTAGGGAGGCTGAGGAAGGGGGGGGGGGGGGGGGGGAGTGTCAGTGATAAAAAGTTTCAAAGTTTCGTAAACGCTTGAAAATGAAAGTTTGATGAAAATCACTTCTCAGATACTGGATGAATATCTCGGGTATCTGCACGCGGTGGTTATTTTTCACCTCCACTCTTTTCAGATGTAGTTGGTTGTGACCCCTACACGATTTGTGCATTGCGTTTGGTTGAAATCGAACCAGTAGTTAAAACATACATGCACTTTTATGTGTATGGAGACTAGACAGATTCACTAATGAAATTTGACATAAATAATTCGTCACAACCTGAAACGAATAGTGATCTCTATACCGACAACACTAGAGAAAAAAAATTACCTTTGTTACCGATTATTAAAGGTGTCAGTGGCTCAGAAACGAGTTCCTTACGCCTGAACAAAAAATTTTTGATGATTTTCTCGAACAACATAAATCCTGTGGCAGATAACAAAGCAAGTTGTACACCTAATCGCAGATCATTTCTTCTGAAGAGGTCCTTTTCAAAAAATGGTTCAAATGGCTCTGAGCACTATGGGACTTAACATCTTTGGTCATCGGTCCCCTAGAACTTAGAACTACTTAAACCTAACTAACCTAAGGACATCACACAACACCCAGTCATCACGAGGGAGAGAAAATCCTTGACCCCGCCGGGAATCTAACCCAGGAACGCGGGCGCGGGAAGCGAGAATGCTACCGCACGACCACGAGCTGCGGACAAAAGTCCTTTTTCACAGTCGAATTTTTATTTAAATAATGGTAGCCTCTGAAGAAAGACTTCAAGTTGAGAATGTAGATACGTGAGTAGGACTGAAAAATATAATTTTAACTGATGTCTGAACTAATTTGGTATGTTTATCCTGTCAACTGACTCGTTCCGCATCACCTTGATAAGAAAATAGTTCAAATGATGTATGGAACAAGTAGATAACTGTCTAACTTAAGATGCAACACTCATACAGTGTCTATAATGGGGTCATTGTACAGGCTGGACCAGGAATAAAGGTACATGCTCTGACGGGTGATAGTATTAGCGATCCTGAACAAAAAAAACTTCGTATGGACGTATGCCATATTCCGAATAGTTTCCGAGACAGAACACATTTAATTTAATGTAGATTGTTATTTATTCTCTGTTTTGTTCAAACACTGTCATTCTTTAAGACGTACCACAGTAGCGTGGAGAAGTTGGGACGAACAATTTGATACCAGACACTTGTGGTCTGTCAAGTTAAGTCGGGAAACTGTCTCAGACTGGCCTGCGAAGCTTATCTAAGCTACAGCGATACACGTCGCGAGAGATTTTTAATATTCTCCACTCTCTGTGCCAAAATGAATAGGGCCTTTTTCGTAGGAAATTTAAGTTTGTTCAATTTTGTAATGCACTATGTTCGCTGGAGGGTGCGGTTTTCGTGTTATTCTGGAAAAACGAAGTGATATTAAATGTATTGTGTGTCTCGGAAACCATTCGGAATAGGTCTTATGTCCATATGAAGTTTTTTGTGCGGGTCGCGCTTAGTTACAACTATAGCGCGATCCGCCGAGCCCTAGCGGCGGACGAGCGAAACTCGTTCAAGGTCACCCGCCAATATGGCCACGCACACAGCCATGAGACGACTGTTTTGTTCAGAATCACTACTACTATCACCCCTGAAACCATGTACCTTTCCTCCCGACCCACCTTGTATGCGGAGGGAGGAAACATTTTCCGACTAGGTAGCTGAATCTACCCTCCGTGTGTCCAGCCAATAATGGTACGCGATGCATTCGGTTTCTCTGACAGGCAAGTCTACCGTATAGACAGCACCGGGCGATGTCTCTCAGCGGCTGTCGCTGTCATCGGTCTCTCATGGCTTCTCTGAATCCGTAGGGGGGTTTGTGGAAATGCTGGGGCATACCAGCCCTTTCCTTGGCAGGTTTATCTGAAAAGTGAGGATGTTTCTTCGGAACTGGTTGCGGTCGCTGAAAACCTTGCATTAATTTTGAAGCAACAGTTGTCTGTCATGACACATTACTAATTTATGTTACAGTTTGACCAGTGTGTTCAGGTCTCGCTCTATGTAACTAGAGAATTGTGTTGCTGTCTGCCACCTGAACCGAACATCCGCAGTGTCGACAACAAAACAGCGCACTTGTCACGTATGCTGCGGAAATCCGGCGTACAAGTGGTACGAGTATTATGCAGTTCTGTGCACTCGTATAACCAGGGCTGGCGTAAACACTGCGGGAAGGGGTTACGACGCCAGATGGTATTGGAAATCAAAAGAAAAAAAAAAAGGTTCAAATGGCTCTGAGCACTATGGGACTTAACAGCTGAGGTCATCAGTCCCCTAGAACATAGAACTACTTAAACCTAACTAACCTAAGGATATCACACACATCCATGCCCGAGGCAGGATACGAACCTGCGACCGTGGCGGTCGCGCGGTTCTCAAAAGAAAAAAGACGAATACGGATTGGTAACAAGAAAAAGATAATCGCGTTGGAGAAAAGATACTAGGCTGTTAAAGATACTTAGAGAGAGCCTGTAACCCGGATAAAGAATTGTTCACGTTGTAGGATTTGACAAGAAGGTGGTGGGATCGTGTGAGGGGAAATTCATCAATGCCCAGCCGCCATCTCACCAGTGAGGTACACACTTGGAGCAGCGCAGCGTGTAGACACAGCTGGTGGGGCGGCAGCCAATTGCCTTGAACGTGTGCAAGCAACGGCGCCAAGCGACTTTGAAGCTAGACTCCAGTTCTAGCCTGAGGGCTGTGACCTGAGGCACACACCGAGTAGTGAGCTGCGGTCCTTCACTGCAGAGTATGAGTGTGGGTGTAGATGTAAGAAGCACATTTTGTTTTATAAGATAGTGAAACAGAAGATTACGGAAAGGTTTGGAGATCGCGATTAAATTTATAGTAACGGGAATACTGTTGTTTTACCTTGAAACGACTCGTGAATAACCGTCATTTCCACAAGGTAAAAAAGACTTGTTGCGTCTCCGCCATCTAAAGCTACTGCTGCACATGTGATCTACGTGAACACAGCTTTGCTGGGCATGGGCCTATTGTCCTTAGAACTGTCTCACACAGTCAAACGCAGGCTCAGAACAACGGTAAAACTTAGTATGTTTTTACTTACACGTTGCCAGAGGTGAACGAAGGATGAGTGACAGGAAAAAATCTTAATATCTAACACTAGCCCTTTGTATATGAAGCTTGACACGTTACCACAGAGCCACGATTGTCCCTGATCTTCGCGATCGCAAACGCATTGATAGCGTCGGAGAATACACTACTGGCCATTAAAATTGCTACACCACGAAGATGACGTGCTACAAACGCGAAATTTAACCGACAGGAACAAGTTGCTGTGATATGCAAATGATTGGCTTTTCAGAGCATTCACACAAGGTTTGCGCCGGTGGCGACACCTACAACGTGCTGACATGAGGAAAGTTTCCAACCGATTTCTCATACACAAACAGCAGTTGACCGGCGTTGCCTGGTGAAACGTTGTTGTAACGCCTCGTGTATGGAGGAGAAATGGGTACCATTACATTGCCTATCGCGATTGCGGTTTATCGTATAGCGACATTGCTGCTCGCGTTGGTCGAGATCCAATGACTGTTAGCGGAATATGGAATCGGTGGGTTCAGGAGGGTAATACGGCCGTGCTCGACCCCAACGGCCTGGTATCAGTAGCAGTCGAGATGACAGGCATTTTATCCACATGGCTGTAACGGATCGTGTAGCCACGTCTCGATCCCTGAGTCAACACATGGGGACGTTTGCAAGACAACAATCATCTGAACGAACAGTTCGACGACGTTTGCAGCAGTATGGACTATCAGCTCGGAGACCGTGGCTGCGGTTACCCTTGACGCTGCATCACAGACAGGAGCGCATGCGGTGGTGTACTGAACGACGAACCTGGGTGCACGAATGGCAAAACGTCATTTTTTAGGATGAATCCAGGTTCTGTTTACAGCATCATGATGTTCGCATCCGTGTTTGGCGACATCGCGGTGAACACACATTGGAAGCGTGTATTCGTCATCGCCATACTGGCGTATCACCCGGCGTGATGGTATGGGGTGCCATTGGTTACACGTCTCGGTCACCTCTTGTTCGCACTGACGGCACTTTGAACAGTGGACGTTACATTTCAGATGTGTTACGATCCGTAGCTCTGCCCTTCATTCGATCCCTGCGAAACCATACATTTCAGCAGGATAATGCACGACCGCATGTTACAGGACCTGTACGGGCCTTTCAGGATACAGAAAATATTCGACTGCTGCCCTGGCCAGCACATTCTCCAGATCTCTGACCAGTTGAAAACGTCTGGTCAATGGTGGCCGAGCAACTGGCTCGTCACAATACGCCAGTCACTACTCTTGATGAACTGTGGTATCGTGTTGAAGCTTCATGGGCGACTCTGCCTGTAAACGCCGTCCAAGCTCTGTTTGACTCAATGCTCAGGCGTATCAAGGCCGTTATTACGGCCAGAGGTGGTTGTTCTGGGTACTGATGTCTCTGGATCTATGCACCCAAGTTGCGTGAAAATGTAATCACATGTCAGTTCTAGTATAATATGTTTGTCCAATGAATATCCGTTTATCATCTGCATTTCTTCTTGGTGTAGCAGTTTTAATGGCCAGTAGTGTCTGTTGTATTTGGCAGGCAAAGTGTACAATACACGGCGTGAAAGTCCGTTCGCTCTCTGACGTGAAATGAGCGCAACCGTTTATACCATTACTTGCTGACACCGGTTGGGAGCGCACTATTTGGCACTACAGAGTTAGTTGTTGGTCAGCCGGTTCCGCTGACCAGCTGTACTCCCAAGTCGTGAGTGACTGCCGCTCCAGATAGCACAGTCTGTGAACTGGTGGTGCTCTGATGGGGCCAAAGCCTGCCGTGAGTGGACATGATGTGCCGCTGCTGACATCAGACCTGGAAACTGCGGGTATTGCACGCAAATGCAGAGAGAGGCGAACGCTGGTTTTCAAGGTGTGGAAGGGCTCGCAGCAGAGCCCACTAGACGTGTGTCTCCAAGGGAAGCAGCTGCGACTGAGGCGGCTGCCGCACCTGTGCCAACAGGGAGAACTCCAAGGCTACGCCGCGTGAGGCGGTGCCGTACTTCGTTGTGGAACATGTCGCCTTTGTCAAGGTAACTTGCGTACATGTAATCTGCACTTATTCCTCGTGTGGCTCTACGTTAAAGGCAATATAAACGGAATGTACGTGCGCAATATTACGTATACAAACTGCGACAGATTTACATATTTGGAGTTGTCTACTTGTCAACTATTCCAGACCACCCAGTCAGTGTCGACCGGCTGCCGTGTCATCCTCTGACATGATGCGTCATTTGGATGCGGTATAGAGGGTAGACTGCTCTCTCTGCCAGCCGGCCGGAGTGGCCGAGCGGTTCTAAGCGCTACAGTCTGGAACCGCGCGACCGCTACGGTCGCAGGTTCGAATCCTGCCTCGGGCATGGATGTGTGTGATGTCCTTAGGTTAGTTAGGTATAAGTAGTTCTAAGTTCTAGGGGACTGATGACCTCAGCAGTTAAGTCCCATAGTGCTCAGAGCCATTTGAACCATTTTGCTCTCTCTGCCGTTGTCGGCTTCCCAGACCCTTCTCACTCAGGCAGCTACCCACATGGCTCCACGAGGCCGAGTGTACGCTGTTACGGTCCTCCCACCAGCGAAAACGCCCCATCAATACCGGAAATGAACCCGTGTCCTCAGCACGGCAGGCAAACAGCTCCGTTGTGGGGCAGGCCAAAACTACTGATAGCTGAGTCGTAAACTTTTAAGAAGAAGGGTTGGAATTGGGCAAAACCCTCCGACATCGAATATATTGACCGATAAATTCAGATGCTCTCAAACGCGACGTGTGCTACCATAAAGTTTTGAAAAGGTTGCCCGTCTTTGACCGTGTCGGCAAGATGTGGCGCATCAGCCACACAGCTCTTACATTCGCCAACGAGCTCTCGTGGAACGGCTGCGTTAGCTTTATTAGCGATCGTAGAAAATATTCGGAGAAAATCCCGAAGGTGTTTGTGAAGGTGTCAGTACACTGAAGAATCTTAACGTGTTGGACAGGGAGCTCTAAAAATATTCTGCCTTCTCCTTGGAATATATATATATATATATATATATATATATATATATATATATATATATATATATATATATATATATTCGTCCAACAGATCTGAAGAAGAACAAGGGATTCTGAATATTTGTAAGATACTCAAATTGTCTGCACAGTCAGGGATCGAACAGAGACTTCGTGTATCTCGAGGTCGTTGGACAACTAAATCCGATCGAACAGTCCACGAGTGTACTCCCAGTCCATAGTGTCCAGCGGGCACAATATTTCGGCGATCAGACATGTCGCCATCGTCAGGTGCGCTGAGAAACTGACCACCTGACGATGATGACATGTCTGATCGCCGAAATATTGTGCCCGTTGGACACTATGGACCGGCAGTACACCCGTGGACTGTTCGAGCAAGAAATACGCCGGCGGAAACTGAAGAGTCACAACTAAATACGATATTCGTCCATGTTTTAGAAGTTGGTCAAAGGTTTTAGATTTATAGTTTGTATCGCCACATGCCTTCAAAGATCTATCAGTGGAGATGAAAATAGCTATTAGTTGTGAAAATTTTGGAGATGTTTATGCTCCTATCAACATCTTTTACACTTAGAGATATGGTAGCATTTTTAATCAATGACCTGCAATTTCCAGATATTTTGGTACTATATAGAAACCATTTTTTCAGAAATGATTACTGCGCAAGTGTCTTGAAATAACAGTTGCTTCACACTCCCTAGCTCTAATACAAAAACCACCAAATAGGACAATTCCGATGTAGCAAGACGTAATTCAGTACGGCCTGTGCTCGTTCTGGTGTATGACGGTGTAGAAAACGATATACGAGCAGCATTGTACAGGTCCATTTTCGGCTCAATTATCGGAAAAAGCAGCACGCGCGATACTGCCCTCCAAACTTTGAGACGTTCTCAAAATATCGCGTTGCGATGCCACAAGATTTGTCCCGCCGCTGCACTTACCGACTCACGATCGTGCAGTTTACGGTCAGGTAAGAAGCACTCAAAGGAGAAACCGATTTCATGGCGGCAGTGCTTTTTACTGGGCACGCTGCAATGCAAGCCGGAGCGCCCCTGCGTGCCTCCGAACTTCGGACAGAATTATTTAGCGAGGGGACGGCTTTCAACGCAGCAACATGACAGATGATGGAGAAGTGTCTTATCAGTCGATGCTGTTGATAGGCTGTTTATTTTATAAAATATGAGATTCTTTGTGCGTCCTAACTTCTTTTCTTATTCTCAGTGCCTGAGAGGGTGGTCGACACTCTTCTCATTTGCCTTACGGGCAAGGGAAACCATGCTGAAACCTTACGTAAAATTCGATTGTGTTCCAGGAATTCCGTGCTGTTAATCCGCATGTTACCGTTTCTTGTCATAATGAGCGAACTATCACGCTTGTTCCTCCTGCTGGAATTAGATTTATGCTGTCGTGCTGTCTGGCGCGATGAGAAGTTGTCTGTGCCGTATAAGCCCTTTCGAATTGGGGGTCGCTGTCGGTACAACTTTCCGTCTTCGGTATATCTGTCGTTAGCTTTTCCGTTTTTGGCAATTTCGGAAGTCAGTTCTTTTGATCTATCTCTGTGTGATTTTAAGTTAGCTAGTTCGTGTAGGAAATTATTATTCTTGTGATTCTACTTTCTCGTCGGTACTTGGTCGTAAAACAAAGGTACCCAAAAGGGATTGAAAACAGTGTGTGGGAATATAAATGGTAACATCTGCAGGTGATACTCCTATTCTCAGTGAGAGAGACCTCTTGAATGAACTGAATAGCTTATTGAGCAGGGAATATGGGTTATTAGTAAACCGAAGAAAGACGATAGTAATTAGGAGTAGCATAAATTTATCGTCAAAACTGAGGACCACGAAGTAGGCGAAGTGAAAGAATTTTAATACCTTAGAAGGAAAATAACACATGACGGCCGAAGAAAGGAAATAATAAGCAAGCTAGTAAGCGAGAGTGTTGTACCTAGAGGATAGTGTACATTATTCATCGCCAAAATAAGTCTACTAATATCAAATATAAGCCTCAATTTGAGAAAAATATGTCTGAAGGCGCACGTCGGAGTACAGTACTGGTACGGAGTGAATCACGGACTGTGGAAAAACTGGAAAAGAGGAGAGTCGAGACATCTGAAATGTGGTGCTGCAGGAGGATGCTGAAAATTAGGTGCACTGAGAAGAAATGAGGAGAGGAAAAGAGTAGGCGCCGAAAACATGCATTAGATGAAGGAGAAATATTATAGGACGTGTGTAAATACGTCGAGGAATAGCTTTCGTGATTATAGAGGGAGCTGTAGAGGATAAAAACTGTAGGGGAGGTGGAGTTACAGAGATTGAAACACAGCCAACAAATGATTAAAGACACTGGGCATAAGTTCGGAAATACGATAAAGACAAACGGAAGGAATTCGTTGCGGACTGCATCAAACAGTGGGCTGTCACGGAATGGAATTGAATGGATGCGAACGGCACCATTAAATGGTGATGTGATGACAGTAGCCGAACGCCAACGCAACACCGACATAATGTCAACACACCGTCAACGCAGTGCCAACGTAACGTCAATGCAACGCCAACTTAACGTGAAAGGAACGTCAACGGAAGTAAGGGAATAACATGTAGAATTTACTTAAGGCCACAGTAAAATTCATAACAAACGTTAAACAGTAAAGATAGCATACTGCTGGAAACTGAAAGAGTGAGGAAAGCTTTTTTTCCTTTTTTAAAAGTGATAAATACCGCTTATGGCCGCCAATACATGTTTTATTTGGGTTTGCTATTTTTACAGCTTGTCATTTTGAAGCCTGACTTATTTTACGCTTACAGATGACTTGACAAACCTTCGAAACTCGAAATGCAATTTGTTAACGGACTGACAGACACAAGCCGTATTTATTACGCTAAAAATTTAGAAAGGTTATGGACCCATGCTTAATCTTAGAATAGGAACAGTTTACTTTTTTTGGGGGGGGGGGGGGGATATGGTGCTGCCTCATACTGTAAACTAGCCGGCCGGCCGGGGTGACCGAGCGGTTCTTGGCGCTACAGTCTGGAACCGCGAGACCGCTACAGTCGCAGGTTCGAATCCTGCCTCGGGCATGGATGTGTGTGATGTCCTTAGGTTAGTTAGGTTTAAGTAGTTCTAAGTTCTAGGGCACTGATCACCTCAGAAGTTAAGTCCCATAGAGCTCAGAGCCATTTGAACCATTTAGTAAAATAGCCGTCAGAGAGTAAAAGGATTGTTTCGACCATACTCGCAATTGCCTTCCAGCTTTGCACAGTATGACGAGACACCACAACCATTACACTTTTATTAACAGAATCTGGCCGCGGAGGCCTACACAATTATAATAGTGAAAGTCTCGTCCAACCGTTTTACGAAATGAACATTTACTTCCTCCAGAAATTACACTACCGGCCATTAAAATTGCTACACCACGGTGATGACGTGCTACAGACGCTAAATTTAACCGACAGGAAGAAGATGCTGTTATATGCAAATGATTAGGTTTTCAGAGCATTCACACAAGGTTGGCGCCGTTGGCGACACCTACAACGTGCTGACATGAGGAAAGTTTCCAACGATTTCTCATAGGCAAACAGCAGTTGACCGGCGTTGCCTGGTGAAACGTTGTCGTGATGCCTCGTGTAAGGAGGAGACATGCGTACAATCACGTTTCCGACATTGATAAAGGTCGGATTGTAGCCTATCGCTATTGCGGTTTATCGTATCGCTACATTGCTACTCACGTTGGTCGAGATCCAGTGACTGTTAGCAGAATATGGAATCGGTGGGTTCAGGAGGGTAATACGGAAAGCCGTGCTGGATCGCAACGGCCTCGTATCACTAGCAGATGAGATGACAGCCATCTTATACGCATGGCTGTAACGGATCGTGCAGCAACGTCTCGATCCCTGAGTCAACAGATGGGGACGTTTGCAAGACAACAACCATCTGCACGAACAGTTCGACGACGTTTGCAGCAGCATGGACTATCAGCTCGGAGACCATGGCTGCGGTTACCCTTGACGCTGCATCACAGACAAGAGCGCCTGCGATGGTGTACTCAACGACGAACCTGGGTGCACGAATGGCAAAACGTCATATTTTCGGATGAATACGGGTTCTGTTTACATCATCACGATGGTCGCATCCGTGTTTGGAGACATCGCGGTGGACGTACATTGGAAGCGTGCATTCGTCATCGGCATACTGGCGTATCACCCGGCTGATGGTATGGGGTGCGATTGGTGACACCTCTCGGTCACCTCTTCTTCGCATTGACGGCACTTTGAACAGTGGACGTTACATTTCTGATGTGTTACGACCCGTGGCTCTACCCTTCATTCGATTCCTGCGAAACCCTACATTTTAGCAAGATAATGCACAACCGCATGCTGCAGGCCCTGTACGGGCCTTTCTGGATACAGAAAATGTTCGACTGCTGCCCTGGCCAGCACATTCTCCAGATCTCTGACCAATTGAAAACGTCTGGTCAATGGTGGCCGAGCAACTGGCTCATCACAATACGCCAGTCACTACTCTTGATGAACTGTGGTATTGTGTTGAAGGTGCATGGGTAGCTGTACATGTACACGCCATCCAAGCTCTGTTTGACTCAATGCCCAGGTGTATGAAGGCCGTTATTGCGGCCAGAGGTGTTATTCTGGGTACTGATTTCTCAGGATCTATGCACCCAAATTGCAAATTTTTTCGGATGAATTCAGGTTCTGTTTATACCACCATGACTGTCCCATCCGTGTTTGGCGACATCGCGGTGAACGCACATTGGAAGCGTGTATTCGTCATCGCCATACTGGCGTATCACCCAGCGTGATGGTATGTGGTGCCTGCCATTGGTTACACGTCTCGGTCGCTTCTTGTTCGCATTGACGGCATTTTGAACAGTGGACGTTTCATTTCAGATGTGTTACGACCCGTGGCTCTACCCTTCATTCGATCCCTGTGAAGCCCTACATTTCATCAGTATAATGCACGATCGCATGTTGCAGGTCCTGTACAGGTCTTTCTGGGTACAGAAAATGTTCGACTGCTGCCCTGGCCAGATCTCTCACCAATTGAAAACGTCTGGTGAATGGTGGCCGAGCAACTGGCTCGTCACAATACGCCATCACTACTCTTGCTGAACTGTGGTATCGTGTTGAAGCTGCATGGGCAGCTGTGCCTGTACACGCCATCCAATCTCTGTTTGACTCAATGCCCAGGCCTATCAAGGCCTTTATTACGGCCGGAGTTGGTTGTTCTGGGTACTGATTTCTCAGGGTCTATGTACCCACATTGCTTGAAAAAGTAATCACATATCAATTCTAGTATAATATATTTGTCCAATGAATACCCGTTTATCATCTACATTTCTTCTTGATGTAGTAATTTTAGTAGTGTATTGAGGGTATTGGACCGAAAAATGAACCATCATTTTTCTCCATTCAGAATGCTGTACGCTGTTTGTTTGGGCACCATAGCAGGGCGAGGTAGGATCCTGTAGTCTCTTGAGTGCCAGGTCACGCATAGCGTGGCCAGTGGCTAGCCGTCTGATGTGGACCCGCCCCTCTTTACCTCTCAATCCTTATCGTATTTGTGTGCCCTACACACATCCTCCAGAACGCGTCGGCGAGGCGACGACGGACGGCGAGAGCAGGCGGAGGTGACCCAGATCAGGCGGCTCGTTACGTAACACTCTGGCCGTTAACGGAACAGCTGAACAGACTCCGAGCACCGCTGTTTTCCACCCCGCCTTTCTCGCTTGTCCCCTAACGTTACGTCGCTCGCCGCTACGCTTCATTCGCTCGTCACATGTGCGGCTTTGTGTACTGTTTCTACCGCCCCCTGCCCTGCCCCCTGATTCACTCTCTCCGCCCCTCGACTTGTTTTGCCGCCTCTCGTCCTCTCCGTTCCGATCTCTCCGGCCGGCGTGTGCGCATCATAATTAGGTATGGAGATGCGGAGAAGCGGGTCAAGGTGCATCGGCGCTTGCTCGCTCGCGGACGACCGGTTGTGAGCCTCAGCCGGCACCGCCCTGACCGCGGCCAACCCGGCGCGCAGAGCGCCAGGCCCGCGCCCAGGAGCGGCGGCCGCTGCTGCTCTGTCCGCGGAATTGTCGCTCACATCTGCAGCAGTTTTATCTGACTGTCGGTATAGCCAGCCGACGTATAGCGCCGTATCTAAGCGAAAGAATGCAGGAAGTTGCACTTATCAACTCAACCAATATAGCCCAGCAACATAACACTGCCTCGCGAGAAATCATGTATGGTGTTCCCCAAGGCTAAGTCTTAGGTCCACTACTGTTTTTCAGACGTGCAAACGAACTTCCGTTCGTTGTACAACAAACGGCATTAATTCTTTTTGCAGATGAAACTAATATTGCAGTCGACACTGTAAGACAACGTGGTCTCCTGGCCTTCATTGTTTACATATACCGCACTCACAATCATATTCCGCACGTCAAGACGCTTCATTCGAACTCAAACTCGATAAGATAAAGTCAGTGTTGTATGAATTCATGTAAACGATATGCAATTAACAAGGAAGCGCACCGTGGTTGAAATACTCGAGCCTGGCGTACACACATACATTCCAGACACGACGGTCACAGAAGCTTTTAGTTCAGGAGAGAAACTGCACAACTGGACGCCAGTCCCTTCAGAGGACGACCCAGCCTATGTCGGTCGGTGACTGCCCATGTAGCTGACAGCGTTCGCCCAAGTGAAAGGAGGAACGACCCTGTGTTCGGCTTAAAAGTAAATTCCGCTACATTGTGTGGGAGCGGCCAGCCTATGCATTCTTTACACATAGCATGCAGTTTCAGAGATTTTCACAAGGAGTCAGCAAACGCCAAACGCCAATACTACAGGTTTCTGGATTGGTCGCCTTAAACGAAACGTCATTCTCCCGTTTTAGAAGAGCAATGCTGATTGGCAGACAATATTTCTGACGATTTGAGCTGAAGGGGTAATGGAAGAGACCGAAAGATATACCCCTTCACGTCTAGCGTCGAGAGGCGCCGTTTCGTTGTCGCTCTTGGAGTGAGGAACAAGTCTCTTCTCAGTACTTCACTGGGAGAGCACCTCTGTCGAGAGCGAATCGAAGTGCTACTCTATAATGAGTCCTTGCGATTAAGCGTTGTTCACTGTGTTGGCTGACACACTTATTGTGCGGTGTGACAGAGTTATAGTTAAATGCCTGTGAGCGAATTTTGAGTGGCATCGCGGTGGACCGGTGTACCACGCCAATAGTTAGACTAGGGGCGAATAGAAATCCTTGACATCGTCAAGGTGTAGGGAGAGTTTGATTGGCGAAGGTTAATCCAGATAGAACGAGAGTTATCTTATTTGTCAGCAGCGAGCAACGCAGACAGCAGTCATCGCAGCTTACGATATTGTGCGCTACAGATATTGCGAACCCCATATTTCCTCCACAACAGTACACTTCACTGCATTTCACACGCAACAGCCTCGACCGTACCTAGCAACATTGTAACAGATAATTATTCAAGTTGATTAGGTGCAGCTCTCAGCCATTCTGCCAAGTCAACAACCATCTTAAACTTTGTATAGAAATTTCATTAGCGAATCCTATCCTTGAGAGATACTTTCACATTCCGAAAAGAACCAGGATATACCTTGTTCAATTCATAACTAAAAGTGCCATTGTGATTTCTCAGAATTTTTGCAAAATAGATAATAACTTTTGTTAGTTTCATGTTTTTCTTACACTAACTAGCACTACTCCAGTACCCAAGTATCCCACTAGTTACGTAAGAAATTTTGTGAATTTTTGTGTCATTTCCTTACAGCAGACGACTCCAGAAGATATTTATTGCTGAAAGTTTTTCAAGCATTACTCTTTAGAACGTTTGGAGCGTCTGTTTGACTTCTGTAGTAGTGTGGGGGTGGAAATTGCATCTTGCAGGAGCCACAGGGTAAAGGGTACATCTCAGATTAATTCGTTGTGCAGAATAACAGATCAACCCCACACCTCAGAATACAAGCACACATACAGAAACAGAAGACATGTAAACAAAGTTCTTAAAACCGGTTTTCTGCGAATAGTCGGTCGCTCATTTTCAAAAAGACGCAACATATTCGGTTCTTCACATGTAGGGGTACTACACCAAGGATAAGTGTGACATATGGTGAGGAAATGACAAATAGGGCGAGAACTTCAAAGTTCTTAGTTGTCCGTATCAATGAGAATTTAAACTGAAAAAAAGCGCATTTTGAAACTGCTAAAACAACTTATTTCAGCCACCTTTGCACTTATAATTATTGCAAATCTTGAGGAGAGACAAATCAGTAAAATGATATTATTTGCATTTTTTCATTCAATAATGTCACATGGAATAATGCGCTGGGGTAACTCGTCTTTGAGAAAGAAAGTCTTCATCGCTCAAAAACGTGCTGTAAGAATAAATAATATGCGGCGCTCGCACACGATCATCTTGTAAATATCCGTTTAAGGAGTTGGGCATTCTGACAACTGCTTCGCAGTGTATTTGTTCCCTAGTGAAGTTTGTTGCAAATAATCCACTGCAAGTCAAAGGGAACCATGATGTACAGAATTACAATACAAGAAAGAAAAATGACGATCATTACTCCACAGTAAGGTTGTCTGTAGAACAAAAACGGGTGTACAATGCTGCAACAAAAAATTTTGCCGGCCACGGTGGCCGAGCGGTTCTAGGCGCTCAGTCCGGAACCGCGCGAGTGCTACGGTCGCAGGTTCGAATCCTGCCTCGGGCATGGATGTGTGTTGGTTGGTTGGGGGAAGAGACCAAACAGCGAGGTCATCGGTCTCATCGGATTAGGGAAGGAAGTCGGCCGTGCCCTTTCAAAGGAACCATCCCGGCATTTGCCTGGAGCGATTTAGGGAAATCACAGAAAACCTAAATCAGGATGGCCGGACGCGGGATTGAACCGTCGTCCTTCCGAATGCGAGTCCAGTGTGCTAACCACTGCGCCACCTCGCTCGGTCATGGATGTGTGTGATGTCCTTAGGTTAGTTAGGTTTAAGTAGTTCTAAGTTCTAGGGGACTGATGACCTCAGAAGTTAAGTCCCATAGTGCTCAGAGCCATTAGAACCAAAAAATTTTGTTCGCTTACCCAGTGATGTAAAATGTCTAACAGAGAGCAAAGTAAAATTTGAAAACACACTAAGGAAGTTTGCCCTTGACAACTACTTTTGTTCCATAGAGGAATTTCTGTTGTAATGTGTAAAAGGTAGTGAATAAAAACTACTAATTCACATCTGTCTAACTTTTTCATTTACGAAAAAAAATCTTAGAAATGTTCAGCGTGTAAAGATATGTGCAATGTAGAATGACTGGTTCCGTTTCAATATAAAATTTTGTCGTGCAAAAAGGTCCACGGAATATGTAACTAACTGGACCCCGCCTCGCTCGGTCGCTAGCACTGAGACGCGGACGCGGTAACTCGATATCACATACAAGTGCACGCAAAGAGCTGCAACATGACCTGACATCGACTCGACTAATGTCTGAGGTTATGCTGAAGACAACTGACACCATGAACCCTGCAGGGCTGTCCATGAATCAGTAACAGTACGAGGGGCTGGAGACCTCTTCTGAACAGCACGTTGCAAAGCATCCCAGATATGCTCAATTATGTTCATGTCTGGGGAGTCTGGTGGGCAGCGGAAGTGTTTAAACTCAGAAGAGTGTTCCTGGAGCCACTCTGTAGCAATTCTGGACTTGTGGGGAGTCGCATTGTCCCGCTGGAATCGCCCAAATCCGGCGGATTGCACAGTGGACATGAATGGATGCAGGCAATCAACGGAATGCTTAAGTAAGTGTCACCTGTCAGTCGTGTCTAGACGTATCAGTGGTCCCATATCACTCCAACTGCACACGCCCCACACCATTACAGAGCTCCCATCAGCTTGAACAATCCTTACTGACATGCAGAGTTCTTGGATTCGTGAGTTTGTCTCCATACCCGTACACGTCCATCCGCTCGAGACAATTTGAAACGAGACTCGTCCGACCAGGCACCATGTTTCCAGTCATCAACAGTCCAATGCCGGTGTTCACGGGCGCAGGCGAGGCATAAAGCTTTGTGTCGTGCAGTGATAAAGGGTGCACGAAAGGGCCTTCAAATGGCTCAAATGGCTCTGCGCACTATGGGACTTAACTTCTCAGGACTGAGCTCCTGTGAACGTGCCGGCACGGAGATCCGTACGCTATGGCTGCTCAGAGGGAACTGGGTTCGGTCGCGGCGGCGGCAGATTTAAATACCCTCCGCCCGCGGCGCGCTCCCTCCGACGTCATCTCGCCGTCGCAATCTGTTCCACCGCGCGACCGTGGCGTGGGGCGCGGACGGCGGAGGGAGCGCGCCGCGGGCGGAGGGTTTTTAAATCTGCCGCCGCCGCGACCGAACCCAGTTCCCTCTGAGCAGCCATAGCGTACTGATCTCCGTGCCGGCACGTTCACAGGAGCTCAGTCCGTCAGTTCACCTGATGATGGCGACATGTATGATCGCCGAAATATTGTGCCCGTTGGACACTATAGACCGGCAGCACACCCGTGGATATTTTGATTAAGTTTTTCTTTGTTTGCGTCTGAAAGGTACCAGCGCTGAAATATTCAGTGTTGATTTCTTGGGCGTGTAGGGCAACAGCGAACCACCATGTGACGCAATGGTCAGGTGGCACAGGTGCTTCCAGCGTAGTCAGACAAGTCTGAGTGACGGAGGACGAAGTGGAGGCGGCTCTGGTGCTGGAAGACAGTGAATATTAGTCACGGATGAGGTTCTGATGTCCTGCACCGACGTTTGTAACATGTCAAACGTCGCCACCCGCTTCCATTCAAAAAGCCGCTGATCAGAATTACGAACGGAAATGTTGCACCTGTATCAGGTCAGTCCAGATGTTTGGGCGCCTAATCGCGTGTTAATAGCGCTGAGCTTACAGTTGTGACCCTGAGATACAGGAGTGGATTCACCACCGACGAAAGACGCGCAGACCCAGCCATCATCAGGCAAAGTGACGGTGAGTCTCTCTTGGCACTGCGGTAGTGTGCTGCTGGCAGATGATGCTTTCCTACTGCCTAATTCTCCTGGCGTTTGTGTGGCAGGAAGACGAAGCATCAAGGGGAGCTGTCCAAGGGGGGGGGGGGGGAAGTGTTTTAGTCCCAGCTCATTCTGGACATGACACACACACACACACACACACACACACACACACACACACACACACACACACACACACGAGTGTCGTTTCTTGGTGCTGATCTTCTGCACTCCTGACGTCATAAATCAGTCTGAATAAGGCTCGCCACCATTGCATTGAGCCGCGAGGCTGAGTTAAGCTCACCAATCCACCGTCTATATCTGAAAGCCTTGTAGCTTTTCAACTACTCTCAGAAAGGATCCGAGGTGGGATCGCTGGACTGGAATATGTTGACCGTTCAACAGTTCATACGCCGCCTCCAACTGGCTGCCATAAACTTCCGCTGATGACCGCCACGACAACATAACAGAAATACAGCTGAAAGTCAATAAGGAAAGAGTCACACAAAACGCCATACTCCGGTTTCCACGAAAACTAATCGAATACATTGGTTTCAGTTAAACCTAGCGAAATCCGCTTCGTCAATTGGACCTCGTCTCCAGTTACCTACTGACGTAAGGCGCGCACCTTCTTAAGATCTGCAGGCTCCCTAAAGCGCAACACTCGTCTAGAGAAATCGGAGGAGGACTAAACTGAAGACCACAGCCACGCATGGGAACGTACGTGCGTTTCTTGCAGTCTTTTCGTATTTATAAAGTGACATTGTTGTCCACGAATGGTCGCTAACTCCCAATTCAGAAGATTAAACACTTTAAAGCATGAACACCACGGACGACACAAGGCTACTAATCGTGCGAGAGTGCCAGCCAACTTGCTCAGGTATCGAAAGTTCCAAACTGCTCCGCAAAATTGTTTTGCCTGCAGGTCTTTCTGCGGATCAGGGGACGATTACAGGCGTTTCAGTTGGCCGTTTGCTGCTCACAGAACAAGCATTACTCTGCAAAATGCCGCTTCCTGTGAGAAGTCTAGAGAACGCCGCTCTGTTCTGGGAACACCACCCACACTTGAATACCGGGCGGTACAACGAACCCCCGTCCTTCAGGTACTGGAAACTGGCTCTGACGTCCACCAGCATGAGACAAGTACCCTCTGCCTTGCATTTCACAGGGGCTTGCACAGTACTTGTGTATGTATGAAGTTTATGTAGGAATAGTGCGATGCGTTTTCTGATGTGGATGGAGTCAAAACTTGCATTAGGAGAGAGATGATGCAATTACGTATAACGCTGCATACATTGATCAGTCAAAACATTATGACCACTTCTGGTAAACCTTCCGGGATGTAAGGTCGTGGTCCATGAAACACTTCAGCTTCTAACGTTTCGTCCAGAGCTGCGCTGAACATCTTCAGAGGGGGGTTTCTCCTCCGGTGAGTCTTGCCGACTGACGGGTCGGACGTCTGAGAGCGACTTATATATCGTAGAAAGTGGGCGTGACCAGAGTTACACGTGATATGCAGAGATAATCTTTGTCAAAGATAAAACTTAACTATCGATCGTAATCTCGTCACGGATAAAACTGTCTAGCAATTCTGTAGTGCTACTGTCCAAATATCACTAAGTTTCATGGTTTCTTCTTTCCGATTAAAATTATCCCTATGTTTATATATTTCAATTGCTTCTCTACAAAGCCGTGGGTAATAGTTCGTCGTCGTAGATAAAATTTTTGTTTCGCAAAACTTCACTTGATGATTTCCTGGCTGAAAAGCGTGTTCTGCTACAGCCGATTTATCTGTTTTTCCTAGTCGGCAAAGACTTCTGTGTTCTTTTAACCGTGTATTTACGCTTCTTTTTGTTGTTCCAACATAAACTTTACCACATGTACACGGAATTTTATATGCGCCACTGGCTGATAGAGGAGCGCGTTTATCTTTTACAGACCGAAGAACATGACAAATTTTCTTCGTTGGTCTAAAAACAGGTCTAATATCATGTTTACTTAAAATCTTTCCAATCTGATCCGCTACTTTCTTTATAAAAGGGAGAGAGACTGTATTCTTCCATCGTTTTTCGGACTTGTCCTTAAGCTTTTTGTAGTTTGGGTGCAGAATTCTGCTTACTTCTTTCTTTGAGTAGCCATTTTTCTCAAAAGCGTGCTCCAGATGTTTTATTTCGTCGTCTAGATACTCCGGCGTGCAAATCCGTCTGGCTCTGTCAACGAGACTTGTAATCACACCTCTCTTTTGTTTTGGATGGTGGTTAGAGTTTTTATGTAAGTATCTGTCTCTGTGCGTTATTTTTCTAAAAATCTGTTGTTTCAATCTTCCATCCGTCTGTCTCATAACTAACATTGTCTTACTTCCAGTCATTTCCAGTGGAATAATGAATTTTATGAACAACTTAATGGCGTAGCAATGGGTAGCCCATTGGGTCCTGCAGTAGCTAATTTCTACATGGAGAAATTCGAACAGTCAGCCTTGGAAAAAGCAGATAAGAAACCATCTCGCTGGTATCGGTATGTAGACGATACATTTGTGGTCTGGCCACATGGTAGAGAAGCCTTAGGCGAATTTTTTGATTACCTTAATAATATAAATCCAAGAATCCAGTTTACCATGGAGAGAGAAAATGATAACAAAATACCGTTTTTGGATGTTTTAGTTATGAGACAGACGGATGGAAGCTTGAAACAACAGATTTTAAGAAAAATAACGCACAGAGACAGATACTTACATAAAAACTCTAACCACCATCCAAAACAAAAGAGAGGTGTGATTACAAGTCTCGTTGACAGAGCCAGACGGGTTTGCACGCCGGAGTATCTAGACGACGAATTAAAACATCTGAAGCACGCTTTTGAGAAAAATGGCTACTCAAAGAAAGAAGTAAGCAGAATTCTGCACCCAAACAACAAAAAGCTTAAGGACAAGTCCGAAAAACGATGGAAGAATACAGTCTCTCTCCCTTTTATAAAGAAAGTAACGGATCAGATTGGAAAGATTTTAAGTAAACATGATATTAGACCTGTTTTTAGACCAACGAAGAAAATTTGTCATGTTCTTCGGTCTGTAAAAGATAAACGCGCTCCTCTATCAGCCAGTGGCGTATATAAAATTCCGTGTACATGTGGTAAAGTTTATGTTGGAACAACAAAAAGAAGCGTAAATACACGGTTAAAAGAACACAGAAGTCTTTGCCGATTAGGAAAAACAGATAAATCGGCTGTAGCAGAACACGCTTTTCAGCCAGGAAATCATCAAGTGAAGTTTTGCGAAACAAAAATTTTATCTACGACGACGAACTATTACCCACGGCTTTGTAGAGAAGCAGTTGAAGTATATAAACATTGGGATAATTTTAATCGGAAAGAAGAGACCATGAAACTTCGTGATATTTGGACAGTAGCACTACAGAATTGCTAGAGAGTTTTATCCGTGACGAGATTACGATCGATAGTTAAGTTTTATCTTTGACAAAGATTATCTCTGCATATCACGTGTAACTCTGGTCACGCCCACTTTCTACGATATATAAGTCGCTCTCAGACGTCCGACCCGTCAGTCGGCAAGACTCACCGGAGGAGAAACCCCCCTCTGAAGATCTCCAGCGCAGCTCTGGACGAAACGTTAGGAGTTGACGAGTTTCATGGACCACGACCTTACATCCCGGAAGGTTTACCAGAAGATATGTCATCCGGTCGTGAAAGCTTTCGTACTATTATGACCACTGCCCACCGCGGGCACGTGACGTGGTAACAAAAATATGTATGGGCTGCAGGCGGGGAAGTCCATTGAGATAAGTGACATTGACGAAGGGTAGATTATTGCTGCGCAGAACTTGTGAACGAGTATGTCTAAAACGGCGAAGCTGGTGAAATATTCACGTGCTACCGTCTTGAGCATCTAAGGAAAGAGGTAGGAGGACAGCGACACTACCACTGGGTGCTAAATGGTTGTACATCCATGACTTTTCACAGAACGTGAGGTTCGGGGGCTTGTCTGTTCTGTGAAGGAGGATATATAGTGATCTGTGGCATCTTTAAGAAAGAGCGCATTGCTGATGGACGCACAAGTGCTTTGGAGCACACCGTTCATCATACATTGTTAAACATGGAGCTCCGCAGCCGACCATCCCTACGTGTTCACATGTTGACCGAACGACATCTACAGTTACGACAGCATTGGGTACGGAACTGTCGGGATTCGACCGTCGATCAATGGAAACGTATCGGCTCTCCGGGTGATTCACATTTTTGCTTCACTAGATCGCCGGTCGCCTCCACAAACGCCATCATCGAGGTAAACGGCGGCTCGAACCGTGCAGTGCGACACGGACGCAGGCTGGTTAGAGCAGTATTATGCTATGGGAGCCGGCCGAAGTGGCCGTGCGGTTAAAGGCGCTGCAGTCTGGAACCGCAAGACCGCTACGGTCGCAGGTTCGAATCCTGCCTCGGGCATGGATGTTTGTGATGTCCTTAGGTTAGTTAGGTTTAGCTAGTTCTACGTTCTAGGGGACTAATGACCTCAGCAGTTGAGTCCCATAGTGCTTAGAGCCATTTGAACCATTTTTTTTTGCTATGGGAGACATTCTCCTACGCTTTCATGGGAGCTGCGCGAACCACTTGAAATCCTTCATGCTTGATGTCTTCCACAACGGCGATATCATCTTTCAGCTGTGTACTTGTCTGAACCATGTTCAAGTGGTTTGAGGAGCATTATAGTGAACTCAGGGTGAAGTCCCGATAACCACATTCGCCTGATGTAAATAGTATGGAAGCCATCTGGGTCGCTATCGGGCGCCACTATCGCGTACGCAAATCAGTGGCCTGTTATTTATGAGAAATACATGACGTGTGGGTAGACATCTAATGCCACATACCTCCACAAACCTACCAACAAACTGTCGGATCCCTGATATGGAGAACCAGCGATGTATTTCGTTCGAAAGACGGATAAACGAGCTATTAAGCAGGTTGTGGTAATGCTTTGACTCGTCAGTGTATATTTCCAGGCAGGTCTAGATAAGATTCCAAAGTGATCCAAAGCTTAACTTGCTTTAACGCATAGAAATTTAAAATTGTGTCCTTCACAAAACATAGTAAAGTATGACTACATTATGAATGAGTAACAATTGGTATTAGTCAGTTCTAAGAATAAGAATAGGATATCAACTGGAGTGATCGATTAGTCTCAGTTGTAGGTAAGGAGGGTAGTACAGTTCGGTTCATTGGCATCTGCGCTGTGAAATTATTTACGGTCTAATGAAGTTAAAATCAAGTTTGCAGACGCGATCAGCAGCATTAATGTGGAAAAAAGACGACGCGACGTCTTGCAGAAACCTTTTGAAGGATGTTGGGGGATAGAGTTACTCCTCGGTATTTTTCAATACATAAGAGCATTATCCGATCTATTTTGCGTTACTTTCTGATGGAAGAGTCTTTCACAGCTACCCACAGACGCAAGAGTAGGTAACAGTACAGACTAATTTGACTGAAAATTTCTGGATTTCCGTGGCAAATCATCGAGTTCTGAGTTGGTTTTCGTAAATTACACCTCCGACTTCAATAAAGTTTAGAATTGTGTTTCCAACACCACTTCTAGCTCTTCTGAGGTCACATTAGCTTTCCTTTATGGGCACTATTCGTAATCCGAAGGATCAAATCGTCTCTTGTGCTTATGATTTCTTTGTAGACTTTGCCTATCAACCGTCCCCGCAGACAAAAATCTGTACGGGTAAGGTCTGGGAGCATTGGTGGGCAAGAAACGTGAACATTTATGTCGATCCACATTCCGGGGAATGTTAAGTTTAGGCGGTGGGTCACCTAGCGACTAGAATGTGCAGGGACGTCGACATTCTGGAAGAACATACCCATTCTTGTGACCAAAGAAACCTCTTGCAGCGATGTTGGAAGGTCGTTTTCAAGGAAGTCTCGGGAATGGGGCAGTAACACAACATGCCCAATCAAGGCCCTGTCTATCACAGGCCATTACACGTCTACAGAGAAGCGTTCTGGGACCTGTGTCTTCACAAAGGCACGCGGGTTTTCGTCGCATCACGGATGTGAGTTACGAGTGTTGTTAATGCCTCCACGAGTGTAAGTGGCTTCAACAGTAAAGCGAGTTAATTGGATGCCTCGGCGATTTGCAGCCAGCCAGCGAGAGATTCCAGTCGTCTGCCTTCATCTCGTTCTCAAAGTTTTTGCTACGACTGCGGTTGATAAGGATAGAGGCCGTGCGTCCGTAATCTCCGTCGTATTCTTGCATGCGTGAATGCGCGCAGAAATTCTGCGTATGCCTGTTGAGGTACTATGTTCTCCCAACTGAATAATGTCCTTTACTTCGTCGACGCTCTCTGTTCCTTTGCACGCGCAGATGAAATGTGATTGCTGGGCACTGCACCAGTCGCACACAGTTTAGTGGAGACACGAGAAAATACGCGTGAATCTGATGCCCTGCGGTTAGGAAGTCATCCATCGTATTCTCCACAAGCAGTGTTTCCGTTACCAGACGCAGACGCAAAGCCGTGTGGGCATACTCTGCATTTGCAAATACGCGCGGCACGCTTCAGCTATCCAGTGGAACTAGCCAGCAAATCACAATCGTAACCACGTGAGAAATGTATCTGAAGTCGAGCGCAACTTCACAACTTGATCTTCACAAGAAAAATGACAATCGGCAAATTAACTGATAACAACTGCGGTAACAACGAGCGGTTTAAAAACCAGCTGTATCTCTGGTAACGAAGCACAGTTGTTCACGTATTATACGCAATGTTGTATTCGAGTTAGTCGATAGTAGCACTTCCTGTAATATTCACTATTACATTATTACTCGCGAAACACCTTTTGTGCTTACTAGGCATATTATCAACAGCTCCATTTGTCCGCAGCTCGTGGTCGTGCGGTAGCGTTCTCGCTTCCCGCGCCCGGGTTCCCGGGTTCGATTCCCGACGGGGTCAGGGATTTTCTCTGCCTCGTGATGACTGGGTGTTGTGTGATGTCCTTCGGTTAGTTAGGTTTAAGTAGTTCTAAGTTCTAGAGGACTGATGACCATAGATGTTAAGTCCCATAAAAAAAAACAGCTCCATCCATTTACTGCTTCATTCACCACCGGTCTGACGGGTGGATCGGCAGTTCGTGTCTCTTTACCAAGGCCCCAGTATGCTGATGTTAGAACAGAATCATTACCTCACTCTCTGGGGCAGGACTTTGACTTAAAATTCTGTGTGTGTGTGTGTGTGTGTGTGTGTGTGTGTGTGTGTGTGTGTGTGTGTGTGTGTGTGTGATTCTGTGTTTCTCTTGAAGATGATTGTACCTTTATTTACCGATACTGATTTGAGCTCGAGTTATTTGCAGTAGTAATGTCCGTTGCGTACTGCGTAATCAGCTATCTACCTCGCGCCAATCTTTGTATCCAGACGCAGCCAAATTGCTCGCAATAGTGACTTGCCTAGTGGTTACGTCGCTGAAGTTGGGGGCGATTTTCCGCCTCCTACAGTCTCAATAGTTTATTTTTCTTGCTGTTCAAGTCCAACTCCTTTCGCAGCAACAAATTCATTTTCAAGGGACTGGCTCTGTCATTCGATACAACAGTTTCATTTATGACTCGGCAATAAATGGAAAACACTATTATCACGAGAAGTTCTTGAGTAGGCACGCAACTTCTTATCTACTGCCAAATTTGGTATTATTTCACTTGGACAGACCTTTCTCGGAGGTTAAAAAAAAAACTAAGTGACAGAAAAAGTATCCCAGGACCAGGTGCGTTTCAAACCCGGACTTTTGGTTTCGTATTCTGACACTTATGCATTAGGTCACCAAAGCCACACCTTTGGATAGCTAGTTAATAAATTTGTGTCCAGCCTTCGCAAGTCGAGTGCTTTTGTGAAAATATATAGTTTTAGCTTGCATGATGTACTGACAGATGCTCATGAAAAAGTTTTCTTTGCTAGTTTAGTCACTGCAGCCCCTAATCATCCTGCACTTATGATTCGTTTATAATGATTCTCTTTTCACCTAAAAGTACAGCATGTGTTGCAGAAAGGGAGGTCACGTAAAGCCACCGCTCGTAGCACCTGAAGATAACGACCTAATAGGAAAAATACGGTGTAAAGTGCCGTCGACTAGGCAGCGCAACCTCGGATGGCGTGTGTATATTGCAACAACTCGTTGGAGTACTTTTGAAAGGAGACGCTACGGATTTTGGCTGAGGCGATGTAAGAAGAGCACGGAAAACTCAGATCTTGATTGGGGTTTCAACCGGAGTCCGTCCGAATGGGAATCGACTGTGCCGCTAAGCTCGCTAAGACGACTACGCTTTGTGTGTGTGTGTGTGTGTGTGTGTGTGTGTGTGTGTGTGTTCCGAAGTTAGAAACTCGGTCTCGGTTCAAAATTCCCTCCTTTTCAGACGCACAGAGCTACTCCTCGCAAAATGGCCTGTCTTATCTTCCTAAATAGCCACGGACATTGTCGATTGGTTACGTAGCCTCTTGGTATGACGACATTTCACGGTATTAGGAATGTCTCGCGCATAAACCAGTTGCTTTAGCTGGACCCAGTGATAGTAATCCAAAGGACTGAGGTCGGCTGAACGCGCAGCTCGTGGAATGTCGCCAAAATGAGCCGGGCCGCTGTCCACATCTACGTCCATATCCGTGTCCTACAAAACCAATGTGAAGAGCATCGGAGAAGGTTCTTCCCTCTGCACCAGTTATCAGGATTTGGTCCGTGAAGGGAGCAGGGGAAGGGCCATTGCTTAAACGCCTCTGTGCATGCTTTAATTAACTTACTCTTGTCTCCTCGGTCCCTACGTAAACGACGGGTAGCGGACCGTAGTATATTTCTGTAGCCGGCCGGAGTGGCCAAGCGGTTCTAGGCGCTACAGTCTGGAACCGCGCGACCGCTATGGTCGCAGGTTCGAATCCTGCCTCGGGCCTGGATGTGTGTGACATCCTTAGGTTAGTTAGGTTTGAGTAGTTATAAGTTCTAGGGGACTGATGACCTCAGATGTTGAGGCCCATAGTGCTCAGAACCATTTGAACCATATATTTCTGTATTCCTGACTCAGCTGTAGTAGTTGGAACTTAGTAAGAAGGCTCTCGTTGGATGGTCTGCATCTGTTTCAAGCGTCTCCAGTCGAGGTTTTCCAGAATTTCCGTGAGCCAAACAAATCTGTGACCATTCGTGCTGCGCTTCTCTGTATGCGTCGATAACGCATGTAAGTCGTATTTAGTATGGGACGAACACACTTTAACTGTGTTGTAGATTGAGGCCCCTGAGGGTTATGTAACTTCCTTTCTAGACTGATTGATTTTTCCGAGTAATCCACCAGTGAACAGAAGTCTACCACCTGATTTACTTGAGTCGTGATCATTCCACTTCATATCGTCATTTTGCGTTTTGTGAAGAGCGCTATTTTACATTTCTAAATATTTGAAGTAAGCTAAAAATCTTTCCACAAGTCTGAAATGTTATGACAGTCTGTGTGCATATTTGTGCAGCTTTTCGGACAGTACGGAGCGGTTCTAGGCGCTTCAGTCCGGAACCGCGCTGCTGCTACGGTCGCAGGTTCGAATCCTGTCTCGGGCACGGATGTGTGTGATGTCCATAGGTTAGTTAGGTTTAAGTAGTCCTAAGTCTAGGGAACTGATGACCTCAGATGTGAAGTCCCATAGTGCTTAAAGCCATTTAGACCATTTTTTTTTCGGACAGTACCGGGTAGTTATAATTAAAGTCCAGGCGCTCACGGGGTTCCAGTGTGGGCTGTAATTGTCGTACCTGAGCGAAACTCTGTCAATATGGTAATGCATTAATGGGGAACCGATTTACGCTGGAAAAAATTAGTTCCAATTTTGGCCACCAGGTGCAAACCTGGCGCTGTACAGCATCTCGTCGACGACTCCAGTGCTCGTATTGAGCAAATTGCGAAAGAGGCGTTTAATGCCGGAAATGCATATCCTCCTATTTCCATCTATTGTACCATAAATTTTTTCCTTATTTTGTTACCTGAAGATATGACATTTCGGTTCCTTTATATATTGTAATTATTTTACTATTTGTATATACATTTATTTATGCATTATGTAGATGTATAATTGGTTTGTTTTGTAAATATTATTTGTATTTTTACGCTGGGTCTGGCCTAGGGAAAACTATGCTATCGAACGATTACATCGATAGGTCGTGTGGAGAACCAAAGTGTTTAGGATCTTTGGTAGTGTTAACTCTGCCGCGTGGAGCGCGGGCAGAGCGGAGTCGGGCTGGAGTAGGGCGGTGGAGCAGGCGTGTTGTGTGACGCTCCCGCGAGTTGCCGCGCTTTCGGGGTTTGGCAGCATGTAATTGCGCTCGACTCGCGATGATAGTTTCTGACATGGTGTCGCGGACGGGAAGCATTAGGTGGCGCACATCAAGAGCCCGTTTCGCCTGGTGACCGTGTCGAGAAGAAGGCGCGCCAACATCCAGCTTCTGCAACAGCGACGGCCGACAATGAGTGACTGTCGCCACCTCCTCGATCGACGACTTCAAACCTTCAATCAACCACCAACGAAGACTAAAAGCACGTAAAGTTTTAGAACTGTATGGCAGACCTCTGCTTTTCAAACTGTTGCATCACAAAAATACAGCAACTTAGCATGAAACTTTGTTCTCATTGTCCCAATTGCATTACCAAGCAGGGTCCCTTCCTTTTCCGAAATGAACTCGAGTATCGTTGAAATTTATACGCCAGCATTAAAGTAATATCATTAGATTTCACTGCTTTAATATCGAAGTTCAGTTAAAGTATTCATAGCTGGCTACAATATTTAGAGTACACAAGCACAAATTAAGAGTGCGAGATTTGTTATCATATTTTAGCTTACCTGTGACTGCAGCTCAGCTTGGTACGTACTAAATTTTACTATTGTTAATTGTTCAGAATCATTTACTTCAAGTTCAAAGTTAAATCTCTTATTTATAAATTGCGTAGATTCGTGTAGCTTTTTTGAGATGATTGTTGAGGTAGCTCAAGACTAACCTTATTTTATCTAATTTCGTAGTGCTTCAGAAACAAAGTTCACTATTAATTTCAGTCACTAAATTAATTTCAGTTTTCCGGTTTTATTAAATCTTTTGCTAAATTAAGTCAGAGTGTAGCGAAATTTATTACTTCTGACAAACATTGTTTTCACACAACACGTGTCAACCTTCAGTTGCCACGCTTTCAGTGCTAATTATATGTGCATTAACCTTTCTTTTTCAGTTATTATAATAGTTGTCCATAGGACTGGCGACCGTAATTTCCCAAAATCTCAAATATCTAATTAACGCCAGTTAATTGTTAACGTAACGACCGCATATTTACTTTCTTTATTAACTTTACCCCTTTTCAAAATTAATTTCCACCAATTTCATTTGAATTTTTCCTTTCATTTAAATGTTATCCTCCATCCCTCTTTACCGACAGATTAACTTCAGTGACGATAGCTTTTCCCAAATTTCCATTAGGTGCACGTGGTTTAGTTTTTCACTGTCATTAAGGTCGATAAGTGAGGGAGAGGTTACAGGCGGTTAATAATGAAATCGACGTTACGCCTTTCTCACGTGTTTGACCTTTTCTGCCCACGTACCGTTCATAGTCTATTTCACTCCATTTCTTTGTGTCTCTCTCGCATTCGCGGTCTTCGCTAAGCCGTCGGCACACGGACCGTGCTGTCGAACGTTAACGTTGAGCGTGCCCAGTTCAACGTGCTGCTGAACGCTCAGGAACGATGCGACTTGTGCATACGGTACGTGGGCCCCAACGTGGTATACGCGATCGCAACGCACTCCAGCGACAGTTGAGGGATGTTTCTAGTTCGTGTATCACACTGTTTACTCAACGGGCGCGCGTAAAATTCCCACGTTAGCTCTATTAAAATATACATTTCCTTCATGGTCCACGAAAAGGAAAGTACCATGTCCAATCAATAAGGACACAGGCTTATAAAAATTCCATTACAAACAGTGCGGTACAAATTTGGAATACTTCTCCGCATAAGATAAACATTATTTCATCATTCCTACATTTTAGTAAAACCCCAAGGTCAGTCTTACTTGATCACTGTTCCTTCGCAGTAGCAGAATCTTTGTAACATGTGAATTACGAAGTGTAAAAGAAAAAGGAGCAAAATATCTTTATACAAGTAGCGCAAGCTGTCTAGTAAAATAAGCCAATCGAACAAAGTCACCCCACAAAAAAAGGTGAGCTTATATTTATGTAACATCAAATATTATAACATATGTGAAACTAATAATAAAGTATCAGAACCTAATAAAAACACAAATGTTAGGAAAAAAAAATTGAAAGTGTTCCGACGCGAACCACCGCCCCAACAAAAACGCCATCAGTGGTCAGAGACGTTACTCATTACGCTACAGCAAAAACAAAATTCTTGGGCTTAGCCATATTGTCTTACCCCTTGCTAAAAACATTAATCGTAGATAATTATGTTACTAATTGAAATTCAAGTATAACAAATTGTACCAAGAACAATGCGTTTTGGTTGGATCTTCAGTGTATCGCTGCCTTCAAATAGCCTACTCTCACAATACACAAGTTACAATAATTCTTTTGTCACAAATGTGATGTTTCTCATTATTTTATTGGAACGAATAACACAGTTAACAACGGGTTTTCCAGTGATTCTCTATTTGCTGGTGCTCAGAAACGGCATATATACATATAGGCTCGAAATGAATGCCAATATGGCGCCTCACAACTCTTGTACTGAAGGGAGACAGCGTGCGTGTGACGTAGGTGGCGTAGTGCCATCTCATTGGTCAACGCTCAGACGCACGTTCAGAATATCTGACATGCCAGATATTGCTCTGCACGTTCGGAAAGACCCCCGAACGTGCTATTCCACGCTGTGACGTCAGAAACTCGGCACGCTCAACGATCAACGTTCGGATGCACGGTCCGTGTGCCGGCGGCTTTACGGCGGCAGCTGTGGCCACGCTGCGTGCCGCCAGCAGCCTGCTGGCCGGGCAGAGGCCGCGCGTAGGAGCGGCGGCGGCGGCGGCGGCGGCGGCAGTGAGAGCAGCGCAGCGCCTGACACAGAGTGAGTGAGTGACAGCCGGGGCCGCGGGCCGCTTCCTGCGTGTCCTGCGTGCGAGGAGCTGCCGGCGACCAACTTACTGCTGCTCGCCTCTCCTGTTTGTATTGACTATCACACCGAAGACGTAAAGCTGCGTAATTATTTTACCGTTTGGTTGCAATCCTTCTACGCAGTGAACACCGCGCCGCAGTACCGTGGCAAGCCGCTAGGGGCGTCAAAACAAAGCGGCGCTACCCACTGACAGGGCGCAGTACCGCGCGATAGAGGGTTTTCTTGCATTCGAAGTGGAACGGCGCCGCAGCTACCGGCGCCGAGTTGGTGGCAAGTATATAAATGACCTGGGTGAGAATCTCAGCAGTTCTCTTAGCTTGTTCGCAGATGATGCTGTAATTTGCCGTCTAGTAAGGTCATCCGAAGTTCAGTATCAGTTGCAAAGCGATTTAGAAAAGATTGCTGTAATGTGTGGCAGGTGGCAGTTGACGCTAAATAACGAAAAGTGTGAGGTGATCCACATGAGTTCCAAAAGAAATCCGTTGGAATTCGATTGCTCGATAAATAGTACAATTCTCGAGGCTGTTAGTTCAACTAAGTACCTCGGTGTTAAAATTACGAACAACTTCAGTTGGAAAGACCACATAGATAATATTATGGGGAAGGCGAGCCAAAGGTTGCGTTTCATTGGCAGGACACTTAGAAGATGCAACAAGTCGACTAAAGAGACAGCTTACACTACACTCGTTCGTCCTCTGTTACAATATTGCTACGCGGTGTGGGATCCTTACAAGGTGGGATTGATGGAGGACATCGAAAGGGTGCAAAAAAGAGCAGCTCGTTTTGTATTATCACGTAATAGGGGAGAGAGTGTGGCAGATATGATACGCGAGTTGGGATGGAAGTCATTAAAGCAAAGACGTTTTTCGTCGCGGCGATATCTATTTACGAAATTTCAGTCACCAACTTTCTATTCTGAATGCGAAAATATTTTGTTGAGCCCAACCTACATAGGTAGGAATGATCATCAAAATAAAGTAAGAGAAATCTGGGCTCGAACAGAAAGGTTTAGGTGTTCGTTTTTCCCGCGCGCTGTTCGGGAGTGGAATGGTAGAGAGATAGTATGATTGTGATTCGATGAACCCTCTGCCAAGCACTTAAATGTGGATTGCAGAGTAATCATGTAGATGTAGATGTAGATGTAGAAGGCAATAGCGCGGCATCGTACGGTAGCACGGCGGCGTGTTGCGGATCCTTCCGCTGTCGACGAACGAGTTTCCTGACGGAGAACGAAGCGGCAGACTCCCTCTCTGTGGAGAGCCGGGAACAGCAGGAGAAGTACGCTGGCCGGTGCTCCGTGATCGGCCCGTCACGATCGACGCGGTAATGGGAAAAGCGAAAATCAGTCATGGCTCGATTTTCGGTATCTCGTACGTCATTTAGAATACGACCGAGTTCGCCGACCGCAGCGTTCCGCGACTGCTCGCGACCTCTCGAGAAACCCGCCGTATAGAGGAAGTAACAGAAATGTTGCAGCTGTGCCAAACAAATTTACATCACTTGTTTAGCCCCCTCATCGCCGTGGACGAGTGCTGGGTGTGTCACCGTGGTCCCAAGACAAAAGAACAACGCAAGCGCTGGATACGTGTGGAGTCACCACCGCCAGAAATGACGAAGAATCATTCACCGCCGTTCAAGACGATCCTAAGAACGTTTGAGACTACCACGGTGTCCTGATAACACATTATGCCTATCAGGGGAAAACCGTCAGAGGAGCACGCAGACGAAAGCTCCTGACAATGTTTCGGGGGGATATCCACACGGAACGTCCTTGTCGAGGCGAAACGTGGCGGGAAGCTCTCCTGCCTCGTATTCTCCAGACACGGCACCCACGCAATGCTTCAAGTGGTTCAAATGGCTCTGAGCACTATGGGACTTAACATCTGAGGTCATCCGTCCCCTAGAACTTAGAACTACTTAAACCTAACTAACCTAAGGACATTACACACATCCATGCCCGAGGCAGGACTCGAACCTGCGACCGTAGTGGTCGCGCGGTTATAGACTGTAGCGCCTAGAACCCCTCGGCCACCTCGGCCGGCACACGCAATGCTTCCTTGTTCCTCGGGTGCAGAAATCGTTGCGTGGCGGGGAATTTCGAGAACGACGCCGAGGTGATTTTCGAGGCTGAACTTTTCCCCAACAGCGGAAACAGAGACTTCTGTACAATCGAGGCCAGCGCCAAGTCATTCACCGCTGGTCGCGCTGAAGGGCACACGTACAGAGAAAATCTTACATCGGCATCTTGATTACTTCCAGATCGTAATTTGCATTCGTTTTTGACTGTGTCTCGCCTTTTCGTATAGTGCTAATGATAGTTGCTAAATATTTTAACAAAGTCAAACTAAAACAGTAGACAATTTCTAAGAGATTGGCTTTATTTAGCAGATGCTCTCGCAAACGGCTAATCATATGAACCACCACCTTAGCATCTCTGTGCGTAACGTCGTAAATGGTAACCGAGTTGACGAAGTCGTTAGCTAACACATTGGACTCGATGGAGACGAGACTGCACTCCAAATCGACGTCGATTATACAGCAATGTCAGCAGTACCTCCTGTCTCGTGTAATGTATCAGGAGTTAATTACATCCATAACGTAAGCTAAACTTTCATTCAATTACAAAATCTACTATAGTGTATAACATGTTCTGGAGCAGAATTGGCCTCTCAGAACTTATTCGACTCAATATGGACATCTCCTTCGCCACGATTGTCTAGGCATCAGCAACTATAGCTACATGAGTACTCTGCAGTTCGCACTTAACTGCTTGGCAGGGAGTTCAACCCTCGAGTACCACGTGGAAAACATGAACATCTATACTCGCATCTTTCCGTGCCAGCTCTGATTTCTCTTATTTTATTATTACGGTCACTTCTCCCTGTGTAGGTCGGCGTCAACAAGACAGTTGCCATTCTGAGGTGAAAGTTGGTGATTGAAATTTCGTGAGAAGATCTCGTCGCATAGATAAACGCCTTTGCTTTAAAGATCACAATCCCAAATCACTTACCATATCAGTAACTCCCTTTCTCCTACTTCTGAACAATACAAAATGAGCAGCCTTCTTTGAAGTTTCCCAACGTCCTCCGTCAATCCTATCTCGTAGGAATCCCACACCGTGCGGCAATACCCCAGAAGCGTAGTGAAGGCAGTCTCTTTAGTAGACTTGCTGAATCTTCCAAGTGTTCTGCCAATAAAACACAGTCTTTTGCTCACCTTCGTCACAACCGTATCTATGTGATCGTTAAAGCTGTAAGTCATCCATAATTACTACCCCTACCTATCTAGTTCAATTTACGGCCTTTAGATTAGACTGATTTATCTTGTATCCGCAATTTAACGGATTACTTTTAATACTCATGTGAATGTTCTCATACTTTTCATTTTTATCGTCAATTGCCACTTTTCGCGTCATTCAGGTATCTTGTCTAAATCATTTTGCAATTAGTTTTGATCATCTGATTACTTTAATATACGATAACTGACGGAATCATCTGCAAACAATCTAACAGGGCTACTCAGATTGTCTCCTAAATCGTTTATGTAGGTTAGCAACAGCAGAGGGCCTGTAACACTTCCTTGGGGAACACTACAAAACACATCTGTTTTACTCGATGGCTTTCCGTCAGTTACTACGGACTGTGACCTCTCTGAAAGGAAATCACGAATCCAGTAGCATAACTGAGACGAAATCCCATAAGTGCAATTTGATTACGCGCTGCTTGTGAGGTATAGTGTCAAAAGCCTTCTGGCAATCTAGAAATACGGAAGCAATTTGAAATAGCTTGTCAATAGCACTCAACACTTTGTGTGAGTAAAGAGCTAGTTGTGTTTCTTATGAACTATATTTCTGATTCCGTGCTGAATAGAATTTTTTTTTAGGAGATAATTCATAATGTTCGAATACAATATACGTTCCAAAATCCTACTGAAAATCTTCGTTAGTGATAAGGGACTGCAATTCAGCGAATTACTCACGTTTTCCTTCTTGAGCATTGGTGTGAACTGTGCAACTTTCCAGTCTTTTGGTAGGGATCTTTCAGCGAGCGAGCGGTTGTGTATGAGGGTTGGCCAGAAAGTAAGTTCCGATCGGTGGCGAAATGGAAACCACAGTGAAAACCAGAAACGTTTTATTTGCAACCGTTAGGTGCATCTTCCACTTACTTCTCTACATAGTCGCCGCTCCAACTTCGAGTGTAGTCGTAGTGTTGTATCAACTTTCCAATCTCTTCGTCATAGTGTATGAGGAAATTGAAAGGGTAATGCAGTATGTAAAGGGGGACGAAAATCTAATAGTCATGGGCGACTGGAATGCAGTTGTAGGGGAAGGAGTAGAAGAAAAGGTTACAGGAGAATATGGGCTTGGGACAAGGAATGAAAGAGGAGAAAGACTAATTGAGTTCTGTAACAAGTTTCAGCTAGTAATAGCGAATACCCTGTTCAAGAATCACAAGAGGAGGAGGTATACTTGGAAAAGGTAGGGAGATACGGGAAGATTTCAATTAGATTACATCATGGTCAGACAGAGATTCCGAAATCAGATACTGGATTGTAAGGCGTACCCAGGAGCAGATATAGACTCAGATCACAATATAGTAGTGATGAAGAGTAGGCTGAAATTCAAGACATTAGTCAGGTTGGTTGTTTGGGATAGGAGACCAAACAGCGAGGTTATCGGTCTCATAGGATTAGGGAAGGATGGGGAAGGAAGTCGGCCGTGCCCTTTCAAAGGAACCATCCCGGCATTTGCCTGGAGCGATTTAGGGAAATCACGGAAAACCTAAATCGGGATGGCCGGACGCGGGATTGAACCGTCGTCCTTCCGAATGCGAGTCCAGTGTGCTAACCACTGCACCACCTCGCTCGGTATATTAGTCAGGAAGAATCAATACGCAAAGAAGTGGGATACCGAAGTACTAAGGAATGACGAGATACGTTTGAAGTTCTCTAACGCTATAGATAAAGCAATAAGGTGGTGGTGGTTGTTGGGATGTTTAAGGGGGACTAAACAGCTAAGGTCATCAGTCCCCCACAGCAATAAGGAATAGCGCAGTAGGCAGTACAGTTGAAGAGGAATGGACATCTCTAAAAAGGGCCATCGCAGAAGTTGGGAAGGAAAACATAGGTACAAAGAAGGTAGCTGCGAAGAGACCATGGGTAACAGAAGAAATACTTCAGTTGATTGATGAAAGGAGGAAGTACAAACATGTTCCGGGAAAATCAGGAATACAGAAATACAAGTCGCTGAGGAATGAAATAAATAGGAAGTGCAGGGAAGCTAAGACGAAATGGCTGCAGGAAAAATGTGAAGACATCGAAAAAGATATGATTGTCGGAAGGACAGACTCAGCATACAGGAAAGTCAAAACAACTTTTGGTGACATTAAAAGCAACGGTGGTAACATTAAGAGTGCAACGGGAATTCCACTGTTAAAAGCAGAGGAGAGAGCAGATATGTGGAAAGAATACATTGAAAGCCTCTATGAGGGTGAAGATTTGTCTGATGTGATAGAAGAAGAAACAGGAGTCGATTTAGAAGAGATAGGGGATCCAGTATTAGAATCGGAATTTAAAAGAGCTGTGGAGGACTTACGGTCAAATAAGGCAGAAGGGATAGATAACATTCCATCAGAATTTCTAAAATCATTGGGGGAAGTGGCAACAAAACGACTATTCACGTTGGTGTGTAGAATATGAGTCTGGCGATATACCATCTGACTTTCGGAAAAGCATCATCCACACAATTCCGAAGACGGCAAGAGCTGACAAGTGCGAGAATTATCGCACAATCAGCTTAACAGCTCATGCATCGAAGCTGCTTACAAGAATAAGGTACAGAAGAATGGAAAAGAAAATTGAGAATGCGCTAGGTGACGATCAGTTTGGATTTAGGAAAAGTAAAGGGACGAGAGAGACAATTCTGACGTTATGGCTAATAATGGAAGCAAGGCCAAAGAAAAATCAAGACACTTTCATAGGATTTGTCGACCTGGAAAAAGCGTTCGACAATATAAAATGGTGCAAGCTGTTCGAGATTCTGAAAAAAGTAGGGGTAAGCTATAGGGAGAGACGGGTGATGTACAATATGTACAACAACCAAGAGGGAATAATAAGAGTGGACGATCAAGAACGAAGTGCTCGTATTAAGAAGGGTGTAAGACAAGGCTGTAGCCTTTCGCCCCTACTCTTCAATCTGTACATCGAGGAAGCAACGATGGAAATAAAAGAAAAGGGTCAGGAGTGGAATTAAAATACAAGGTGAAAGGATATCAATGATACGATTCGCAGATGACATTGCTATCCTGAGTGGAAGTGAAGAAGAATTAAATGATCTGCTGAACGGAATGAACAGTCTAATGAGTACACAGTATGGTTTGAGAGTAAATCGGAGAAAGACGAAGGTAATGAGAAGTAGTAGAAATGAGAACAGCGAGAAACTTAACATCAGGATTGATGGTCATGAAGTCAATGAAGTTAAGGAATTCTGCTACCTAGGCAGTAAAATAACCAATGACGGACGGAGCAAGGAGGACATCAAAAGCAGACTCGCTATGGCAAAAAAGGCATTTCTGGCCAAGATAAGTCTATTAATATCAAATACCGGCCTTAATTTGAGCAAGAAATTTCTGAGGATATACGTCTGGAGTACAGCATTGTATGGTAGTGAAACATGGACTGTGGGAAAACCGGAACAGAAGAGAATCGAAGCATTTGAGATGTGGTGCTATAGACGAATGTTGAAAATTAGGTGGACTGATAAGGTAAGGAATGAGGAGATTCTACGCAGAATCGGAGAGGAAAGGAATATGTGGAAAACACTGATAAGAAGAAGGGACAGGATGATAGGACATCTGCTAAGACATGAGGGAATGACTTCCATGGTACTAGAGGGAGCTGTAGAGAGCAAAAACTGTAGAGGAAGACAGATTGGAATACGTCAGGCAAATAATTGAGGACGTAGGTTGCAAGTGCTACTCTGAGATGAAGAGGTTAGCACAGGAAAGGAATTCGGGCGGGCCGCATCAAACCAGTCAGTAGACTGATGACAAAAAAAAGCAGCCGCCTGTGCTTTCGGCCCAGTTATCTGCACTGGTCTGCAGTTTGTTGTCCGTGGAAAAATTTTGTCTTCATAGCCAGCGGTTCTTGTGAGCAGAGATGAGACTCAGGGGCAGCCAATTACGGGCTGTATTGTGGGTGATCAAACACTTCTCATCGGAAACGCTGCAGGAGCGTCTTCATTTCCCCTGCAGTGTGCGGCTGAGAATTGCCATTAAGAAGGAACTGTTCGACAGTTGTATTATGTTGGCTGCATGACACAGGCGAAATCTCTAGTCAGATCCTCATACTTGGCGGGTTGACGGAAGAAGCTATTCCCTACGCATCTTTACTTGCACACTGTTCACTCAAAACTGAAAAGCGCGACGCGACGCGAAAGACGGGCATACTAGAGACACTGCCCGACACGTATGTGCAAAACTTTACCGGATTTTCCCAGTGGTTTCCATTTCGCGACTGATCGGAACTTACTTTCTGGACAACCCTCGTATTATTTCTAAGTACTGAACTATTTAATCAGCATACTCTGAAATGAACTTGAGTGGTACACAGTGTGGACTGGTGGCCTTGCCTTTAGTAAGTGACTTAAGCAGCTTCTCTACACTGAGGATATCTAAAGTTACTCTTGTTAGCAGTTCTTGTCGAATTCGCGAATATTTATTGCATGTTATTTGGTGAAGGAATTTCGGAAAACCGTGTGTTAATAACTTCGCTTTAGTGATGCTGTGATCTATAAAATTATAATTTCTATTGCACAGTGAAGGTACTGATTATGCCTTGCCGCTCCTATACTTTCCATACGACCAAGATCACTAAGTTTTCTTCCACGGATTCGTTGTCGAAACTACTGAAAACGTCTCGCATTGAAGTTTGCACTAAATTTCGAGATTCTGTAAAACAAAGCCAATCTTGGATATTTTCACTTGTTTTAAATCTGGCATGCATTTCTGGCTGCTTCTGCGATAGCGTCCTAACCTGTTTCGTGTACCGTGGACGATCTTTCCGGTCTCATTAATTTACTTGGTATGAATCAACTGTCTCAGTGCTATTCAAAAATGGTTCAAATGGCTCTGAGCACTATACGACTTAATTTCTGACGTCATCAGTCGCCTAGAACTTAGAACTAATTAAACCTAACTAACCTAAGGACATCACACACATCCATGCCCGAGGCAGGATTCGAACCTGTGACCGTAGCGGTCAGCGGTTCCAGACTGAAGCGCCTTTAACCGCACGGCCACACCGGCCGGCTCAGTGCTATTCGTTTGTATTTAACCTACATCTGGTCTGCATTTACTTAGTTTGGAAGGAATGAAGACTGTCTTGTAGGAAGGAGTCAAATTTTTATCTGCGTTTATTTTGGTAGATTGGGTGTTACGATATTGAGTCTTGCTACAACGACCTTGTGGTCACGTTTTTCTGTATTTGCTCAGAATTATTTGTTGCTAAGAGCTCAAGAATTTACACTTAGAATGGGCTTCTGACTAATGACTGTAAATAATTTTCGGAGAAAGCTTTAGAACAATTTCGGATGATGTTTTATGCCTAGCACAGGCTTTAAAATTGTGTTTTTGCCAACATTTTGAAGACGGATTGAAGTCGCCATCAACTGTTAACTGTACGTGTAGGGTACCTATACGAAGAGAGACTAAAGTTTTCTTTCGTAACTATTTGCTCTTTTGCAGGGGGCCGATAAAAGAAGTCAGTAGTTAATTTATTTCAGATTTCGAGTAAACTTTACCCATACTAACTCACTGCAGCTATCTACTTCAAGTACACCACTGGCCATTAAAATTGCTACACCAAGAAGAAATGGAGACGATAAACACGTATTCATTGGACAAATATATTATACTAGAACTGACATGTGATTACATTTTCACGCAATTTGGGTGCATACATCCTGAGAAATCAGTACCCAGAACAACCACCTCTGGCCGTAACAACGGCCTTGATACGCCTGGGCATTGAGTCAAACAGAGCTTGGATGGAGTTTACAGGTACAGCTGCACATGCAGCTTCAACACAATACCACACTTCCTCAAGAGTAGTGACTGGCGTATTGTGACGAGCCAGTTGCGCGGCCACAATCGACCAGACGTTTTCAATTGGAGAGAGATCTGGAGAATGTGCTGGCCAGGGCAGCAGTCGAATATTTTCTGTATCCAGAAAGGCCCGTACAGGACCTGCAACATACGGTCGTGCATTATCCTGCTGAAATATAGGGTTTCGCAGGGATCGAATGAAGGGTAGAGCCACGGGTCGTAAGACATCTTAAATGTAACGTCCACTGTTCAAAGTGCCGTCAGTGCGAACAAGAGGTGACCGAGACGTGTAACCATGGCACCCCATACCATCAAGCCGGGTGATACGCCACTATGGCGATGACGAATACACACTTCCAATGTGCGTCCACCGCGATGTCGCGATGATGCGACCATCATGATGCTGTAAACAGGACCTGGATTTATCCGAAAAAATTACGTTTTGCCATTCGTGCACCCAGGTTCGTCGTTGAGTACACCATCGCAGGCGCTCCTGTCTGTGATGTAGCGTCAAGGGTAACCGTAGCCATGGTCGCCGAGCTGATAGTCCATGCTGCTGCAAATGTCGTCGTACTGTTCGTCAGATGATTGTTGTCTTGCAAATGTCCCCATCTGTTGACTCAGGGATCGAGACGTGGCTGCACTATCCGTTACAGCCAAGCGGATAAGCTGCCTGTCATTTCAACTTGTAGTGATACGAGGCCATTGGGATCCAGTACGGCGTTCGGTATTACCCTCCTGAACCCACCGATTCCATATTCTGCTAACAGTCATTGGATCTCGACCAATGCGAGCAGCAATGTCGTGATACGATAAACCGCAATCGCGATAGACTACAATCCGACCTTTATCAAAGTGATGGTACGCATTTCTCCTCGTTACACGAGGCATCACGACAACATTTCACCAGGCAACGCCGGTCCACTGCTGTTTGTGTATGAGAAATCGGTTGGAAACTTTCCTCATCTCAGCACATTGTAGGTGTCGCCACCGGCGCCAACCTTGTGTGAATGCTCTGAAAAGCTAATCATTTGTATATCACAGCATCTTTTTCCTGTCGGTTAAATTTCGCGTCTGTAACACGTCATCTGGTGTAGCAATTTTAATGGCCAGTAGTGTAGTATGGATGCCGAGGTGGTTGTGGGGTGCCTTCTGTATGTGAGAAACATACACTAAAATCTAAATTAATAACAATATAAAATACAGGGACACAAACACAGTCTTCATTTCTTCAGTACGCGAGTGGAATGTGGTAAAATTCGTTGATATTGGTACAAAGTGCGCTCCGCCACAGACTGCTCATTGTAGTATCCTGAAGTTCACGGATACGTGGAACAACCTGTTTGACAGACGCTTGATGGTAGTAGTCACCAATTATCCTGCGATGTCCTGTGCATCAAATTACGAGAACGAGTATGAAGTGAAGAGCCTAGAAAGTGCGAGAGCTGGACCAGGCGGAGTACAGCGCTCTCAAGCGGTCGTTCTTGCGCACTACCGCGTGGCTTCCGAGTGTTGTACAGAGATGACGATGCAAACTGTCGTACTATATAGTATTGCAATAGCGAATGGAAGAGAGCGTCACAGCTGACTCAAAGCGTCCTCTTGTGCACACATGTGGCTGCTGCTGTAAGAAACCTGGAAAGTATTCGGTGCTTACATTCGACGCGGACTGGTGCTCCCGTGAGGCACAGCACAGAAGCCGAACGCCCGTGAAACTGCCTTCTCATCAGCAGAAGGTCGGCGCTCAAGGCACGTGCTATCGAGGACGGCCCGACTGCGAGCTGAGGACCCGGGAAAAAACTCGCCGAGTTGTCGTTGTTTATACACTGGAAAGCTGCCCCGTAAGCTCAGCAAGCCTTTTGCGGCACGAAGGAGCCACTCTCTGAGAGGCTCGTTGAGTGACTGTAGAAGCAAGTGGGCTAAACTGGACAGAATTCCTGTTAAGTGTGATTGGCGTGGGAAAATTGTGAGCTACCGCTTCTGGTTTGCTCTTTTCTGCTGATGGTCAAGCCTGCGAGCCGAACGTATAAGTGAAAAATTTTGCACAATGGATTTTATAATGCTAATTTGTCGCCATGACACTTATACGCTCTCCAGAAGGGCAAGCTTATCCTTTGCTCTATACGTGACAGCAACTAGTCGTATGCAAATCTGGTTGGTTTCTAACCATATCCTCAGTATATGCTAGAATGTTCAGATGTGCTGACCTACAAACACTGCCTCCACCAGGTGGTTGCAAACATGAAATACACAAATAAGGAGATAATAAAATGACAAAGGAAAGTACTAGCTGCGAAATTATACACTCAGTAGTGTTAAATTCTTTACTCTTCTGCAATTTACTCTATACAGGATTACACAGTACGAGCAACATTATAGTTCTGCCTATTCACGTTTGGTAATCGCTCTGTCTGGCACTGTCCTATGATATATTCACGGCTGCCGTGGAACACCTGACGATCCTCAGGCTCTCGCTACAAGTCCTCTGTCCCAGTAACGAGGTCGCACACCTCGCCAGGATCAACCTCTCTCCTCGACACCCCAGGAACAAGTGTTCAGTCGCTACGCTTTTTCGTCGCTCCTGTTCTTTTTTCTTCCCCCCTTTAATGTGCGTGGCCAATCATGTTGCTGGAAGGCGTTCGTTTCCGAGCGCCGACCAATCTCAGTTTTGCAACCGACCAAAGCTTCTACAGGGTGTTTCAAAAATGACCGGTATATTTGAAACGGCAATAAAAACTAAACGAGCAGCGATAGAAATACACCGTTTGTTGCAATACGCTTGGGACAACAGTACATTTTCAGGCAGACAAACTTTCGAAATTACAGTAGTTAAAATTTTCAACAACAGATGGCGCTGCGGTCTGGGAAACTCTATAGTACGATATTTTCCACATATCCACCATGCGTAGCAATAATATGGCGTAGTCTCTGAATGAAATTACCCGAAACCTTTGACAACGTGTCTGGCGGAATGGCTTCACATGCAGATGAGATGTACTGCTTCAGCTGTTCAATTGTTTCTGGATTCTGGCGGTACACCTGGTCTTTCAAGTGTCCCCACAGAAAGAAGTCACAGGGGTTCATGTCTGGCGAATAGGGAGGCCAATCCACGCCGCCTCCTGTATGTTCCGAATAGCCCAAAGCAATCACACGATCATCGAAATATTCATTCAGGAAATTAAAGACGTCGGCCGTGCGATGTGGCCGGGCACCATCTTGCATAAACCACGAGGTGTTCGCAGTGTCGTCTAAGGCAGTTTGTACCGCCACAAATTCAAGAAGAATGTCCAGATAGCGTGATGCAGTAATCGTTTCGGATCTGAAAAATGGGCCAATGATTCCTTTGGAAGAAATGGCGGCCCAGACCAGTACTTTTTGAGGATGCAGGGACGATGGGACTGCAACATGGGGCTTTTCGGTTCCCCATATGCGCCAGTTCTGTTTATTGACGAAGCCGTCCAGGTAAAAATAAGCTTCGTCAGTAAACCAAATGCTGCCCACATGCATATCGCCGTCATCAATCCTGTGCACTATATCGTTAGCGAATGTCTCTCGTGCAGCAATGGTAGCGGCGCTGAGGGGTTGCCGCGTTTGAATTTTGTACGGATAGAGGTGTAAACTCTGGCGCATGAGATGATACGTGGACGTTGGCGTCATTTGGACCGCAGCTGCAACACGGCGAACGGAAACCCGAGGCCGCTGTTGGATCACCTGCTGCACTAGCTGCGCGTTGCCCTCTGTGGTTGCCGTACGCGATCGCCCTACCTTTCCAGCACGTTCATCCGTCACATTCCCAGTCCGTTGAAATTTTTCAAACAGATCCTTTATTGTATCGCTTTTCGGTCCTTTGGTTACATTAAACCTCCGTTGAAAACTTCGTCTTGTTGCAACAACACTGTGTTCTAGGCGGTGGAATTCCGACACCAGAAAAATCCTCTGTTCTAAGGAATAAACCATGTTGTCTACAGCACACTTGCACGTTGTGAACAGCACACGCTTACATCAGAAAGACGACGTACAGAATGGCGCACCCACAGACTGCGTTGTCTTCTATATCTTTCACATTACTTGCAGCGCCATCTGTTGTTGAAAGTTGTAACTACTGTAATTTCGAAAGTTTGTCCGCCTGAAAATGTACTGTTGTCCCAAGCATATTGCAACAAACGGTGTATTTCTATCGCTGCTCGTTTAGTTTTTATTGCCGTTTCAAATATACCGGTCATTTTTGAAACACCCTGTAGAAGCTTCCAGACTGTTCCAGAAGCTTCCGCTCCGGCCGTTGGGAAAACTACCTAAACGCCGCCACGCGTTTTGTGAGCGAGCCCGTGTGTCTTCTCCTTGTCCTCGGCCACGTGGCTCCCGCTAAGCCGCAGTCCACCCGCCTGGGGTTTCCAGTAGCTTACGGCCGCTGTCGTCTTCAGCTCTCAGGCCTGCCTGCCTCGCTTGTGTCTTTCCCGTTCTCCTGCCAGCCCCCCGTCGCCGTCCACTTCTCTATCGCCCAACGTGCAGATATTCTGCTACAAATTAAGATCCCTAACCGATGTCAGTATCGTTAATGGTTTCCTGTCTCGATGTTTATACTATTAAAGGGTCTTCTTTCCGGAGTGGTAGTTGTAATGTCGCTCAAAATGACGCCACCTTACAAAATATCAACGCGGGTGAGTAGGAAAAACAATCCTGTAATATTCGAATACAGTATTAGTGGTGTGCTGCTTGATTCAGCCACGTCGGTTAATTACTTGGACGTAATGTTCTAAAACGTCAAAAATGGAACCAGCACATAAGGACGGTAGTAGGGAAGGCGAATGACCAACTTCGGCTTATTGGGGAAATTCTAGGAATGTGAACCTTTTATGTTAAGGAGGCGGCGTACAGAATTGTGCTACACATTTTAGAGTACTCTCGGGTGTTTTTGACCCCCACCAGATTGGAGTAAAGAAAGACATCGAAGAAAAATCAGAGGCATGCAGCTGGATTTATTAGACGCTACTGTCAGAGATAGCAAAGGACTTGGAAGAGCAGTTGAACGGAATGGACAGTGTCTTGAAAGGAGGGTATAAAATGAACATCAACAAAAGCAAAACGAAGATAATGGAATGTAGTCGAATTAAGTCGGCTGATGCTGAGGGAATTAGATTAGGAAATGAGACACTTGAAGTAGTAAAGGAGTTTTGCTATTTAGGGAGCAAAACAACTGATGATGGTCGAAGTAGAGAGGATATAAAATGTAGACCGGCAATGGCAAGGTAAGCGATTCTGAAGAAGAAAAATTTGTTAACATCGAGTATAGATTTAAATATCAGGAAGTCGTTTCTGAAAGTATTTTTATAGAGCGTAGCCGTGTATGGAAGTGAAACATGGGCGATAAATAGTTTGGACAAGAAGAGAATAGAAGCTTTCGAAATGTGGTGCTACAGAAGAATGCTGAAGATTAGATGGGTAGATCACATACCTAATGAGGAGGTATTGAATAGGATTGGGGAGAAGAGGAGTTTGTGGCACAACTTGACTAGAAAAAGGGATCGGTTGGTAGGACATGTTTTGAGGCATGAAGGGATCACCAATTTAGTATTGGAGGGCAGCGTGGAGGGTAAAAATCGTAGAGGGAGACCAAGAGATGAATACACTAAGCAGATTCAGAAGTATGTAGGCTGCAGTAGGTATTGGGAGATGAAGAAGCTTGCACAGGATAGAGTAGCATGGAGAGCTGCATCAAACCAGTCTCAGGACTGAAGAGCACAATAACAACAACTGGTAGGTTCGATCAACGTCCGAGTATCAGTGAACTGAAATGGGAATCCGTCGAGGGAAGACTCGAAACAGTGTCGAGAAAATTTGGAGAGCGAGCATTTGTATAGACTGCAGAACGATCGTAGCGCGAAAAACGTACAACGCGGCCAACTACTGCGAAGATGAAATGGGAGAAATCAAGGCTCGCACTGCATCCTGATTTAGAGCGCTGAGCAAATGATTGAGACGCAGCCACCAGGAAGAGCGTAGCATCGAGTTTCGCCAATGACTCGTCGCGGAATGGCTGTCGCCATGCTCCGGTAGAGTTCGGCGCTCGTCCTGATCGAATATCGTCGTACCAGCGCTCGCAACACGGCGGCGATCGTTCGGAGCAGCTCCCAACGCTACCTCGTATCGCTGTACGGCCTCACAGGTGCGACCAGTAAGGACGAGGTAAAGGAAACCATGATGGCATCCCCTGTCGGCGGAGGATTCCTCACGCCACTCTGACACGACTGGGAAGCGAGGCGATCGAATTGGATTGATGGGCTTAAGAGACCATACTGTCGGGTCGTAGGATCGGTCCCTCTATCCTGCAAGTATCAAACGAAATAAGGGAGCGATGCGTGAAGCATTGTCTTGCTGAAAGTAGAGGTGTGCTGTAGGCCAAGAAAAGAATGCAGCCGACTGAACAAAATGGGACACGCAGTTTATCGTCCCGTCGACGACGATGTCATTATTGCTCGAGTTTAGACTGGGGAGGACGTGTAAAGAGATAGGCCTGTGGTTATTTGTCGTCGTCTAAGGAGCTGTGATTGTAGTTAGGGAATAGGGCGCTATAGGCTACAATAGAACGCCGTTGTCCACAGTCATACAGAACATACACGTAATTAAATCCAATACCAAAAAGAAAGAACACTTTTTCAACCACTTGATACCGGATAGTTTGGGTTCAGAGGAATTCGGGCATGCTCTTTTTGAAGGAAGGATTCCGGAATTCGCCTAAGATGATTCGACTGAAAACTAGGGAAATTTTTTTACATCAGAACGGCCGGATATGGGTTTGATCCCGGCTTCACCACAGTACTACAGAGCCTTGGCCTCAAAGCTACCTCTGCGATGGCAAGGCCTCGTGCTCACTGAGTCAACAGCGTCAACCGCGGAGCAATGTTTGAAACTGGCGAGCCTCCGGTGACAGAACCGGATATATCTTGTAGTGTTAGCCATGAACTGATACAGCAAGTACACCTGAGCGTGAATCGCGGCGGTAACTCGTCTTTTGCACAGACGTTTACTGCTGCTTGTCAGCGACCTTACGTCAGGGGAATACTGAATCCGTGAGGTAAATTCTGCGGTCGTTAAAATCCTGAAGAAACATCTGTCGAGACCGACTAGCCTTGCCACGTGAGGTAAGCGGCCTCGTTAGCACCGTTCTCTGTATTGCTTTTTATTGCCATTCTCTCTCTTATTTACTGCCCTTATTCACCTTGTACTTCTAAACGTCTTCATCGTGCATGACTGAAAATTACATCAATGGGACTGTCGTTCCCCTTTCTGAAACAATATACTTAGTTTCTGCAGTGTAAAACAAACCACTTCACTAACTTACGTCACTCTTTTTTCTTCTATGTATTACAGGGGAAGTCCACTGGAACGCTTAACGACCTGGAGCGCTTGTGAATTATAACACATTACTGTCCAAGGACTGTCTGTTACTCAAAATTGAGAAAATCTCCTTCCAGGAGATTTTCCACATATCGCCTATCATTTGCAATGACAGTATAACACAGCTTACTTTAAAATATCACAACAACCACAACGCACTTCTTTCATAATTTTATTTAAGCCAAGACGTGTTTCTGGTTTCCAGTTACTTGACTTGGCGTAATAAGATTATATGTGCATCATTATTACGCTCATGTCGACTCTAGCATTTCAAATTCAGTTAACCTAAGCATAATAACCCCCCCCCCCTTCCCCCCAAGAACCATGGACCTTGCCGTTGGTGGAGAGGCTTGCGTGCCTCAGCGATACAGATGGCCGTACCGTAGGTGCAACCACAACGGAGGGGTATCTGTTGAGAGGCCAGACAAACGTGTGGTTCCTGAAGAGGGGCAGCAGCCTTTTCAGCAGTTGCAGGGGCAACAGTCTGGTTGATTGACTGACCTGGCCATGTAACAATAACCAAAACGGCCTTGCTGTGCTGGTACTGCGAACGGCTGAAAGCAAGGGGAAACTACAGCCGTAATTTTTCCCGAGGGCATGCAGCTTTACTGTATGGTTAAATGATGATGGCGTCCTCTTGGGTAAAATATTCCGGAGGTAAAATAGTCCCCCATTCGGATCTCCGGGCGGGGACTACTCAAGAGGACGTTGTTATCAGCAGAAAGAAAACTGGCGTTCTACGGATCGGAGCGTGGAATGTCAGATCCCTTAATCGAGCAGGTACGTTAGAAAATTTAAAAAGGGAAATGGCTAGGTTAAAGTTAGGTATAGTGAGAATTAGTGAAGTTCGGTGGCAGGAGGAACAAGACTTTTGGTCAGGTGAATACAGGGTTATAAATACAAAATCAAATAGAGGTAATGCAGGAGTAGGTTTAATAATGAATAAAAAAAAATAGGCGTGCGGGTAAGCTACTACAAACAGCATAGTGAACGCATTATTGTGGCCAAGATAGACACGAAGCCCACGCCTACTACAGTAGTACAAGTTTATATGCCAACTAGCTCTGCAGATGATGAAGAAATTGATGAAATGTGTGATGAGATAAAAGAAATTATTCAGGTAGTGAAGAGAGACGAAAATTTAATAGTCATGGGTGACTGGAATTCGAGTGCAGGAAAAGGGAGAGAAGGAAACATAGTAGGTGAATATGGAATGGGGCTAAGAAATGAAAGAGGAAGCCGTCTGGTAGAATTTTGCACAGAGCATAACTTAATCATAACTAACACTTGGTTCAAGAATCATAAAAGAGGGTTGTATACGTGGAAGAATCCCGGAGATACTAAAAGTTATCAGATAGATTATATAATGGTAAGACAGAGATTTAGGAACCAGGTTTTAAATTGTAAGACATTTCCAGGGGCAGATGTGGACTCTGACCACAATCTATCGGTTATGAACTGCAGATTAAATTTGAAGAAACTGCAAAAAGGTGGGAATTTAAGGAGATGGGACCTAGATAAACTGACTAAACCAGAGGTTGTGCAGAGTTTCAGGGAGAGCATAAGGGAACAGTTGACAGCAGTGGGAGAAAGAAGTACAGTAGAAGAAGAATGGGTAGCTTTGAGGGATGAAGTAGTGAAGGCAGCAGAGGATCAAGTAGGTAAAAAGACGAGGGCTAGCAGAAATCCTTGGGTAACAGAAGAAATATTGAATTTAATTGATGAAAGGAGAAAATATAAAAATGCAGTAAATGAAGCAGGCAAAAAGGAATACAAACGTCTCAAAAATGAGATCGACAGGAAGTGCAAAATGGCTAAGCAGGGATGGCTAGAGGACAAATGTAAGGATGTAGAGGCTTATCTCACTAGGGGGTAAGATAGATACTGCCTACAGGAAAATTAAAGAGACCTTTGGAGGAAAGAGAACCACTTGTATGAATATCAAGAGCTCAGTTGGAAACCCAGTTCTAACCAAAGATGGGAAAGCAGAAAGATGGAAGGAGTATATAGAGGGAACTACTGACGGCCTTGGGAGAGCCAGTCCTGACAAAACTCTACCATCTGGTGAGCAAGATGTATGAAACAGGCGAAATACCCTCAGACTTCAAGAAGAATATAATAATTCCAATCCCAAAGAAAGCAGGTGTTGACAGATGTGAAAATTACCGAACAATCAGTTTAATAAGCCACGGCTGCAAAATACTAACACGAATTCTTGACAGACGAATGGAAAAACTGGTAGAAGCCGACATCAGGGAAGATCAGTTTGGATTCCGTAGAAATATTGGAACACGTGAGGCAATACTGACCTTACGACTTATCTTAGAAGAAAGCTTAAGGAAAGGCAAACCTACGTTTCTAGCATTTATAGACTTAGAGAAAGCTTTTGACAATGTTGACTGGAATACTCTCTTCCAAATTCTAAAGATGGCAGGGGTAAAATACAGGGAGCGAAAGGCTATTTACAATTTGTACAGAAAGCAGATGGCAGTTATAAGAGTCGAGTGACATGAAAGGGAAGCAGTGGTTGGGAAGGGAGTAAGACAGGGTTGTAGCCTCTTCCCGATGTTATTCAATCTGTATATTGAGCAAGCAGTAAAGGAAACAAAAGAAAAATTCGGAGTAGGTATTAAAATCCATGGAGAAGAAATAAAAACTTTGAGGTTCGCTGATGACATTGTAATTCTGTCAGAGACAGCAAAGGACTTGGAAGAGCAGTTGAACGGAATGGACAGTGTCTTGAAAGGAGGATATAAGATGAACATCAACAAAAGCAAAACGAGGATAATGGAATGTAGTCGAATTAAGTCGGGTGATGTTGAGGGAATTAGATTAGGAAATGAGACACTTAAATTAGTAAAGGAGTTTTGCTATTTGGGGAGCAAAATAACTGATGATGGTCGAAGTAGAGATGATATAAAATGTAGACTGGCAATGGCAAGGAAAGCATTTCTGAAGAAGAGAAATTTGTTAACATCGAGTATAGATTTAAGTGTGAGGAAGTCATTTCTGAAAGTATTTGTATGGAGTGTAGGCATGTATGGAAGTGAAACATGGACGATAAATAGTTTGGACAGGAAGAGAATAGAAGCTTTCGAAATGTGGTGCTGCAGAAGAATGCTGAAGATTAGATGGGTAGATCACATAACTAATGAGGAGGTATTGAATAGAATTGGGGAGAAGAGAAGTTTGTGGCACAACTTGACTAGAAGAAGGGATCGGTTGGTAGGACATGTTTTGAGGCATCAAGGGATCACAAATTTAGCATTGGAGGGCACCGTGGAGGGTAAAAATCGTAGAGGGAGACCAAGAGATGAATACACTAAGCAGATTCCGAAGGATGTAGGTTGCAGTACGTACTGGGAGATGAAGAATCTTGCACAGGATAGGGTAGCATGGAGACCTGCATCAAACCAGTCTCAGGACGGAAGACCACAATAACAACAACAACAGCAACAAGCATAATAAGCCGTATTGTTCCAACTGAAGATGAGTGACAATCCGAAACTCACCTTGGCATAAGTAAATTTGTTGTTGTGGCAATTTTATGCGGCAAGTGCATAGATAATCGTTTCATAAACTGGGAAACCATCTTGGAACATGGAAAGAGAACCTACTTCTTTGCCCTGCCATGAACAGTCATAAGCAGATACAGATCGCCACGAGGAGAAAAAAATGCACGGAAACAAGACAAGGCAGCTTCTGACGAGTGAAGAAAACAGTAAAAAAACCTCAGCATTACAAAAACACCCGACGCCGGTAGGGCAGTTAAAAGTGAAACTCAGTTGCAGGAACAAATAACTTGCTAGTTCAAATGGCTCTGAGCACTATGGGACTTAAGTTCTGAGGTCATCAGTCCCCTAGAACTTAGAACTAGTTAAACCTAACTAACGTAAGGACATCACACACATCCATGCCCGAGGCAGGATTCAAACCTGCGACCGTAGCGGCCGCGCGGCTCCGGACTGTAACGCCTAGAACCGCATGGCCACTAACTTGCTAGTCTCTGTTAATAATTAGCCTTTGCGAGGTTTACCTTAAATACAGCCGATATCCTAATTTTTGGAACGTTCGCGTCGTGATTCATTAGTTTAGTGTTAAGATTTCCCTGGAATTTCAATTCCGATTCTTTTTTTACACCCATGCGAGGAGACCATGCAAACGGGGAGTCTGCAGTCCAAATCTCCGTCCGTCGTCCAAATTTAGTTTTCCCTAATGCGAAATGAACGCAGCCGATTCCTTCCCTGTCCACATCCTGTACTCGTACAATCTCGTGTTCCGTCGCTGATATCCTAGTAATCGACTTGAAATACACCCATGTTTACCTTTATCACGAATCGTGAACGTCATCTTCGCGGTTCCTAACTGTACACCAACTTGTAGACCTGAGAAAAACCATCAATAGAGTGCAGCACTGTCTACTTGTAAACAACATACCTGCTTCCACATATCCGGTACAGGTGTGCGGTTGTATGGATAGAGTAATAAAGTAAGGTAGGGCGACGACAAGGTGACGAAGGAGAAACTGTGATTAAAATGACACGAGCATTGGTGCCGAAGTTCTATTTGTTCGTCGCAGAGACTTGAATGACTTGGAGGAACCACGGAAATCTAAATCAGGTTGGACAGAGTGGGATTTGCACCCTGCAGCTCCAGAATACGGCCCCTGTGACCTGGCGGCTGCATCAGCTCGCAGACAGAAGCAGGAACAGCTTTAGTGGTGCAGCGATGACGCCAGAAGCGTTCGCAGGCGACATTTTTCACTCTTTCAGGCTTTATACGGAGGACGCAGTTGTCCACAGGTAGGTCACGACATTCGAAAACTGTTACATAATGCAAGAAGACTTCATGGTGATCCGCCTCTGGTGGAATGATCGATAGCAGACCCTAAGTAAATGCAGATTGAGTGTAATGATGGTACATATTGCTGTTGGACATAGTGCTGTTCATCCACAAGACCTCGAAAGCCAAAAGCAGTAGTAGGGCTAAGCCGATCCTGGCGCATTCATTAAGGGACAAGCATACATTCAGGAGCAAAGCTACAAACTTTATGAAACTTCAGGGGTTGAAGCAGTAATATTACATGATGTCGCACAACAAATTCTACATTTTTTCAACCGAAATTTATCAGGAAAAAAAGTGTAGCATTCCTTATTGAACGGGCCTGTTAGTTATGTTTGGGCGTTTTATGGTGAGCACTCATTGGTGGAGACAGTCTGCGTTTACGTTCATTGCTTGTTTCTTATTTGTTGTGTTTGTGCCTGCAGCTAGTCCTGTGACTGTGACGATTTTGTCAGAGATCGAACTGTATGACTGTCTCCTACATTGGCCATTCTGTGCGTATCGTCGGTTGCATCGTCCTCACAGCAGTGTTGTGGAGTGTGACGTAAACTGTGAAACAAAGCCTGATTATTTCAGGGGGGGAACCGCAAACACAGTATTCTGGTACGATTCAACTAATGACGTTAATCTACAGGCACGTGCGACGAACTGCTCAGTGCCACAGTCCACCTGGAAGAAAAGTTGAGCAGTTTTGTTCCAGCGAGTTGGAGACATGGGATTATTCGCTACATCCCAAGGAATAGCGATAGCCCTCGCCAGGTTCGCACGCCGGCTATACACGAGCTAGTGCCACGACTAGTAGAAGGTGATCACAAGACAGGTCAGGGAAGAACTTGAGCTACAGGGAGCATAAACAACACTCTTATGTGGACAGTACTATCCAAGCAATTACTTTATTCATATCACTCTGTGTCAGTGTGTGTGGGCTCACGGGCCACAAGACTGTCAGGAACGAAATTACAATTCTGCTAGTGGATTTTAAGATGGGGTGTCGAAGACCTGTAGTCCACAGCTTACACTTCATTTACTGTTTATGCCAGATTTAGGGTCGGATAATAAATCACTAGGGGTAAGATAGATACTGCCTACAGGAAAATTAAAGAGACCTTTCGAGAGAAGAGAACCACTTGTATGAATATCAAGAGCTCAGATGGCAACCCAGTTCTAAGCAAAGAAGGGAAGGCTGAAAGGTGGAAGGAGAATATAGAGGGCTTATACAAGGGCGATGTACTCGAGGACAATATTATGGAAATGGAAGAGGATGTAGATGAAGATGAAATGGGAGATAAGATACTGCGTGAAGAGTTTGACAGAGCACTGAAAGACCTGAGTCTAAACAAGGCCCCGGGAGTAGACAACATTCCATTAGAACTACTGATGGCCTTGGGAGAGCCAGTCCTGACAAAACTCTACCATCTGGTGAGCAAGATGTATGAGACAGGCGAAATACCCTCAGACTTCAAAAAGAATATAATAATTCCAATCCCAAAGAAAGCAGGTTTTGACAGATGTGAAAATTACCGAACTATCAGTCTAATAAGTCACAGCTGCAAAATACTAACGCAAATTCTTTACAGGCGAATGGAAAAACTGGTAGAAGCGGACCTGGGGGAAGATCAGTTTGGATTCCGTAGAAATGTTGGAACACGTGAGGCAATACTAACCTTACGACTTATCTTAGAGGAAAGATTAAGAGAAGGCAAACCTACGTTTCTAGCATTTGTAGACTTAGAGAAAGCTTTTGACAACGTTAACTAGAATACTCTCTTTCAAATTCTGAAGGTGGCAGGGATAAAATAAAAGGAGCGAAAGGCTATTTACAATTTGTACAGAAACCAGATGGCAGTTATAAGAGTCGAGGGCCATGAAAGGGAAGCAGTGGTTGGGAAAGGAGTGAGACAGGGTTGTAGCCTCTCCCCGATGTTATTCAATCTGTATATTGAGCAAGCAGTAAAGGAAACAAAAGAAAAATTCGGAGTAGGTATTAAAATTCATGGAGAAGAAGTAAAAACTTTGAGGTTCGCCGATGACATTGTAATTCTGTCAGAGACAGCAAATGACTTGGAAGAGCAGTTGAACGGAATGGACAGTGTCTTGAAAGGAGGATATAAGATGAACATCAACAAAAGCAAAACGAGGATAATGGAATGTAGTCAAATTAAATCGGGTGATGCTGAGGGGATTAGATTAGGAAATGAGACACTTAAAGTAGTAAAGGAGTTGTGCTATTTAGGGAGTAAAATAACTGATGATGGTCGAAGTAGAGAGGATATAAAATGTAGACTAGCAATGGCAAGGAAATCGTTTCTGAAGAAGAGAAATTTGTTAACATCGAGTATAGATTTAAGTGTCAGGAAGTCGTTTCTGAAAGTATTTGTATGGAGTGTAGCCATGTATGGAAGTGAAACATGGACGATAACCAGTTTGGACAAGAAGAGAATAGAAGCTTTCGAAATGTGGTGCTACAGAAGATTGCTGAAGATAAGGTGGGTAGATCACGTAACTAATGAGGAGGTATTGAATAGGATTGGGGAGAGGAGAAGTTTGTGGCACAACTTGACTAGAAGAAGGGATAGGTTGATAGGACATGTTTTGAGGCATCAAGGGATCCCAAATTTAGCATTGGAGGGCACCGTGGAGGGTAAAAATCGTAGAGGGAGACCAAGAGATGAATACACTAAGCAGATTCAGAAGGATGTAGGTTGCAGTAGGTACTGGGAGATGAAGAAGCTTGCGCAGGATAGAGTAGCATGGAGAGCTGCATCAAACCAGTCTCAGGACTGAAGACCACAACAACAACAACAATAAATCATCACAGGAATCGTGTCTAAGTAGATGGAAATTCTTGAGTGATTACAGAAACAAAGCATCACCTTCAGTACACTGTCAACATGTCGGCATTAAAGGTGGTCCACAGACACAGAGGCCATGAACTTCACAGGACAACGTAACATGTGCCATTTATCACCAGTTCCTGAATGACTATTTACCAGGCCTATTGCGAAAAACTATTGTTGCACAAAGAAAAAGAATGTGGTTTATCCACGACAGGGCACCAATCATCATCATCACCACCATTATCATCACCACCACCATCACAATCACCATCTGCGCCGTATGAGCTCAAACTTCTCTGAAAGGATGAAGGGTGCGCCACAGGTGGGGCGATTCTGGTTTATTTTGTACCCTCTGCCACACACCGAACAGCTGCTTACGGAGCACAGATGGTCACGGAAGAAAAATGTGATATTTCGACAACTTTCAGTGAGAAGCGCATCTGGCACAAACACTTTTACGGTGATGGTTCTCATAAAAATTTGTTCTTATGCACGGCGTGGAAAACAAAACTAGACAAAAAAATACCTTCGTACGTGTGACGACTGGCAACGCAACCCACTTCATCTACACCTGGGGCAGGTTGCCTATCTCAAGGCGCGTGGTATGCCACCAAAGTCTAGACTATCCCAACGGTCACTGCAGCCATCTTGGATTGTCCACCTTCGCGACTAATGAATACCAGAGCGTCGTATTCGTCGTCTTCGTCGTTTTCGTCGTTTTCTGATCGTCTACTATATTTCCGTGCTACCTATATTTCGATAATTACGTGAGGTTTTACATTCTTTACTCTCTGAAGATATTAACGCAGTATTACGCAATTTTAAGCCTTCCGCGCAGTATTCAGCCTCTATCTTACCAAGGCGTTCTGTGCTTCTATTGGAGCTCAACACTATCATCCTTCTACGGCATTAAAGACAACGAAGGCGAACATCCTAAATCTGATTCTCATCGTTTTTGTATTCTGTTCACTCAGCTCGCACGTCTTTGTTGTATAAAGCAGGTCGACGCATTAAATGTTTGCGGTATCAACTGTTTGCGGTCGTTATCAGTGGTGCCATAAATCAGATGAGGCAAGGGGGGGGGACCTCAATTGTTTAACTGGATTGCAGGGGAGGCGGGGTCCCCGCCTGTTGAGGTAGTCGGCAGACGCCCCTGCCGCGTGTGATGTACGACCTCCTCGCTGACACTAATGACGCAGCCCTTATAAATAAGTGTCGCAAGCACCACCAGGCGGCAGGCCCGTCCCCACTCCCTGCCGCTATCAGCACTCTGTGCCTCAATTTCTAGTCTGTGCTAAGAGTTAGCTTTCTCCGTGGACGCGGCCATAAACGCCCCTGCAAGTTGTGTGCAATCCTGGTGCTGAACAAATTTTCATCCTCAGTATTGGCAAGGACGGGGACACCGAGTTCCAGAAGTACAATCCCACATCAGTAATGTCCAGATTTAATTCCCAATCCGCTTTGCATTTCACAGTCTCCCTATCTTACATTTACCAAAGTAGCAACGCCAGAAGATAGTAAGAATTTGCAGAACGCCCTGCAGAGAATTGATGAACGATGCAGGCTCTGGCAGATGACCCTGAACGTAAATAAGTGTAACATATTGCGCATACATTGGAAAAGAAATCCACTACTGTACAGCTACACTATTGATGACAAACAGCTGGAGACTGCGTCTGCCGTAAAATATCTAGGCGTAACCATCCAGATACAACCTTAAGTGGAATGACCACATAAAACAGATAGTGGGAAAAGCAAACACGAGACTCGCATTAAGGAAATTTAATTTATCCACGAAAGAAGTGGCTTATAATGCGCTTGTTCGCACGACTCTTGAGTATTGTGCATCTGTCTGGGATCCCTATCAGGTAGGACTGATAGAGGAGATAGAGAAGATCCAACGAAGAGCGGCGTGTTTCGTCACGGGATAGTTTAGCTGGCGAGAGAGCGTTACGGAGATGGTATACAAATTCCGCCGGCAGACGTTACAAGAGAGGCGTTGTGTATCACGGAGAGATTTACTATCGAAATTTCAGAACAGCACTCTTCAGGAGGAGTCAGACAACGTATTACTCCCCCCTCTCCCCACATACATCTCGCATATTAACCATGAGGAGAAAATTCGAGAAATTAGAGCCAATACAGAGGCTTACCGACAATCATACTTCCCGTGCACTGTTCGCTAGTGGAACACGGTTGGAGGAACCAGATAGTGGTACCGAAAGTACCCTCCGCCACACACCATTAGGTGGCTTGCAGAGCATGTTGCAGATGTAGATGTACATGCTCATCAATAACGCTACAAACGCAACACCACGCTGCACAAGCACACTCCACAGCCATCAGCGGACCAAACCATGCAGGATGTTTCACAATCCCAGTTACTGACATGTGGACGTTGTAGAGGGATCCTGGTGGATAAAGTTTCACACGTGAACAGACACTGTCTGATGAAAAGTGTCCAGGTACCTATTAAGTGACCGCCTGCTTAGCTCAGTGGTAACGTGCTTGCCTACCATGCAGCAGGCCTGGGTTCGATTCCCAGCTGAGTTGCAGCTTTTCTTTGCCCGTACACTGGGTATTGTGTTGTCTTCACCATCACTGCCACGCAAGTCGCCCGGTGTGGCGTCGCCTGAAATAAGAATTGCAGCCGCCGGCCGAACTCCCCCGGATGAGGCCTCCCGGCCAACAATGCCACACGATCATTTCATTTCCCTGTTAGTGGACATTAATGTGGGGTCGATGTGCCCAGCCTCCACCTTTATGGCGACTTTAGTTCTGCTGGGGACAGTTTCAACGAGGTGTCCAAAAGTATGTCCAGAAATGGCAGCCCATTCTCCCTCAAGAGTCCAACCCGGACAAGCTAGTGAATTTGGACGCTGAAGTCTGAAGCGAAGGCGACGTTCTGACTCACCCCAAATGCGTTCCATTGGGTTCAGGTCACTGGGTCCAGGTCGGGACACTGGACAGGCCAGTCCATTTCAGAAATGTTATTGTTCACAAACCGCTGTCACACAGATGCTGTCGCATTCGGGAGGACGACGGTTCAATCCCGTCTCCGGCCATCCTGATTTAGGTTTTCCGTGATTTCCCTAAATCGTTTCAGGCAAATGCCGGGATGGTTCCTTTGAAAGGGCACGGCCGATTTCCTTCCCAATCCTTCCCTAACCCGAGCTTGCGCTCCGTCTCTAATGACCTCGTTGTCGACGGGACGTTAAACACTAACCACCACCACCACCACAGATGCTGCTTTATGGCAAGGCGCATTTTCATGCTGATACAATCATTGTCTCCGATCTGTTGCTCTGTTGTAAGCAGTACATTGTAAGATATGTTCATATCCCTCCGCGTCTAGCGTTTTCCTAAGAGCGACAGGGGAACTCCACCCTAACCACGAAAAATACGCCGGTACCGTAACACCTCGTCTTCCGTACTTCACTCTTGGCGCAACACGCAATGGCAAATAAAGTTCTTCAGACATTCGCCATACCCGCAGTGTACAGCGTGATTCGTCGCTCCAAATCTCTCGCTCTCACTCTGTCGCTGTTTTCACCGCCTCAAGTGTCGCCTAGCACTGACTGCACAAATGTGTGTCTCGTGACGAGCTGATGGACCATTGTGCCCCATTTTTTTGCAACTCCCCACGCACAGTCACCGTGCTAACTGCAATGCAGTGGAATTCACGAGTGATTCGTTCTTACAGCCATCTTCCGCCATGCTTGACGGTCCCTGTCCGTCAGAACGTGAGATCTGTCTGGCCTCGGCTTGGCCGTGGTTGTTCCTTCCCGTTTCCATTTCACGGTCATACCACCAACAGACGACTTGGGCGGTTCCAGAAGGGTTGATTTGTTCCTGACGGATTTGTTATTTAGGTGACATCCATTGACTAGCTAGCCCACGTTCAGTGTCACGGAGCGCCCCTGACGACCCGTTCTGCTTTTACTGTTTTTCTGCCGACGGCACCGTCAGTACCCTAGCTCCTGGCGGATCCATCTCTGGCAATACCGAGTGGTCAGTTTCGTGTTCCGCCTGCATAGGGGTATCCGGATACTTTTAACCAGGTAACGTATGTATACACCTTCACCGTTTAGCTGCCGGGTTCTGAATCGGCGTACATTGGAAGACTTAAGAGCTGCTACTGTTTTGTTTTCGCTCGCTGCAGTCCTTGGTGGTGTGACAGTATTTTGTGTGGCACTGTAGTATCCACTATGTACTGTTCTGCATGTCCTGCTGTGAGTTTCTTTATTTGTTTAAAAATCAGTAATTAAGCGCTTACTGCTCTGTCATCGGCGCTACCTATGATTTATTTTGGCGTGCTCTACGGCATGAAGCGTGCGTCACTACTTTCACAGAGGATGAATATGAAGTACAAAACGCATGTGTAGCGTCAGCATTGGGGGTAAGGACGAAGCTCGATTCGCCAGTTCCCTGCATCCCTTTCCATTTGCGATCGAGAACAGTTCGACAAATACACTACTGGTCATTAAAATTGCTACACAAAGAAGACGACGTGCTACAGACGCGAAATTCAACCGACAGGAAGAAGATGTTGTGATATGCAAATGATTAGCTTTTCAGAGCGTTCACACAAGGTTGTCGCCGGTGGCGGCACCTAGAACGCGCTGATATGAGGAAAGTTTCCAACCGATTTCTCATACACAAACAGCAGTTGACCGGCGTTGCCTGGTGAAACGTTGTTGTGATGCTTCGTGTAAGGAGGAGAAATGCGTACCATCACGTTTCCGACTTTGATAAACGTCGGATTGTAGCCTATCGCTATTGCGGTTTATCGTATCGCGACATTGCTGCTCGCGTCGGTCGAGATCCAATGACTGTTAGCAGAATATGGAATCGGTGGGTTCCGGAGGGTAATACGGAACGCCGTGCTGGACCCCAACGGCCTCGTATCACTAACAGTCGAGATGACAGGCATCTTATCCGCATGGCTGTAACGGATCGTGCCGCCACGTCTCGATCCCCGAGTTAACAGATGTGGACGTTTGCAAGACAACAACCATCTGCACGAACAGTTCGACGACGTTTGCAGCAGCATGGACTATCAGCTTCGAGACCATGGCTGCGGTTACCCTTGACGATGCATCACAGACAGAAGCGCTTGCGATGGTGTACTCAACGATGAACCTGCGTACACGAATGGCAAAACGCCATTTTTTCGGATGAATCCAGGTTCTGTGTACAGCATCATGATGGTCGCATCCGTGTCTGGCGACATGGCGGTGAACGCACACTGGAAGCGTGTATTCGTCATCGCCATACTGGCGTATCATCCGGCGTGATGGTATGGCGTGCCATTGGTTACACGTCTCGGTCACCTCTTGTTCGCACTGACGGCAGTTTGAACAGTGGACGTTACGTAGCTGTACCCTTCATTCGATCCATGCGAAACCCTCACATTTCAGCAGGATAATGCACGACCGCATGTTGCAGGTCCTGTACGGGCCTTTCTGGATACAGAAAATGTTCGACTGCTGTTCTGGTCTGCACATTCCCTAAATCTCTCACCAATTGAAAACGTCTGGTCAATGGTGGTCGAGCAACTGGCTCGTCACAATACGCCAGTCCCTACTCTTGATGAACCGTGGTATCGTGTTGAAGCTGCATGAGCAGCTGTACGTGTACACGCCATCCAAGCTCTGTTTGACTCAATGCCCAGGCGTATCAAGGCCGTTATTACGGCCAGAGTTGGTTGTTCTGGGTACTGATTTCTCAGGATCTATGCACCGAAATTGCGTGAAAATGTAATCACATGTCACTTCTAGTATAATATATTTGTACAATGAATACCCGTTTATCATCTGCATTTCTTCTTGGTGTAACAATTTTAATGTCCAGTAGTGTAATATGCGTCATTATTAATGTGAACATCTGTGTAACAGTTTCGAAAGTGGAGAACGTTTTGCGCGGATATGAAGCAAAAATACGTTAATACAGAAATGAATAAACTGTTGCAGAGCTTTTTATGTGTTATCTGCCGCAAAATTTAACGACTGTTTGGTATTTTACGTCAAACGGCCACCAAAGAAGGGAATGAATCCAAGACACCAACCAAAAGCAAACTACAGCGGAATAATACCCGTTGCAAGACAACTTTTAAGTTGGCTAACCCACCGGTAATTATTACATAGCGTAAATTTTTCAGTGCAGGGCGAGTATCCCGAGAATCCTTTTGAGGCCCTGCAGAAAAACCACAAGTCCGACGCGACAAGAAAGAGAGTATAGCCTGTTATTCGACACGTCTTTAGTTGTATAACAACTGTGTAATTCAACTTTTCAGAAGTTGATCTTTTTCTAGTTTAGTTCAAAAGAAATCCAGCATAGCGTCATGACGCAGGCCTGGCAGTAAGTAAGTACCAAGAGTCCCCGGTGAGGAGTTCACTTTGAAGCGGTCGTCGCCGTAGCTCGCAGCGCGGCACTCTGAGGAAGCGCTCCACAGCCAGACGACGTCACAAAGTGTCAGAGGCCGCTGCAGAAGCTTCGCAGTACTTTCTGGGCTGAACTGCAGACGCTGAGACGGTGCTAGCGACCGACCAGTTAGTTTAGCCGACCTCTCACTGATCCTGTTCGGCAGGTGTGCGAGCTTCACCACGACCGGTCGTATTTCAGAGTTCATTCTCTAATAGTCTCTTACAAGCAGCTGACGTTGGTTGCATCCTAAAGGCGTAACAGAAGTGACATCGGATCGTTACGAGAGCAGAATCGTGTCACCCTTTTATTCCATTTTACAAGAACTGGCGAAAGTGAAAAGTGAGATGGCGTGAGTGCTTTGAAATAAGAACACAGTGGCAGTGTCCCTTATGAAACCAAGATGACATTGGCTATTTAGAGGAATAGAAAATCAGAAACAATGGTAGGTGGCAGTAGAAATGGTGCGTTAAATGTATTAATTTATCTCAGTTATGTTACAGTGTAAATAAGAACATTACGTGATGGAGGAACATCTATGCGCAAATTTCGAACTTGCTTTTTTGTGCATGAAAGAGTGATTAGCACAGTCCTCCGATCGACCCGCCCGGATGCACTCCGCTTCGGGGTCTGGGCAGGAGGACAAGTCCCGAGTAAAATCCGCGAGCCGGATTAAGGAGGAAGATCGGTGTGCCGGCCAGCTTGGATGTGGGTTTTAGGCGGTTTCCCACATCCCACTAGGTGAATACCGGTCTAGTACCCAAGCCCCGTCTTACTCGATTCTCACACATTTAGAAAACGTTCCTCCACTTCCTCCGTCCAGGAGGAGAAGCGATGGCCGGCGACACGGAGGGAATACGGTCAGACTCTGCTGCTCACACAGCCAAATCCAGAATAACAGGCCGGCCCGTGGAAGACAGGGGATACGGCCTGGGCAGAAAAGAAGAAGAGCAAAATGCACCGATCGGGAATTTAATGCACCTATATGACGCCTATTTGACGAATAACCGCCCCAATTACTCCCCATTTTACTCCACCAGTAAAGAACATTTTAGGATTAAGGCGATTATTCATCAACTCAGTACATATTTGGAGAGTAGACTTACATTAAATGGAAGCAGAGAATGGAGGAATAAACTGTATGAAACTAAAAAATGAATTTTAAGGTGAAATGAAAAAGGATACTTCGCAAAATAAAGGTATTCTGTTCGAAAGTGAACATTTTTGCAAATCTGTGAATCAAAATCTACTTCTAGGTACCATTCAGAATCGTGTCGTTCCAGTCCATGAATTATCACACCCCTGGATCCTCCACAACGCAGTGTACACGCTGGAAGCCTTTCCATTCTGTTCGTTGCTACTTCCTGCAGGAAGCTGCTCACGAAGGGGGCAACGTATCCTCGTGCGTTGTTGTTGTTGTTGTGGTCTTCAGTCCTGAGACTGGTTTGATGCAGCTCTCCATGCTGCTTTATCCTGTGCAAGCTTCTCCATCTCCCAGTACCTACTGCAGCCTACATCCTTCTGAATCTGCTTAGTGTATTCACCTCTTGGTCTCCCTCTACGATTTTTACCCTCCACGCTGTCCTCCAATGCTAAATTTGTGATCCCTCGATGTCTCAGAACATGTCCTACCAACCGATCCCTTCTTCTAGCCAAGTTGTGCCACAAATTTCTCTTCTCTCCAATTCTATTCACCTTCTCATTATTTACGTGATCTACCCATCTAATCTTCAGCATTCTTCTGTAGCACCACATTTCGAAAGCTTCTATTATCTTCTTGTCCAAACTATTTATCGTCCATGTTTCACTTCCATACATGGCTACACTCCATGCAAATACTTTCATAAACGACTTCCTGACACTTAAATCTATACTCGATGTTAACAAATTTCTCTTCTTCAGAAACGCTTTCCTTTCCCTTGTCAGTGTACATTTTATATCCTCTCTACTTCGACCATCATCAGTTATTTTGCTCCCCATATAGCAAAACTCGTTTACTACTTTAAGTGTCTCATTTGCTAATCTAATTCCCTCAGCATCGCCCGACTTAATTCGACTACATTCCATTATCCTCGTTTTGCTTTTGTTGATGTTCATCTTGTATCCTCCTTTCAAGACACTGTCCATTCCGTTCAACTGCTCTTCCAAGTCCTTTGCTGTCTCTGACAGAATTACAATGTCATCGGCAAACCTCAAGGTTTTTATTTCTTCTCCACGGATTTTAACACCTACTCCAAATTTTTCTTTTGTTTCCTTTACTGCTTGCTCAATATACAGATTGAATAGCATCGGTGAGAAGCTACAACCCTGTCTCACTCCCTTCCCAACCACTGCTTCCCTTTCATGTCTCTCGACTCTTATAACTGCCATCTGGTTTCGGTACAAATTGTAAATAGCCTTTCGCTCCCTGTATTTTACCCCTGCCACCTTTAGTATTTGAAAAAGAGTATGCCAGTCAACATTGTCGAAAAGCTTTCTCCAAGTCCACAAATCCTAGAAACGTAGGTTTGTCTTTCCTTAATCTTTCTTCTACAGCGTCGTCAAAAACGAACACGTCGCGGAAGTGTTCACCGCAGAACTGCAGAGTAGTAGTGGAGGGCGCTATCCCGATACCGTACAGCCCTCATACTACCATCGGTAGCGACCGATAGAGTCCTAAATACAAGTCTGACACACGCCCAAAACACGGCTGGCCCAGCTGCGCATCCAATACGCGTGTGCGATGGCAACCCTGGGACGTGCATTGCTCACTGCGCCCCCTGCGCACTTTCCCGCGACAATCGTCGTGCGTCAGAGGAACCCTGCCGTCGTCTGTGAAGAGAACACGGCGCCTCTGACTCTCGTCCGTCCGTCGTGTTCCTCTGTCCGGTGCTGGGGGTTCGCGCTGTTGTTTGTAGCCGCCGTGGAGCCGATGTGGAGACGACGCAGAGCTTCGTTGCATTCCCTTCGGGGTACCTAAGCACTACGGTCCGCAGACAACGGTCGTCGGCTGGTGTTAACAGCGAGCAACCACTACCGAACAGGTGTTTGAGTAGACAGCGGTCGAATGTCCGCACGACGCCGCTGCAGTGTACGAAGGTTCGACGGACAACTGATCGCCCGTCTTGTCGCAATGCTGCGTGGCGCACACGACCTGAGCTTACAGACTTTCTCTGCAGGCAGCTTGACAGGCCGTACAATGCTCACAGGCTGTACGGACCGTCTTGTTCACGACCACTGACACACCACATTGTGCCGAACTGAACTCAGAATGCGGGTTTCTTCTCACCCTTGCTACACGGATAGAGATACATAAAGGTTTCCTACGCTAAAGAAATTGAAAAAGACGTCTCCGATTTGTAATAAGGCCATGCAACTTCAAAACACGCTGTAAACTTATAAGAGCTGAGTATCGCAGTATAGGCGGAAGATCCTTCCGAGAACACATGTTGCTTCACTTACCGGAATTAAAATGACGCACACGTTATCCACAGTATAACAAAAAAGGAAGTCATTTCCTGATGTTCGACGATTACTGTTTATGTGGTGAAGAAACGATTTTCAGATTCTAAAAGTGTTTATTTCTCTTTCTTGAACTTCGATTCCTTTGTTCAAATTGGTTTCCTTTACTGGTCGCTCAGTCTACATATCGAATGGCACGGGGGATAGCCTACATACCTGTCACACTCCCTTCTCCACTACTGATTCCCTTTCATCTCCTTCGACGCTTATAGCTACACTTTACTTGCTATACAAGTTTTCGATGACATTTCGGTTCCTGGATTTTTTCACTGATAACTTTGGTATTAGTGGAAATGAATTCCAGTCAACACCGTCTACACCCTTTCCCAAATCTGGTGCAAAAGTTCATAATGCTTTTCCATAAGTTCAATAAACGCCACAGATACACACCGCGGAGACTTTAGTCATCAATAACACACACTCTTTCACTATTTACAACACCCTTTCAACGCCAGGGTAACTTCTCAATCTCGCAAGTGTAGAAATCGCGTGGTTTTGAAGCGAATAACTCACCGAGCCATGTTCGGAGTGCATTGCCGCGAGGGGTGGCCGCGCGGTTTGAGGCGCCATTGTCACGGACTACGCGGCCCCTCCCGCCGGAGGTTCGAGTCCTCCCTCGGGCATGGCTGTGTGTATTGTTCTTACCATAAGTTAGTTTAAGTAGTGTGTAAGTCTAGGGACCGATGACCTAAGCAGTTTGGCCCCTTAAGAATTCCCACACATTTGAACATTCGGAGTGCATTCTCATCCGGAAAGGAAGTTTCTTGAAGGCTGTTCGATAGTGAGCGGAAAAGGTCATAATCTAAGGGCGCAGGATGAGGTAAATTAGGTGAACGTGGAATGATTTCCCAAACCAACTCCTGTATAGCGTTTTTTGTCAGTCTACATGAATGCGGGCGGGCGTTATGGTGGAGTAGCAACATTCGCGCAGTCGTCCTGGTCGTTGTTCTTGGATTGCGTCTGCAAGACGTCTCGGTTGTTGACAATGAATGTCAGCTTTGATGGTTACACCTCGGCGAAGCAATTCGTAGTACACCACACACACGTTTTCAGCGGATGTGCGAGGTCTTCGCACAGGGAGTTGCTTCTTTTGTTTGGGCTCAACCTTCCTTTTCTTTTTCTTACGTTAGCATAAAAACACCATTTCTCACCACCAGTAACGATACAGCATAGGAATGGTCGGTGTTGTGCGTGAGCCAGTTGATGACAAGCAAGCAGAGATGCACACCCGCTCATTTTTGTCATTTTAGTTTAGAGCATGCGGTACTCATAAATCCGATTTGTGAACCTTCCCCGTTCCATGCAAATGTTGCACGATGGTTGAATGATCACAATTCATCACATTTTTCAGTTCTCGAGTACACCGATATGGACCACTGTGGATTAATGGTGTAAATGATCTTCATCAAACCTCGAAGATCTTCCTGGACATGGAAGAATCAATAAGCCTGAAGCGATCCTTCTCAAAATGAGAAAAACATTTTCTTACCGTGCTCTATCCAACAGCGTTATTTCCATAGGCGGCGAGAATGTTTCTGGTTGCCTCAGCTGCTGTCACTCTAGTATTGGTTTCAAACAGAAGAATATGTTGGAAACGTTCTGATTTCGCTACTTGGCAGTCCTTTTTCTAGTATCCACAGCTCTACTCACTACCTCCAAATGACAAAATGACAATATGTAAACGCAAATCGGCAAATAGGCCGGGGTGGCCGAGCGGTTCTAGGCGCTACAGTCTGGAACCGCGCGACCGCTACGGTCGCAGGTTCGAATCCTGCCTCGGGCATGGATGTGTGTGATGTCCTTAGGTTAGTTAGGTTTAAGTAGTTCTAAGTTCTAGGGGACTGATGACCACAGATGTAAAGTCCGATAGTACTCAGACCCGTTTGAACCATTTTTTGAAATCGGCAAATAAACCGATAGCAGCTGGAATACCAACATGCAAAACAAAAACACTACGAACTTATGCACCAACCTGATAGAAATGCTGTACACGTGGTGTTGTAGTAGTGTCAGAAATGTCACTCACGTTCGATCGTCTTCCACTAGCCGCTCCATTTCTATGTAGATGATTCTGCAGTTCATATAATTGATTATTCTATATTACATCAACCATAAAGATGAAATTTGCGTTCCATCATCGTATCTAACCTAATCTTGCCAGGATATGTAAATGTACAAGTAAGTAAACGCTAAATATTCTGTACCTTTCTTTTAATGCATTCTCGATAACGCAGAACTGAATCAATATCTCAGTGTCATGAACATCTGCAGTAGCAGATTATTAAGTGTTAAGCTTCACCTCCGCAAATTCACAACGTTTGCGACAAGGCTATAGTAAATGCCATGAAGTCTAACATTACCGCCGTGCGAAAACAGTCGACCACTCGCTGCATTTAGGAGTCGTTATCGCCACTTTCATTGTCTTGGCTCGTTACGTTCACAAGAGTTAATAGCGGCACAGTCCCTGGCAAGCCTCCACAACTTGCAGAACCAAACAACTGCGCCAGATCTACTAGAAACGGCCATTTACTTTTTGAAACACTCTCGTATAACAAATGATTCGGTTAATCTAAAACTTTACTTACGGAAACATGCAGAGAGAGCTGAGTTTGAATGAACCAAACGATCATCAGGATTTTTTTGTCGCACTGATGGTGCAACATTCAATGTATTACTGGATATTTGACCACGGTCAGTCGCTTTCTTTGAGCTTTTTCAGTGCCTGCTCGCAGTTAATCTAGGTTATTAGATTGTTTCTCGTACTGGTGAGGTATCTCTCCTTATATTCTTCGCACTTTTTTCTCATAGCTCTCTTCGTACTCACTGACCTTGCCATTCCATATAGATCTTCACCGTGGTACATTTCTGTGCATTCCGTAATGAATGCTCTTCCTCCATTTCGTTTTCTCCTCGACGTACTAATAATGGCAAATATGTAAACGAGCTAGCGAACTACGAAGAGTTTACAAACAAAAACTAAGTTCTCAAACTGGGTGAAGGCCGGCCGCGGTGGTCTTGCGGTTCTAGGCGCTGCAGTCCGGAACCGCGGGACTGCTACGGTCGCAGGTTCGAGTCCTGCCTCGGGCATGGATGTGTGTGATGTCCTTAGGTTAGTTAGGTTTAAGTAGTTCTAAGTTCTAGGGGACTGATGACCTAAGATGTTAAGTCCCATAGTGCTCAGAGCCATTTGAACCAAACAGGGTGAAGAGAACAGATAACAGGATCCAGAGCAATAATAACAACAACAGGTACTATATTTCGCATGTTGTAGAATTTGTTTCAGAAGATTTTGATCCACGCCATAATATTGCTCAAATTCTCAATTTTGGCGACCGACCAGAAATAATATACATTAGTACTGAACGTTTACGGTCCTCTGTAATATATAATTCGACTATGCTGACTCAACTACCGATGTTCATGACCTTATAATGCATCTGCAAATAGGAAGACTGAACGTTAATCTTCAAGCAGAACTATTGCATATATTTAAATTAATACATTTGATGCACTGAGGTCCATCTTCAGACGGTTAATGTATTTATTTCATCATTGTTTTTTACAGCAGTTCCCGTACATCCCATTAAAGTAACTCATTTTAGTTTGATGACGAAAGAAACGCGACTGCAATAAATAATTGTCAAAAATTACTTATGGCTTCTTTTACCAGTTGTGCAGTCTTGAAGTAAAGGTAATTCACGTTTTGATTACAGAGGTTTTGCACATTAAACTGAATTTTCCATTACAATACCAGAGTACGTTTCAAACAGATAATTATTAAGCGGCCCGCTTTGGAGCTAGACAGGCACCACAAGACATTTTAATTCCCACTGTCTTGGTTCAAAATGGCTCTGAGCACTATGCGACTTAACTTCTGAGGTCATCCGTCGCCTAGAACTTAGAATTAATTAAACCTAACTAACCTAAGGACATCACACACATCTATGCCCGAGGCAGGATTCGAACCTGTGACCGTAGCGGTCGCTCGGCTCCAGACTGTAGCGCCTAGAACCGCAAGGCCACTCCGGCCGGCTATCTCACTGTCTATACTTTTACAAATAAATTCGTAAAATTTTGTCAGCATGACCAGCAGGGATTCAGGATTCACACTCATAGTAGTGGAAGTCCAAAAACATAACAAAATAATTTTTTTACATGTGAAATTTCATCATTTTTTTCATTTACTAGTGGCTGCATTTTTTGCTATAGGTACACTTTTCTTCGTAAGTAACAGATCCTTCGATGAATTTTGCACAGCACACAAACCATACTTACAGGTATATGTAACTCTAGAATTTATTTAATTTATGAAAAAATGAATGAGCTGTTGCATTTAAACTTCATGTTTAGAAAAAAATTCAACTCTTATAGTTAATTACCTCAATTTTTACCACAGTTTTTAATAGATTTGGAAAATTCTAGAGTTTCATACACCTGTAAGTATGGTTTGTATGCTGTGCAAAATTCATCGAACAATCTCTCTTACTTATGAAGAAAAGTGTACCTATAGCAACAAATGCAGCCAATAGTAAGTGAAAAAATGCTAAAATTTCACAAGGAAAAAAAATTTATTCTGTTATGTGTTTGAACTTCCACTGTTATGAGTGTGAGTCCTGAATCCTTCCTGTTCATGCTGACAAAGTGTTACGAATTTATTTGTAAAAGTATAGACAGTGGGAATTAAAATGTCCTGTGGTGCCTCTCCTGCTCCAAGTCGGGCCGCTTGACGTCCTAACCCCCTTAACATAAAAAAAAATAACCATGTACAATGATATTGCTTATTTCCTACTCTGAGAGGTGACTTACGACAATAGCTCCCCGTAGATTTCAGAGGTAACTGCTGGTCTGTAAGAGAGCCTACCGAGGATCTGCACTAGAGCAGCGGCCAGCTGGCATTAGTTTAGATGGAGGACGCTGCGCCACGTAAAGGGTAGTCAAGTCCTTGTAGTCAATGTGGCAGCAAATGTTTGGGGCGGTCTGTTCCAGCCCTTTCTGAGCACTAGACAGAGTATCTGCTGTTGGCGAACAAAGTCTTACAAAGACGTACAAAATCCACTTTGGGTAGACATGAAGTGTAGCCCACACTTTAAGCTATTGGGAATCAGTCATCAAGGAGGCTGTAGAGATTTAGAATTTTTGTCGACAACTTTAATATGGTACGGGATTCGCAGTAAGTAACCCTCAGAAATATTCACCTGACAACGAGAGAATGCATAGGAGTATTCCGTTATTTCTTAAGCAGTAATTTGGCTTCCCGACGTTGACGATGGAGGGTATTGTTGAAAACTCTAATTTTGTAGAGAATTAACACGACAGGTGCGTTCTTACAAAACAAATCTCGAAACAACTGGAAAAACTATGTTTATTAGCCACGAGTCGCACAAATGTTGCTACTTTATAACAGGCACTCACTAGGTCCAATGTATTTAACTGAGGGGGATGACGTTCAGGTACAAGCAAGTACTTCTATGTTCTCGTTTTGGTGAATTTTGTCGTTACCTGTTAACACGGGAACAGAACTAGTGGAAAAACTTGATTTTTCATTTATGCTGTTTCTTGGAAAATTTTTCTTGCGCAAAAGCGCCTCAAGTTGTTCTAACAGTCCCAGTACCATCCTTCTTCTTTCTGTGGAAAAACTGTGATGCTGCCCCGGATAGCGCTCAGTATGTGTCGATATACAGCACACATGTCAACTCTGAAATTTGCAGGAAGCAGTCAGCTTATCTATAAATACGTCGTGGAATAGAAAAAAGTGCAATATATCTTCATACACACCGTAGTAATTTTCTCGATTACGTTTCTGCAACGTTTATAGCTGTTCAGGAAAAGGTGTGAAAAAAATTTACTCCTTTGAGTGTCTATACGTCAGGTCTGCGCAACTTCTAACGGAGGCAGTAATTAAGTTTTGAAAATTGTTTATTTTAGTCATATTTTTCCGTCATGTAAAACTTACATGTATAAGAGCACCAGTGGGAAATGCCGTGTAAAAATAATGACGAAATAACATGTCAAGTAGTTGAAATTGGACCGTCAGGAGTCTAAACCCATCACTAGCCGCGCGAGGTAGCCGCGTGGTCTCGGGCGCCTTGCCATGGTTTGGGCGGCTCCCCCCGTCGGAGGTTCGAGTCCTCCCTCGGGCATGGGTGTGTGTGTGTTGTCCTTAGCGTAACTTAGTTTAAGTTAGATTAAGTAGTGTGTAAGCCTAGGGGCCGATGACCTCCGGTCGCATAGGAACTTACCACAAATGTCCACAAACAAATTTCCCCGTCATAATCTAAACAAAATCATATTTTTGACTGACGGCTGATCGTCCTTACATTATATTTCAAGAGTGCAAATCGTTTACGGCTGCAGCAGTACGGCTGCTACGATAGTGACTGTGGATGAAATTAAGCTAAAATAATAACTGAAGTTAAAGCTGCTGTCCTCCTCTAGGAAATGTATATTTCAGGGTCCTTGAGAAAATATGAATTCTGCGAAAAACGAAAGCACACAAACTATTCTTCCTAAAACTTTACATTCGTGACTGCAAATGACTCCCACTCTGGTCACGTTACGAGCGGTGCGTCCCGACACTGCTGGTCAATTAACTATTGCGATGAAGTATCTCTGCGGGTGACACATAAAGAAATCTGGCAGTAAGAACACATTTCCGCTAAGCCCTGTGCTAAGATCAAATTTAAAATTAAGACTTAATCGTTTTCAACAGGTGCAGAAATCTGTAAATACATAACGCAGCACATAATGCAGGATCTAACAGTGAAGAGCAAAGAACTACGTGTAACCTTTCTTTAGCAGAATGGACGTCAGCGCTTCCATACTCCTCGACAGGCACTTAGGAGTGTAAAATCAACAGCTCGCCAACTTACGTTCGTCAGCCGTTCTGTTGTCGGGAAATCTGTGACGCAAAACGGTGATACGCGATTTTTATCATGTTCTCTTCCAAGTATTCCGCTACACTCGAGCTGCGTCGTTGTTCACAATTTTGATCAAAAAAATTAATCCAAAAAATGAGGATAGGATGGAAACATTTTATAAACAAAACTGAGTTGGAACATTCTTTTCAAAGTAATAACAAGTACATTGAAATAATGTTAAAGGAAAATGACAGTAGTTGATCATATTTAACATGGAAGTGTCGTCATATATTGTACGTTTTAGAAACGAAAGTAAAAATGCCAGTCAGATCACACGGGAAATGGCACCTATAAGATAGTATGTCTAAAATTTATAGAACCTTATTCCTGTAATAGTTTAACTTGGAAATGGTGCGAACATCAATTACAAGTTGTAGGGTAGAAGTTTTGATCTAATGTAATACTACACGTAAATTTATAAGTTAAAAAAATGCAACAGGAAATCAGAGGTAAATATTGTGTCACCAATATGCGCCCGACACAACGTAATACAGTGTAATTTAATTATAACTTTTCATGCTTATGAGCAACTAAATGATAAACACTTGTAGCGATCACAACATACCTTCAGTTCCGGTTGGTGTTGTTTCGTCAGTAGGAAATAAAAATTGTAAATCTGTCGCCAACCCAAAGGTTGGTTTGAACCCCATGGGATTTAATGATACACACCGTTTATAATAATAGCCACAAGAATATACGATGTGACAGAGAAAATAAAATTCTGCCTAAAATACCGGTGCACTTTATTTTACAGTTCCGTCTAGAACACATAAATTTTTACATTTCACTATGACCGGTTTCGGGTACCACCATCTTCAGATCTGGTAGGAAAGCGAAAACAGTGTGTAACCAACTAAGCTAACTTGCTGACGCTAAATCTATAAAAGTCCTGGTGCTACGTACGAAAGATAAAATGCTTACACGTTTAACAGCCATGTATACCAGCAGTGCAACTACTGAAACCTAACAAACCTAAGGACATCACACACATCCATGCCCGTGGTAGGATTCGAACCTGCGACCGTAGCGGTCGCGCGGATCCAGACTGTAGCGCCTAGAACCGCTCGGCCACCCCGGCCGGCTTATGCAAGGAAACTGAGGCGAGCAAAGGGCACTATAGCTAGGCAACATGATTAACCAGTATGGCAAATGTGTGGAGTGTGGTCTCAATGGCGGCACATCGTGACTTTCTTGTTTTCCTACGGTGGAACTTGCGGAGGACCAGTCTTCTCGTCGCCGGCGGCCGGCGTACACAACGATCGCACGCCAATCCGCTGGGGTGCTCGACGCTGCTCGAACCAGTAAGTTTCTGAATACATCAAAATAAGCATTTAGGTTAAGGGCACTTTGTTCATTCAGCAGTAATCCCGGTTGCCGTTTTCTGTGCACATAAAGCGCCATTCCTTGGAGTAGGTTCAGTAATTGTCCTTTTGGCGCCCTATGCAACACTTTCACATTATTCTCTATTTTCCCACCAAATGTTTTTCTCTGTCTAAATGACTACGCATACCACCTTTTAACCATTACAGTTGCGATACTGGTTAATCATGTATCCCAGCTATAGTGATCTCTGCTGGTCTCAGTTTCCTAGTAGAAATACCAGACGCATTCTGATCGTCACCCCCACTTACTATGTACCTACATGTTTAGTTTTACGTTGATACTATATCAGAATATTTTATGGTATGTACGGCTGGTATACATGGCTGTTAAACATTTTATCTTTCTTATGTAGCACCAAGACTTTTATAGATTTAGCGCCAGCAAATTAGCTTTGTTGGTTACACAGTCTAGAATGAAATTTTCACTCTACAGCGGAGTGTGCGATGATATGAAACTTCCTGGCAGATTAAAACTGTGTGCCGGACCGAGACTCGAACTCAGGACCTTTGCCTTTCGCGGGCAAGTGCTCTACCGACTGAGCTACCCAAGCACGACTCACGACCCGTCCTCACAGCTTTAATTCCTCCAGTACCTCATCTCCTACCTTCCAAACTTCACATAAGCTCTCCTGCGAACCTTGTAGAGCAGTTGCCCGCGAAAGGCAAAGGTCCTGAGGTCGAGTCTCGGTCCTGCACACAGTTTTAATCTGCCAGGAAGTTTCATATCAACGCACACTCCACTGTAGAGTGAAAATTTCATTCTATAAACAACGCCAAGACTGTGGCTAAGCCATGTCTCCGCAATATCCTTTCTTTCAGGAGTGCTGGTTCTGTCTGGTTCGCAGGAGAGCTTCTGTGAAGTTTGGAAGGTAGGAGACGAGGTACTGGCGGAATTAAAGCTGTGAGGACGGGGCGTGAGTAGTGCTTGGGTAGCTCAGTCGGTAGAGCACTTGCCCGCAAAAGGCAAAGGTCCTGAGTTCGAGTCTCGGTCCGGCACACAGTTTTAATCTGCCAGGAAGTTTCATGGTTACACACTGTTTTCGTTTTTCTAACAGATCTGAAGATGACAGTAGCCGAAACCGGTCACAGTGAAATGTTAAAATTTATGTGATCAAGACGGACCTGTAAAATAAAGTGCCAAAAATATGATCACGGACTCATTTTCAGACTTTATGTCTTCAATTGAAAACCTAGAATTATAGCTGCAGAGATAAAACGAGACCCACTAAAGATGACACGTAGGACTCGAGACATTTCTGGATAAAGAATGAAAAAAACACTGTTTCACGGAGATTGGATTTTTAAGATCCCGAATTTAATCCGAAACCGGGAAAAACAACAACAGAAACTTACAGCCCCACAAAGATACAGGTCCTTGTGGCAGAGGTGGCGTTCCTCGGCTGTTGTGAACACGTACAGTGTCCTCAGGCAGTAGCGCCGCTCTCAGGCAGAATGACATGCGTGTTACGAGGCGGCGACCGGCGCGTTTCGTAAACGATGTCCGCCCTCGGAGGTGCGGAGCACAAAGCGCCATGAAACGGCAGTAAAGCGCCGCGTCATTACTGCCGCATTGTTCGCTGTCGGTGGGAGATTTGCGGCCGGCCGCTATCGAGGCTCCGCTTCTCGCTCTGGATTCGGTTTGTTTACAGTTCTGGCGAGGCCGTGTCCAGTGCAAAGCGGGCACGAATGGCGGCTGCTTCCAGAGACACGTCGAACACAGTGGTCCTTACGTAACAGACGGCTGTTGCACGAAGCAGAGAAAAATGTGTAACTATTCTCAAGGCGTCGCTTTGGACGTTGTGCAGATCGGTTATTATTTTTCGAGACGGAACTAGTGTCTTTAAATGCACCTTATGGAGCCTTGGAGTTTCAAAAAACGTGACATATCTGCTGAAATATCTACACTTACAAAGGCACAACAAGAGCCTCACAAAGAAAAAAATACTTGTCATTTCCTCCTTTATTTCTGTTTATCCAGTCAGCTGTGTTTATTGTCTTCCGATTGAAATGTTATCTGTTTCAGTACTACAAGGCACCATGTTCAGTCACAAGGACGCGGGTGCTCACGAACGCTCACAACATACGTCATGTGATAGCTTGAGGCCAACGATGTACCACTGAGAAGGAATTCATCCCAGGTGATAATCGGACCAAAATCCTTTTCTAGTCTCCAGCGTAAAAAGTAGGCAAGGGAACACCTTAACGGAACCTTGATCCATGACGTCGAGTTTATTCACCGGTTGTCTGCTGCCTTGTTGATAACCGTAGCAGAGTGGGGCTGGGGGGGGGGGGGGGTCATGTACCTGTGCATCTGTGTGTCTCGCATGCAGTCACGCGGGTTTTGAAAGGAGGTCCACATTTCGGGACAGCACCAGGGACTGATTTCGGACGAATCTCGTCGCTGTCGAGGACACTTTGAGGGCTGTGCAGTAGAAAATAGGATTCCCCAAATTATTGTCCGACCGTATCGTCAACATTTCGACGATAGCTTCGTCTTTCAGGACGATGACGCACAAGCAGACCGCGCCCACATTCTGGATACCTTCTACCATGAGGCAGCAATCAGCAGAATGGAAAGGCCTGCGCAATCTGTTGAGTTGAACCGCAGTGAGCAAGGTTGGACCCAGTTGAAACTAGCAGCGCATCGCAGGAATTCTTCTCAGCCAATGGGCGACCTTAGAGGGGCGGCGGTGTGTGTGTGTGTGTGTGTGTGTGTGTGTGTGTGTGTGTGTGTGTGTGTGTGTGTGTGTGTCGAAGAGTGGGACATCGGCCTGAGCAGGAATGTCTGACGTGACTTACTGTGTGAACAGCTCGTAAAAGGCGAGCAAAACATACTACAACGCTTTGGGTGGAGCAACACGATATTCAGTGTTACTAGGCAGCAAATTTCACAAATGAACACTTTCGAAAGTACTACTTTGATTCTGGTTATTGTTTTGTTTTTATTTCACAGTGAACTATTCTTTTTAGTTTAATGATGTTTGTTCTTTAAATCTTTTCTCTCATTGAAGGTAATTCCATATCTGTTCACAAACTTGCAGGCTGTGCAAAAAGTTTTTTCGCAGTTTCGTACAAAATATTAAAGCCAAAAGTTTCTGATCGTTGGTAATATTTTTACTCTATAACGTTTCTGTATCAATCTTTAGGAAACCAAAACGAACTTGAGCTATTTATGTTTCACAATCACACATCGCAGATCTTAACAAACCGATGTCTTTAAATTAATCGAGTATGCTGACATAAGTGTTTTTCCGATCTCGTTTTAGTGTACAAATCCTGTGAAAATAGGTGAGGGTGAAATACGAAAAGGTGTGGAAAACAGGGTATATAATTTCAATAGAAAAAGAAAACACGACGAAAATACACAACTGGACGAAAAACATGACATGCTGTCAACGATAAAAGGCATAAACACCAGCCGACTTGTAGAAAACCATTTTTCACAAATAATGTAGCTTCAGGAATAAATCTTGACCCTCAAAACGTGACAAATAGGTGTCGAAACATGTTTGGGTGAATGGAAAAACAAATACATTGCATCTTGCAGATGGCGGGGTTTAAAAACCCAAATTTAACTCTAAAACACTGGAAAATGCAACAGGGCCTTCGAACTACAGCAAAAAGATTAAGTTGTTTGCTTTACAGATGAATGTGGGACGGGTGTACTTCTGAAATCTGAAGCGAGATCACGCTGCGGAGAGCGCATTCCTCAAGTTATTCAGGGTGCGGTCTTGCTGGATACTGCAAAAAGCGGTCCTCGTTACTGGACCGCCATCAGCGACACACACACATACACACACACATACACACACACAGACGCACACGCACACGCACACGCACACGCACACACACGAGACTGGCAGTTGCTACATTCGACAGCACACCGAGCTTTCGGTAAATTCCTGAGGGTGCTGTAAGCTCTGCAAACTTCGCTGGATTTCGTCGTGTCTTTAGCCTGGGTCTTGTCCAGCGTTTACTCTTGGCGGACCTTTTATTCGTCTCTGACGAACACTTCCTGTGTCCCGAAACAGTCGTCGAACCCTTGAACTAGCTGGTTCCGGATGATATCAATGAAAATGCGACGAAGTAAAATGATGCTAGTGCAAACCGCTCAAATATGCCGAAGCTGCAACGTAATGATAATTTTGTGGGAATCAAAAATGTTTGCTAGACAAGGACCCAAACCGGGTTTCCCCGCGGGTTTTGCGGAATCATAAATGAAACCATAGGTGACAGCGCAAGTCGAAGTCAGAGCTGTATTTGTCTTCAGGTAACCTAAGGCGGTAACTCGCGAAATAGAGGGAATATCCGATTTCGAGGGCTGATCCTAGACAAGTTTTGAAGTGTCACTACAGATTTACTGATGGGTCGAAACATTACGACGACTCCTTAATTACGTGTTGGTCCGCGTTTTGAGCTCAAATACAGTATCGACTCTTCGTGGTACGGATTCGATAAGCCCTCCGTAGGTTCCCGGAGGGGTGGTGTGTGGCACCGCACCAGGTGTCTGAGATCGGGTCACGCAATTCCCGTCACTTGAATGCCTGTGGTCTGTGTCCCGGCAGTGGTCTGTCGGGTTCACATCAGGCGAATTTTGTGGTAAAGAGATCACCGTTAGCTCGCTATCTGTGCCACAAAGGGTCCAAAACTAGCCAGTTAACCTACTGCAAGATCGGGTAAGTCATCAAGTATGAAGGGATGCAACTGACTGTCACTAGTATCGTAATGCTGCATCTACTAGCCTTTGCCTGTGACGCGGTACATGTTTCGAAGCAGATGTTTCCGTTTATCCACAGTCCACTTTCGACGATACCGTGTCCGCAGAAATCGTAACTGACGATCTTGTTGGGTCAACATCCGAAAGCGCAGAGGCAGTGTGCCGCAGTGCCCGACGTTCAGCAAACTTGAAACGTCCCTTTGGAAAATTATGTATTACTGTGCTGGTAAACCTCTTACGTTGTTTTTCAAACAGCTGAGCAAAACTGAACGTACTCAGACATTTGCCTCTTTACTTATTCTGATCATCACTAAACTGACACACAATATTTTTATCGCAACGCAATCTGACTTTCAAAAATCCCCACGAAAGAATAGCCCTCACTAGCAATAACGTATACCTTTCATGAATCACTTACCTCACAAAAATCTTCGTTACTCGAACTACTGCAATACAGCGAGCGCCAACACTGCCAGCTAAATAAAAGATTCTAACTACTGAAAGGCATAGTTAGCAAATGAAAGATTTTGGTAGAGAACAAACAATGTATTTATATATATACAGGGTGATTCAGAAATAATACCACAACTTTAAAAATGTGTATTTAATGAAAGCAACATAATATAACCTTCTGTTATACATCATTACAAAGAGTATTTAAAAAGGTTTTTTTCACTCAAAAACAAGTTCAGAGATGTTCAATATGGCCCCCTCCAGACACTCGAGCAATATCAACCCGATACTCCAACTCGTTCCACACTCTCTGTAGCATATCAGGCGTAACAGTTTGGATAGCTGCTGTTATTTCTCGTTTCAAATCATCAATGGTGGCTGGGAGAGGTGGCCGAAACACCATATCCTTAACATACCCCCATAAGAAAAAATCGCAGGGGGTAAGATCAGGGCTTCTTGGAGGCCAGTGATGAAGTGCTCTGTCACGGGCTGCCTGGCGGCCGATCCATCGCCTCGGGTAGTTGACGTTCAGGTGGTTACGGACAGATAAGTGCCAATGTGGTGGCGCTCCATCCTGCTGAAATATGAATTGTTGTGCTTCTTGTTCGAGCTGAGGAAACAGCCAATTCTCTAACATCTCCAGATACTGTAGTCCAGTTACAGTAGCACCTTCGAAGAAAAAGGGACCAAAAACTTTATTGGCTGGAATGGCACAGAAAACGTTCACCTTAGGCGAGTCACGTTCATACTGAGTTGTTTCCCGCGGATTCTCAGTGCCCCATATACAGACATTGTGACGGTTGACTTTCCCGTTAGTGTGGAAAGTTGCTTCATTACTAAACACAATCTTTGAAACGAAAGATTCATCTGTTTCCATTTGAGCAAGGATAAAATCACAGAAATCGATTCTTTTAATCTTATCAGCTGCAGACAGTGCTTGAACCAATTTCAGACGATAAGGTTTCATAACTAACCTTTTTCGTAGGACTCTCCATACAGTTGATTGTGGAATTTGCAGCTCTCTGCTAGCTCTGCGAGTCGATTTTCCTGGGCTGCGAACAAATGCTTGCTGGATGCGTGCTACATTTTCATCACTCGTTCTCGGCCGTCCAGAACTTTTCCCTTTGCACAAACACCCATTCTCTGTAAACTGTTTATACCAACGTTTAATACATCAACTATCAGGAGGTTTAACACCATACTTCGTTCGAAATGCACGCTGAACAACTGTCGTCGATTCACTTCTGCCGTACTCAATAACACAAAAAGCTTTCTGTTGAGCGGTCGCCATCTTAGCATCAACTGACGCTGACGCCTAGTCAACAGCGCCTCAAGCGAACAAATGTACAACTAAATGAAACTTTATAGCTCCCTTGATTCGCCGACAGATAGTGCTTAGCTCTGCCTTTTTGTCGTTGCAGAGTTTAAAATTCCTAAAGTTGTGGTATTCTTTTTGAATCACCATATATATATATATATATATATATCTCAATTCATGACATCCATCTTTACAAATTTCCTTTTTCTGGCGGACACACGTGCAGATCGTCCGGTTATAGTAGGCTAACCTCTCAAATCTCTGGAATCTCTCTCTCCACATCCACCACTGCTGGCGGCTCACTTCCAACTGCCCAACGCTACGCGCTGTTAACATCCAACTGTCCAACATTACACAAGAGAACATTCCAACAATGAATCCAACCAGCCACAGACTGCACACACCACAGCCAGTGATTTTCATACAGGGCGCTACGTGGCGTTAGCAACATAAAAACCTAAACAGCCTACTTACAAAGTGCGCTGAACATTGTGCTCCGAAACACTTATTCCTACGCCGGCATTGTACTGCGTGATCAGATCTGCCACAGATCGTCGCCGATCGTGCGTTACAGAGGCGGCAGGCCTGCCTCCACCTTCCCCATTCTGTGAAGAGGCCTAGATGTCCAGATCTTTGTCGCCTACGCCACGTTTCACTGGTCCTTAACCATTTTGAATAGATGCTCACGAGAGCAGTACGCCAACAGCCGACCAGCTCCGGCGATGTTCTTTCCCAGGCACTGGGCGATAACGATCTGCCCTTTCTCAAAGTCGCTTATGTCAGTGGATTTCCGCATTTACATCCCTTATCGTCACTAGAGTTAACCTTCAGTCGTCTGTGTTATGCCTCTGTATTTTCACTATTACGTCAAACAACGGCAACGCTACCAGGCGGCTCAATTTCGTGGCGTGCGGCGGGTGTAATGTCTTGGCTCATTAGAGCAAAAGGTACTAAAGTGTTACCACGTTTTGAGCTAGGATTGTTTTGTCTTTAGAATTACTTCGCGTCCGTGCGGTTCTGGGCGCTACAGTCTGGAGCACGTTCGCACGTTCGAATCCTGCCTCGGGCATGGGTGTGTGTGATGTCCTTAGGTTAGATAGGTGTAATTAGTTCTAAGTTCTAGGCGACTGATGACTTCAGAAGTTAAGTCGCATAGTGCTCAGAGCAATTTGAACCAGCCAATTACTTCGGTTGTGCATTTGCGCTGTGTTGTTGGATCATGAGGAATTAACTGTTCATACACTACTGGCCATTAAAATTGCTACACCAAGACGAAATGCGGACGATAAACGGGTATTCATTGGACGAATACATTGTACTAGAAGTGAAATGCGATTTCATTTTCACGCAACTTGGTTGCACAGATCCTGAGAAATCAGTACCCAGAACAACCACCTCTGGCCGTAATAACGGCCTTGATACGCCTGGGCATTGAGTCAAACAGAGTTTGGATGGCGTGTACAGGTACAGCTGCCCATGCAGCTTCAACACGATACCACAGTTCATCAAGAGTAGTGACTGGCGTATTGTGACGAGCCAGTTGCTCGGCCACCATTGGCCAGACGTTTTCAATTGGTGAGCTATCTGGAGAATGTGCTGGCCAGGGCAGCAGCCGAACATTTTCTGTATACAGAAAGGCCCGTACAGCACCTGCAACATGCGGTCGTGCATTATCCTGCTGAAATGTAGGGTTTCGCAGGGATCGAATGAAGGGTAGAGCCAAGGGTCGTAACACATCTGAAATGTAACGTCCACTGTTCAAAGTGCCGTCAATGGGAACAAGAGGTGACCGAGACGTATAACCAATGCCACCCCTTACCATCACGCCGGGTGATACGCCAGTATGGCGATGACGATTACAGGCTTCCAATGTGCGTACACCGCGATGTCGCCAAACACGGATGCGACCATCATGATGCTGTGAACAGAACCTGGATTCATCCGAAAAAATGGCGTTTGCCGTTCGTGCACCCAGGTTCGTCGTTGAGTACACCATCGCAGGCGCTCTTGTCTGTGATGCGGCGTCAAGGGTAACCGCAGCCATGGTCTACGAGCTGATAGTCTATGCTACTGCAAACGTCGTCGAACTGTTCGTGCAGATGGATGTTGTCTTGCAAATGCCCCATCTTTTGACTCAGGGATCGAGACGTGGCTGCTCGATCCGTTACAGCCGTGTGGATAAGATGCCTGTCATCTCGGCTGCTAGTGATACGAGGCCGTTGGGATCCAGCACGGCGTTCCGTATTACCCTCCTGAACCCACCGCTTCCATATTCTGCTAACAGTCATTGGATCTCGACCAAAGCGAGCAGCAATGTCGCCATACGATAAACCGCAATCGCGATAGGCTACAATCCGACCTTTATCATAGTCGGAAACGTGATGGTACGCATTTCTCCTCCTTACACGAGGCATCACATCAACGTTTCACCAGGTAACGCCGGTCAACTGCTGTTTGTGTATGAGAAATCGGTTGGAAACTTTCCTCATGTCAGCAGGTTGTAGGTGTCGCCACCGGCGCCAACCTTGTGTGAATGCTCTGAAGAGCTAATCATTTGCATATCACAGCATCTTCTTCCTGTCGGCTAAATTTCGCGTCTGGAGCACGTCATCTTCTTGGTGTAGCAACTTTAATGGCCAGCAGTGTACTATACACTTGGGCTAAAGGGGTTCGGTTTGTCTGTCAGAGTGCGAAATATAAAATACCAACAGTGCTGTACCGAGGCTTAACGGCTGCGGTGTCAGAAGCCAACATCACATCAGTGCTTCGAAGGTGCCTAACACACCGGCGACACTTCTCCGGAACACAGCTGACCACGCTCCTACCGTCCACCAGGAGGCGACCCAAGTGCCACTAGACGCTGTGAGCCACGTGGACCCATTCTTTTCCGCAAGGCGTGTGATCGAAAATAGGCCCGGCTGCGTCCTACCCTACTGAGGGTAGCGCCCGGGCCACACCACACCAGTTCGCTCCACAAGAGTTTCCTGAGGCAGGTGCGTATCGTGCCATCAATCAGGATTCTCGCTCGAGAGCCGCCTACACGAGGTCGCTCCCATTAACTTGTGACTCATCGACCCTTGGGGGCGTGCCAGCTGTGGACTTGGATTGTTCGTGGCCTCCTCGCTAAAGAATGTGGGGACTCTGTCATAGTGCCAGACTTTTTGACTTGTAAATTTGTGCCTGTTTTTCCAGCGAAAACACGCCGGAGTTGGACAATTTTGCTTTCTACGGGACTTTGTTCATTCAGCTGGTACATTAAATGTGGCTGTCCTGTGGGACTGCGACTTTTATAAAGTGTCTGGTTAATGAACTTAGTGACGATCTGACCGGCTTTCAGCCAGCGGAAATACAAGTTTATTGTTCTGTTTCAAGAAGTTGAAACGTCCCCTTAGAACAATTTATACATGACTGTGCATAAACTGACACACAATATTTTTAGCGCAACGCAATCTGACTTTCAAAAATCCCTGCAAAAGAATGGCCCTGAGTAACATTAAACTATACCTTTCAGAAATCAGTTACCTCACAAAAATCTTCATTACTCGAACTACTGCAGTACAGCGAGCGCCACTATTGCCAGCTAAATAAAAGATTCAAACTACGGAAGGCACTAACTACTGATAGGGATAGTTAGCAAATGAAAGATATTAATAGAGAACAAACAATGTATTTACCTTGATAGTCATAATATATATAGCAGTTCATGACAAATTACAAAACTCCGCCATCTCTCTCCCCACATCCACCACTGCTGGCGGCTCACCTCCAACTGCGCAACGCTACGCGCTGTTCACATCCAGCTGCCGCTGCCCAACACTACAATGGCAGACAACAATGCAAACTAGACACAGACTGCACACAGCACAGCCAGTGATTTTTATACAGAGCGCTACGTGGCGTTACCAATAAGAAAACCTAAACAGCCTACTTACAAAGTGACTCACTTAAATGCACCGAAGATGGCTATTTATAGCTGAAATATGGATATGCAAGAATAATAAAAAAAAAAAAACAAATAGGAGTGCCACTGATCGCTGCGTTAGTATTCTTTGTTAGACTTATGTTTTGCTTCAGTCCACGTTGGAGTAGACGTGCTGTTAATTCTTCATAAATGAACTTGTTCAATCATTGCTAACAGGATATTTTTTGTGCCGCCGTCGGTGGACATATAAAATAGTATACATGTGGACGTAGATATAGGGACGGTCAGATTTCGTATTGTATGCCACTCAAATTGATACAGTTTTTGTATGGCACACAGCATCTGTGCCCATGTGTTAAAGCGATAACTTATCGACTCCTTCTAGATATTAGGTTAGCAGGGGCACGCCACAAGACGGTCTGCGCTTTAATAGTCGAGATCGGAGTAGTCTGAAGAAACCTTGCAGTAAGACGCGACAGACTTGTGCACTGCTGGCCTCAAAAAAGGCAACACTACAAAGATTACACGAAGCCTACGTCAAATAGGCGTAAATTATTGTACATGTAGGATATGCAGTAATTGGCGCAAAGGTGCAAAGTAGGTAGGAGCAACGCCATGTACATTCTGTGCGATTTCGTAGCGGGTTCCTCATTCAGAAATAGTATTTGATTGTTGTTTGTTTGTGAGGAGGTCGTGTTATGCCTCTTGTCGGAAAGAGACGTGTCTGCCTGCACGTATCGGAAGTCGACAGCGGCGGGATGGTCGTTTCGCGATATTGCTGGTCGTGTTAGTAGGAAACTGAAGACTGTCGTGTGAATACGGAGGCGATGGGTTCAGGAAGGCCGTACATACTCAGAGACGTGTAGGGTTTCTTAATGGCCCCAGCTGCCTAGCACTCGAGAGGGCGGTCTGTCTCGTGATGCACCACGAGTCACGAGATGGACTCGCACTCAACAACACGAGCGTACAGATGGCCGGTGCGACCGCGTGTAGGGCACCGCGGACTGCCGCCACGGCGGCCACCGATGTGGCTTCCCCCAGCACAGCAGTGAGTGAGTGAGTGAGAGAGAGAGAGAGAGAGAGAGAGAGAGAGAGAGGAAGGGGGGCGGGGGAGGCAGTAACAGTCGTGGTCGCAGCGACAGCACTGTACACACGGGCGACACACCACGTCGTCTTCTGAGACGACTCCCAGTTCGGCGTACAGCATCAAGATTGGACATATCCGTGTGTGGAGTCTCGGAGGACACTGAACGTTGTCAGACTGCTTTCTATCAGCAATTTATCGTAGATCGCTGGAAGAACGTAAAGTACCTAGCAACTGGAAGAAAGCGCAGGTCGTTCCCATTTTCAAGAAGGGTCATAAATCAGATGCGAATAATTATAGGCCTATTTCGCTTACGTCAATCTGTTGTAGAATAATGGAACATGTTTTGTGTTCTCGTATTATGACGTTCTTAGATAATACAAATCTCCTTCATCATAACCAACATGGATTCCGCAAACAGAGATCATGTGAAACTCAGCTCGCCCTATTTGCCCAAGAAATTCACAGTGCCGTAGACACTGGCGAGCAGATTGATGCCGTATTCCTGGACTTCAGGAAGGCATTTGATACGGTTCCGCACCTACGTTTAGTGAAAAAAATACGAGCTTACGGAATATCGGACCAGGTTTGTGATTGGATTCAGGATTTCCTAGAAGAAAGAACACAACATGTCATTCTTAACGGTTCAAAATCTGCAGATGTAGAGGTAATTTCGGGAGTACCGCAGGGAAGCGTGATAGGACCTTTATTGTTTACAATATACATAAATGACTTAGTTGACAACATCGGTAGCTCCGTGAGGCTATTTGCAGATGACACGGTTGTCTACAAGAAAGTAGCAACATCAGAAGACTCGTACGTACTCCAGGAGGACCTGCAGAGGATTAATGCATGGTTTGACAGCTGGCAGCTTTCCCTAAACGTAGATAAATGTAATATAATGCGCATACATAGGGGCAGAAATCCATTCCAGTACGATTATGCCATAGGTGGTAAATCATTGGAAGCGGTAACGACCGTAAAATACTTAGGAGTTACTATCCGGAGCGATCTGAAGTGGAATGATCACATAAAACAAATAGTGGGAAAAGCAGGCGCCAGGTTGAGATTCATAGGAAGAATTCTAAGAAAATTTGACTCATCGACGAAAGAAGTAGCTTACAAAACGCTTGTTCGTCCGATTCTTGAGTATTGCTCATCAGTATGGGACCCTTACCAGGTTGGATTAATAGAAGAGATAGACATGATCCAGCGAAAAGCAGCGCGATTCGTCATGGGGACATTTAGTCAGCGCGAGAGCGTTACGGAGATGCTGAACAAGCTCCAGTGGCGGACACTTCAAGAAAGGCGTTACGCAATACGGAGAGGTTTATTATCGAAATTACGAGAGAGCACATTCCGGGAAGAGATGGGCAACATATTACTACCGCCCACATATATCTCGCGTAATGATCACAACGAAAAGATCCGAGAAATTAGAGCAAATACGGAGACTTACAAGCAGTCGTTCTTCCCACGCACAATTCGTGAATGGAACAGGGAAGGGGGGATCAGATAGTGGTACAATAAGTACCCTCCGCCACACACCGTAAGGTGGCTCGCGGAGTATAGATGTAGATGTAGAAGGGCCCAGCACCTGGTGTCACGCACACGCCACCCATTGGGTGCACAACATGATCACTTCTGGAAAGCACCCGTGATATTTTCCAGTAGTTTAGAGCAGTGGCTGTGTCCTGCATATGAAGTCTGTGCGACGTTATCTTTCAACAAGATAATGCAAGACCCTGTTGCACCTGCTGTCCTTACCTATATGGACACAAGTGGGTGGTCGACTGTTGCTCTGGCCAGCACTCTCTTCAGACCTCTGAACCACTGAAAACACTCTGTCACAGGCCGAAGGGGAGGGGGGGGGGGCGGTGTGGCACACCTACACACCACCAGTCGCCAGCCACCACCACTGGCGAACTCTGACGCAGAGCTGTGCCACTCGGTGTTGCGTGCCCGTGTCTCGCAGCCGAACTCATCTCGACTAGATGCCCAGTCTTCGTTGCTGCCGGAGGTGACAGCTTCGTGCACTAAATTTCGCGGCATGTATACCGCCCGCCAGCTACAAATTTGGCCCTATATCCTTCCTAGTTTACCGCATACGCGCCGAAATGCTCGTTCCGTGAGTGCCAGGGCGCTGCTGTAGCGACGAGTGATGTCACATCGCGGCTGCGGCCTGAATGCTCGTTCTCTTTCCGACGTGCGGCGCGCGAACCAAATGACGCGACAGTCTGCTCCGCGGAAACGCTTATTGGCTGACCTGCATTAATTCTCTGCCCTGCTAAGTTACCAAATGAATTTAAATATGAGTCGTTACCCGTTAAACTTGAGACCCAAAAATCGACAGTGAAAAGCCGAGTATCTGTCTACTGTCAGGAAAGATACCGAAGTCCGAGCACCACACAGGAATATGTTTACCGCTAGCAATTTCGTACGCCAACGTGAATTTGGTATTAGTAACTGGGACTGATATTCAGAAGAAGAAACCAGGGACACAGTTCAAAGTCAATAGGGTAAGAACCACACCATAACATCACTCTCAGTTTTGCACGGAAATTTATTGAGACGAATTAACCGTAGCCAGGTCCGTCAGGTGTAATACCGTACTATCTCCAGGAAGGTAATGAGTCAACGTCCTGCTGTGACGTCTTTCTGTGTACTGAGCGAGTGCGCGCTCAGTAATCCGTAACGCTCGTCGAGAGAAACAGGGAGATGCCTACGCTTGGGAGTTCACTTCGGGTTCTCTCACTTTTGCATACTGCGCTAAGTAACTCGGTTGATGGCAAAGGATGACCTACTCCCGACTTGTGCTGCACACAATATAAAAAGCCACGTCCGTCCCAGAGGGCACACGACTTGCCCACCGCACGAGGGTTCCGGTTTCCGGCCAACTGTTTAATTTAGTGAGATGCCAGCCGGTCTACGAGGTTCTTTAACCTATGGGCGTGTTCAGCCAGTCAGCATCAGGAGCAGAATGTGTTCATTCTCACTGGTCACTTGCTACTCCTACTTACAACGCTTGTAACGCCGGAAATGCATATCCTCCTATTTCCATCTATTGTACTATTATTTTTTTTCCTTGTTTTGTTACCTCAAGATATGACATTTCTGTCTCTTTATATATTGTAATTGTTTTACTGTTTGTATATATATATTTATGCACTTATGTCTATGTATAATTGGTTTGTTTCGTAAATATTATTTGTATTTTTACGCTGGGTCTTGCCTAGGGAAAACTGCTATCGAACGATTACATCGATGGGTCGTGTGAAGAATCAAAGTGTTTAGGATCTTTGGTAGTGTTAACTCTGCCGCGTGGAGCGCGGGCAGGAGGAGTCTGGCTGGGGTAGCGAGTGGAGCAGGTGTGTTGTGTGACGCTCCCGCGAGTTGCCGCGCTTTCGGGGTTTGGCAGCAAGTAATTGCGCTCGACTTGCGATGATAGTTTCTGACACGGTGTCGCGGACAGGAAGCATTAGCTGGCGCACATCAAGAGCCCGTTTCGTCTGGTGACCGTGTCGAGAAGAAGGCGCGCCAACATCCAGCTTCTGCAACAGCGACGGCCGACAATGAGTGACTGTCGCCACCTCCTCGATCGACGGCTTCAAACCTTCAATCAACCAACAAGGAAGACTAAAAGCACGTAAAGTTTCAGAACTGTATGGCAGACCTCAGCTTTTCAAATTGTTCCATTTGCCTCGCAAAATTACAGCAACTTAGCATGAACCTTTGTTGCTCATTGTCCCAATTGCATTACCAAGCAGGGTCCCTTCCTTTTCCGAAATCAACCCGAGTGTCGTTGAAATTCAGATGCCAGCATTAAAGTACAATCATTCCATTTCACTGCTTTAATTTCAAAGTTCAGTTAAAGTATTCATAGCTGGCTACAATATTTAGAGTACACAAGCACAAATTAAGAGTGCGAGTTTTGTTACCGTATTTTAGCTTACCTGTGACTGCAGCTCAGCTTGGGACGTACTAAATTTTACTATTGTTAATTGTTCAGAATCATTTAATTCAAGTTCAAAGTTAAATCTCTTATTTCTAAATTGCGTAGATTCAAGTAGCTTTTGAAATGATTGTTGAGGTAGTCCAAGACTAACCGTATTTTACTGAATTTCGATGTGCTTAAGAAAGAAAGCTTCTTATTAATTTCAGTCACTAAATTAACTTTCAGTTTTCTGGTTTTATTAATTCTTTTGCTAAATTAAGTCAGAGTGCAGCGAAAGTTATTACTTCTGACAAACTTTCAGTTTTCACACTACACGTGTCAACCTTCAGTTGCCACGCTTCTAGTGCTAATTATATGTCGGTGGAAGTCCCCTGCAGAAATATTGAGCCATTCTGCCACTATAGCAGTCCATAGTTGCGAAAGTGTTGGCCATGCAGGATGCTGCACACAAAGCGACCTCTCGATTGTGCCCCGTAAGTGTCCAATGGGCCACATGTCGGGCCAACTGGATGGCCAAATAATTCGCTCGAATTGTCCAGAATGCTCTTCAAACCAGTCGTGAACAATCGTGGTCCGGTGATAGGGTGCATTCTCATCCATAAAACTTAAAGTCCACGAATGACTGCAAATGTTGTCAAAAGTAGGCGGAGGTAACAGTTTCCAGAGAACAAAGTGGAGCTACAAACAGTTTGCACAGTGCCTTGTTGACAATTTCAGTCCCTAGCTTCGTGGAGTTTGCGCCACACTCGAACCCTACCATCATCTCTTACCAACTGAAATGGGGACACGACCGATCAGGTCACGGTTTTCCAGTCGCATAGGGTCCAGCCGTTATGGTGACGAGCCCAGGAGACGAGCAAAGGGACTCGCGTCGGTCGTCTGCCGGCCGGCCGGTGTGGCCGAGCGGTTCTAGGCGCTTCAGTCTGGAACCGCGCGACCGCTACGGTCGCAGGTTCGAATCCTGCCTCGGGCATGGATGTGTGTGATGTCCTTAGGTTAGTTAGGTTTAAGGAGTTCTAAGTTCCAGGGGACTTATGTCCATAGCAGTTGAGTCCCATAGTGCTCTGAACCATTTGGTCGTCTGCCGCCATAGCTCATTGACGCGAAATTTCGCCACACTTTCCTAACGGATACGTTTGTTGTACGTCCCACATTGATATCTGCAGTTATTTCACGCAGTGTTGCTTATGTTTTATCGCTGACAATTCTACGCAAAAACCGCTGTTCTCGGTCGTTAGGTGAAGCCCGTCGTGGCCGGCCGGAGTGGCCGAGAGGTTAATGGCGCTACAGTCTGGAACCGCACGACCACTACGGTCGCAGGTTCGAATCCTGCCTCGGGCATGGATGTGTGTGATGTCCTTAGATTAGTTAGGTTTAAGGAGTTCTAAGTTCTAGGGGACTTATGTCCACAGCAGTTGAGTCCCATAGTGCTCAGAGCCATTTGAACCATTTTTGAAGCCCGTCGGCCACTGCGTTGTCCGTGGTGAGAGGTAATGCCTCAAATTTGCTATTCTCGGCGCACTCTTGACACTGTGGATCTCGGTATATTGTATTCCCTAACAATTTCCGAAATGGAATGTCCCTTGCGTGTAGCTCCAATTGCCATTCCGCTTGAAATGGTTTCACATGACTCACCGAGTACAAATGTCAGCTCCACCTTTTTTTTTCTTTATTGTCATTTTGAAACCTTATACAAGTAGACCGGCAGCGGCAAAACTACGCCGCTCTTCGGCCACAGACATTACAATTAGTACAGATGAAGACAGAAAAACAAAACAAAATGTGGATAAAAAAACAGTAGATACACAAAGTAAAATACATGGAGCCGTTCACAGGCGTAGTGAAAGAAAAAACGTTCAGCACTTGTACACGAACATAGATGACTGAAATGACACATGTGAATGATGTAGCACAGACGGTGAAACATTAAGGCACTAAACACGAAGGCAGACCAAAAAACCGATGGCGATGATCTCTGGTGCACGAATGTTCACTGTGCATGTACGAATCCGGAGACTTGCCAGAGGAGAAATGGTGGGGGAGGAGGGAGAGGGGGAAGGTGTAGATTCCAGTGGCAGAGGAGAGGGGAGGGGGAGGAAAGAAGGCAGGGGGGTAGGGGAAGTGCGGGGGGAGAGGCGGGAGGGAGGAAGGGAGAGAAGGGAGAGAGGGTGCCCTTGGGAAAAACACAAGGGGAGGAAGTGGAAGATCAAAGTTGGTAGGAGGGGTAGATGGAGGGGAGGAGGGCATCATCAGGGAGGGGGAGCTGGCGGAAGCCACAGTGGGAGAGGGTAAGGAGGGTGGAGAGATGGAGAGCAGGTGGGATATGGGAATAGAGGTGCTGTCCGCAGCTCGTGGTCGTGCGGTAGCGTTCTCGCTTCCCGCGCCCGGGTTCCCGGGTTCGATTCCCGGCGGGGTCAGGGATTTTCTCTGCCTCGTGATGACTGGGTGTTGTGTGCTGTCCTTAGGTTAATTAGGTTTAAGTAGTTCTAAGTTCTGGGGGACTGATGACCATAGATGTTAAGTCCCATAGTGCTCAGAGCCATTTGAACCATAGAGGTGCTGCAGCAGAGAGGTGTGGGAAAGGATGGGAGTGAGAAGCGGGTGAGGGAGGATCAAGTTTGCGGGTAGTGCAGAGGATCCGTATCCGTTCGAGGAAAAGGAGGAGGTGTGGGAATGGAATTCGGTCATACAGGATGCGCATGGGGGAGGGGAGGCGGATATGATAGGCGAGGCGGAGCACATGGCATTCCAGGATTTTGAGATCCAGGCGGGATGGGCGTAGCAGAGGATAGGGCAGATGAGGGATTTATAGGTGTGGAGGACGGTGGATGGGTCCAGACCCCATGTGCGGCCAGAAAGGAGCTTGAGGAGACGGAGTCGGTAGCGTGCCTTGGCTTGGATTGTCCGGAGATTTGGGGGGGCGGGGGGCGTCCATGAGAGGCGACGGTCAAGGGTGACGCCAAGGCACTTGAGGGCACGGGTGAGGTTGATAGGACGGCCGTAGATGGTGATATAGAAATCGGGGAGGCGGAAGGAAGGGGTGGTTTTGCCTACAATGATCGCCAGATAGCTCCACCAATGTTCTGACCTTTTATACCTTTTGTACGCGATACTGCCGCCATCGTAAATGTGTGTATTGCTATCCCATGACTTTTGTTACCACAGTGAACTGCTTGTCGGCGGGGCATTAATACTTTTATGTCCGACTGATGTTAATAACCGAGGCAGGGAAATACTCGTCCTTGAGATCCGCGTAGTCTGCTCCGATCACCACCCATTTTTGAGGATTAGAGAAAACTCCTTGCACCTACAGCCAGAAACTGGCTGAGGAGGGATCAATAGCGAACAGGGCAAGCACACGAAGGCGGACGGTAAACGGTACGTTATACAGCACGCGGAGTAGGCGCTGCCCCGACTGGTGGTGCAGTTCTGGCGGCCAGCAGTGTACTGGCCGTATTAACAGGGGCGCCAGCGCGGCCCACGTGCTGGCTGGCCTCTAGGCAGCTCGGAGTCTGCTGCGCCGTGCTGTACTGTACTGTACTCTGCTGTGCTGTGCTGGCCGCCTGATTGGATCACAAAGGGCGCCGGACGCGCGCGGCTGGCGTGCCCGAGGCCGGGGCCCACGAAGGCCCCACCTCTGGCCACACACTCTGCCTGCCGGCCCAGCAGGCCAGCCCGTCTCCCTGTCTTCGCACGTCGCCTTGGCTGGCAGCCTACTTCCTTACAGCAGAAAAAAGTTTGCGGTCGCGTCTTGTGGCGAAGGGCTGCCGACCGACCCCTGTGCCTCTGGGACCTCTCTGCACGCACCTCTGTTCATAACCGTAAGGGGAAACTACACTACTGGCCATTAGGATTGCTACACCACGAAGATGACGTGCTACAGTTGCGAAATTTAACCGACAGGAAGAAGATGCTGTGATATGCAAATGATTAGCTTTTCAGAGCATTCACACAAGGTTGGCGCCGGTGGCAACACCTACAACGTGCTGATATGAGGAAAGTTTCCAACCGATTTCTCATACACAAACAGCAGTTGACCGGCGTTGCCTGGTGAAACGTTGTTGTGATCCTCGTGTAAGGAGGAGAAACGCGTACCATCACGTTTCCGACTTTGATAAAGGTCGGATTGTAGCCTATCGCGATTGCGGTTTATCGTATCGCGACATTGCTGCTCGCGTGGGTCCAGATCCAATGATTGTTAGCAGAATATGGAATCGGTGGGTTCATGAGGGTAATACGGAACGCCGTGCTGGATCCCAACGGCCTCGTGTCACTAGCAGTCGAGATGACAGCCATCTTATCCGCATGGCTGTAACGGATCGTGCAGCCACGTCTCGATCCCTCAGTCAACAGATGGGAACGTTTGCAAGACAACAACCATCTGCACGAACAGTTCGACGACATTTGCAGCAGCATGGACTATCAGCTCGGAGACCATGGCTGCGGTTACCCTTGACGCTGCATCACAGACAGGAGCGCCTGCGATGGTGTACTCAACGACGAACCTGGGTGCACGAATGGACAAACGTCATTTTTTCGGATGAATCCAGGTTTTGTTTACAGCATCGTGATGGTCGAATCCGTGTTTGGCGACATCGCAGTGAACGCACATTGGAAGCGTGTATTCGTCATCGCCATACTGGCGTATCACCCGGCGTGATGGTATGGGGTGCCATTGGTTACGTGTCTCTGTCACCTCTTGTTCGCATTGACGGCACTTGCAACAGTAGACGTTACATTTCAGATGTTTTACGACCCGTGGTTCTACCCTTCATTCGACCCCTGTGAAACCCTACATTTCAGCAGGATAATGCACGACCGCATGTTGCAGGTCCTGTACGGGCCTTTCTGGATACAAAAAAATGTTCGACTGCTGCCCTGGCCAGCACTTTCTCCATACTCTCACCAATTGGAAACGTCTGGTCATTGGTGGCCGAGCAACTGGCTCGTCACAGTACGCCAGTCACTACTGTTGATGAGCTGTGGTATCGTGTTGAAGCTACATGGGCAGCTGTACCTGTACACGCCATGCAAGCTCTGTTCGACTCAATGCCCAGGCGTATCAAGGCCGCTATTACGGCCAGAGGTGGTTGTTCTGAGTACTGATTTCTCAGGATCTATTCACCCAAATTGCGTGAAAATGTAATCACATGTCAGTTCTAGTATAATGTATTTGTCCAATGAATACCCGTTTATCATCTGCATTTCTTCTTGATGTAGCAATTTTAATGCCCAGTAGAGTAGTAATGTTTGAATACAATGTTAGCAGTGTGCTGCATGACACAGCCACATCCATTAATATCCAGTCTAACGTCCCAAAACTGTGTGAAATGGAACGAGCGTGTAAGGACTGTAGTAGGGAAGGCGAATGTGCGATTTTGGTTTATTGAGAGAATTGTACCCAAGTGTTGTTCACCTGTAAAGCAGACTGCTTATAGGGTGCTAGTACGACGCATTGTCGAGTACTGCTCTAGTGTTTGGGTTCGGATTGAAGGAAGACTGCGACGCCATTCACATGCGGGCTACTGGGTTCGAGCAACACGCAGGTATTATGGTGACGCTTCGGGAACTCAAATGGGAATCGCTGGAGGGACGGCAACGTTCCTTTCGATATACACTGTTGACAAAATTTAGAGAACCGGCATTTGAAGCTCAGTCCAGGACGATTCTACTGCTGCCTACATACATTTCACGTAAGGAGCTTTAAGATAACGTTAGAGAGATTATGGCTGTTACAGAGGCATATAGACAGTCGTTTTTCCTGTCACTGTATTTGTGAGTGGAACAGGAAAGAAAATGACAAGTAGTGGTACAGGGTACCCTCCGCCACGTACCATACGCTGACTTGCGGCGTATTTATGTAGATGTAGAAGCTTTTCTTGGGAGAGCTAGGAGGCACATCAGTGCGACAACTGTCGCAGAATCAGCTCAATAGCTCACGCGTCTGGGTTGCTGACATGAACAGCTCACAGAAGAATGGAAAAGAAAATTGAGGACATATCTTAGGGGGACGATCAGCCTGATTTTAGGAAACGTTCTAGTGAAGGCACCAGACAGGCAGATCTGACGTAACGATTGATAATGGAAACAAGACTTGAGAAAAATCGAGACACGTCCAGAGAATCTGTCGACATAGGAAGAGCGTTAGTCAATTGAAAATAGTGGAAGGTGTTGGAAATTCTCAGAAAAATCGTTGTAAACTGTAGGGGAACACGGATAATATACAGTATCTACAAGTACCAAGAGAGAAAAATAAAAATGGAAGCTCAGGAACTACGACATGGTTGCATTAGAAAGAGGATAAACAGTCTTGTAGTGTTTCACTACTACCGCTCAACCTATACATCGAAAGGGAACATTCGGGACTGGTATTAAAATTCCGTCCTCCGATAAAAATGCCATTGCGTGGCAGGTATTTCCAAAATGACGAGAGCTGATTTTGTAGGTGAACCATGTCATGAAGAGCCATACGCAGAGTTCTGCATCCAAGGTCTCCAACAAGTCATGCATTAGTAGGAAAAAGAGTAGAATTGAAGGCTGAACATCTAGGAGGAGGACTTACGCCATCACTAGGTTTCATGACCGCTGCTTGATTTTTTTCGAAGCGACGAATAACACATCATGACTATCCCTCATATATCGAGCAAGGAACAGCGAACGTAAGAAAAGTTCAACAGTTAAACCGGAATTCAGAATGAAGAGATGTCAGTGATAAGGTTCGCCGGCAACATTACTATCCTGAACAAAAATCATTAACAATTACAGGATCTGTTGAATTGAATGCAGAGTATAAAATATCCACGAGTAAACCAAAGGAAATCGGAATAATAAGGTGTAGCACAAATTTGGATTGTTTGGGGGAAGAGACCAAACAGCGAGGTCATCGGTCTCATCGGATTAGGGAAGGACGGGGAAGGAAGTCGGCCGTGCCCTTTCAAAGGAACCATCCCGGCATTTGCCTGGAATGATTTAGAGAAATCACGGAAAACCTAAATCAGGATGGCCGGACGCGGGATTGAACCGTCGTCCTCCCGAATTCGAGTCCAGTGTGCTAACCACTGCGCCACCTAGCACAAATTAAATTCGCAATAAACTCAAGATCAAATTTGGGAGCCGCGAAGTAAATGAAGTGAAGGCATTCTGCTTACATGAAAACAACGTAACACACAACTAATGAAACAATAGTACAACAATCAGACTGGCAAATGATTTGCTCGTTAAAGTGAGTCTTACTACTAAACATCGCTTTTAATTTGAGGAAGAAATGTCTGAGAACAAATGTCAGATGCACAGCTTTGTATGGAATCGTAGACGTTGGGAAAATCGGAGAGAATCGAACCGTTTGAGGGGTGTTGTTACAGAACGGTGCTTGAAGTTAAATGTTCTGATTACACAATACGAGGGGAGTCAGTGAGCGTAGGAATACGTGGAAAACACTCGCTACGAGATAGTGCTGGATGACAGGGCAAGCGTTAAGACATCAGGAACTAGCTTCCGTGGTACTTGTGGGGGCTGTGAAGGGTAAAGACTACAACGGAGGGCAGACATTGTTATAAATCAAACCAATAATCGAGAGCGCTGAGAGCAAGTGGTAGTCTGAGATGAAGAGGTCGTCACAGGAGAGGAAATTCCTGGCGGGCCGCATCCAACCTACAGAGAATGAAAACAGAGGCAGTGCCGAGATGGAGAAGACAACGTTGTAAGATTTTCTAGGACAGGCTGCTTGTGACTTTCGACGTACGAATGAAGCTCACGAAACGAGTCGGAATTTAAAAAGGCACTATGCGAGAATGACACGTTAAATTACAGTCGATTGGCTCGGCTCATTTTTAATACTCATTCACAAGAAAAAATCGATATGAAACGATGAGCGCCGAAGAGTAAGTCTAAATAAACACTTAAAATGATGACATCAGTTCGTTATTCGTCAGCAGCCGAAGATTTTATAAGGTCTCAGGCAAATCCAACACCTTCCATGAAAACCCTGACATGATAAGCAAATCCGGCAGTATGTCACATAGCTCCGGATAAATCCTGACATTAAATTAACTAAAGTAATACGATCAACGAGTGAGCAAATGGAATACCACAGACTAACACAAGAACGCCTAAATGCATGTCATACCTTCCCACCATGAAACAGACGCAGTTCCGAGGGGAGAAAAGAGAACAGAAGCGGAGAGCAGAATCGTGTAGGCTAGGAGGCCCTACAATAAGGGACGGACACCCACGTCGCCAGCTGACCGCCAAAACCACCCCCCAGCCCATGTTAAAAGATAGATCCTTCCAGAAGAACAGTATAGATCTTACGGTAACACTAAAAGGGCCACACCAGCTGCAAGTTTTAGCGTGAGACTTTTTCGCGTCTCTGTTACGTTGCAAACGTTAAAAACATTGCCCCACCACGAAAAGTATAACGTTTGTCATTGGATAGACAGAATTTTTGTAGGCGGAGCTTAAGGTTAACATTGAGACCCTGATTGGTCAGTTGAAAACACAGCCAGATAGCTTTTTTTAGACCAACTTCAGTAAATTGTAGTAAGGAGTGGTTAGAGAGTTGCTTCTGAGACGGCGATATGTGGAGCTGCTCCACCCGCCGCCCCCTAACGCTGCCTAACCAACGACAAGGTAATGAACGCACGTGATGCCGCATAACAGCGCATAAAGCTTCACTCAGAACTGCAGAAGTCTCATCCGTTACAACCCCTTTTTACGTAATACTAGTTTCGATCGTCAATTAAATCTCATGGTGTTCACATTTGCTACTTGAAGTAAAAATCTGAAACGCGATGATTTTTCTGTTATATAATTATTGAGAAGCCACATCAGCCACTGTAATTTACGACAAGTTAGATAAGTAATTAAAGATAATTGAGGGTCACTGTAGACAATTTTGATAGTTTTCTCTTTTATGAAACTTAACTTAAACCTAGATTATAGATGTGATATGGCATAGGTCATCCTTCCATCCACTGTATAACTTGGAAACCCATTCAGGGAATATTCGTTCACATTTTTGTTGAACGCAGTTGGTTTTTATCATCCTGAATTAAAATATTTCCTTTTATCAATAGTGCAATTTATAAACAATGTTTTGTGAGTAGAATAAAAATTCCAGTGGTAAACTTAACTGCTTTTTCGACGTTATTTTACCAACTAACTAAAAATAGGAAAGCCTTGAACCCCTTCCACTAAATTTAGTTAGTATTGAGATTCTTTTACAGGGAGTGCAGTGGAGCTGACGCTGAAATCATTAGGCATTTGATTATATCATCGCTAGTCTCACTGAACTCTTCTGAACTCTACATGTCATGTGTGGTCTGGCGTCTCCTTACCAGCAACAGGTCCCAGGTTCAAACTAGTCAATTCCCTAAAAAACACGCTCAGAGCGTCGTTGCGCGAAAGTGGTAGGGAGACACGACTTAGAACAAACAGACATCACGCAGAATGTTAGAATTTCCGAACTTTCCGAGCAGACACGTGCTTTACTGCAGAGTGAGCGGGCGATGTCACTGTACCAGCCAGCAGAGTGACCTCGGAGCAGCAGTGGCTCGGCTGGGCTGGGCTGAGGAGTTGCGCCAGCAGCCACGCCGATGTGCTGCTCGCAGCCACTCTGGGTGACAGCTGCGTCTCCGCGCTGCGAGTCACACAAGTCCCTATTCGTACTGATTTATCGATGATCTCTCTAGCAACGCAGGCCGCAAAAAGGGTTCCTTTTCAAAACGTTACATCTTTTTCAAAACGATACAAAGTCTCGAAAATTATCTGGTTTAGAAACATCACATTCTGAAGTGGAACACCTGAGTCCTATGTGAAATTTAAGATTTTCCCTTTCTTGGATGTGCTAGTTAGACGGAAGGGTGACGGCTCTCTGGGGCATTCAGTTTATCGAAAGCCCAGACATACTGATTTGTATTTAAATTCGTCCAGCTGCCATCACCCATCGCCAACAATGAGTGTACTTAAAACACTTGTACACAGAGCTCATGTAGTGTCAGATGCAGATAGTTTGCCTGAAGAGCTTGCCAACCTGACGAGGGTTCTCAAAGAGAATGGATATTCTACCCGGCAAATTAGCAAGGCACTTGCAATTAAGCCAAAGAAATAGGGAGTGGAGAAAGAAGAGAGCACGCCTACTAAATCTTCAGCTTTTCTTCCCTTTGTTGGCAACATTTCCTTCAAAATTGCAAGAATCCTCCACGGTTTCGAAGTGAAAGTGATTTTCCGTCCACCATCGAAGATTTCCGACCTGCTGGGATCAGTGAAAGACGATTTGGTATTGCGGAAGGCGGGAATTTACAAAATACCTTGTCAGTGTGGCATGTCGTATATAGGACAAACATTGCGAACAGTAGAAGAACGTTGCACGGAACATCAGCGCAGTACTCGCCTTTTGCAACCTAGCAAGTCTGCAATTGCTGAGCATTGCATTTCCACTGGACACTCCATGGAGTATGACAAGACAACAATTTTGGCCATAGCAACATCCTTTTGGGACTCCGTCATAAAAGAATCAGTGGAAATTCGCATCTTATGAACCGCGACAATGGCTACAAGCTAGATAATGCGTGGAATCCCTTCATCTCTAAGATCTGCTGCAGACGAAGACGTCAGAGTACTCCGATGGCCGCGGCAATTGACAACGCCGAAGACAGCTGAGTTCTGCAGTTCCACCAGCGAGGGCGCTGCTGGCGGGCGGTGTGGTACGTCTGTCAATATGATTTTGACGCATGCGCGGAATACTCGCTGCACGCTATATATTGCGGAACGGAGGGCGTCTTCGTCAGTCTTCGATGGTTCGCCTGAGGATGGCTGGCAGTTGTCCAGTCGAAACATCGTGGATGGAAGCTAACCACGAGCGGCTGCAAGCCCGAAATCTTTTTGAATAGCTGAGTCCTAGTACAGTTCATCAGCAACATCCTCTGTACGATGACTATCAACCTATTACTGTTCAGCTTTTCGAGTTGCGCTTCCAGGCGCAGGCACAGAAAGCTGCAGAGTGTGTGCGGATGGTAGCTCGCACGCTTGGCGAACGTGTCGAGGCTCCAGCAGCTAGTTGCCTCTACACGGGGACAGCTGCGGGAAGGGTAGCAAGAAGTCTGTGAATGCGGACAATTTTAACGACGACAAATGCAATACACATTGAACGAGCGTTAAGTGAACAAAATAAGAAAACCAGTTCGAAAATAATTTCACTGGTTTGCAAAACTTAACGCCGAAAGTAACCTTCGCGTGATGTGTCACTGCCAAGTAACGTAGCTCGATGAAACTTGGACCATACATGGAAAGAACTGCTACAGTATAGGTAACTCGAGGAAATAGGCGATGAGGCGAATAGAAATGACGATTTTATAAGGGGCAAATGGTTCAAATGGCTCTAAGCACTAAGGGACTTAACATCTGAGGTCATCCGTCCCCTAGACACTCTGCAGTAAGGCACGTGTCTGCTCGGAAAGTTCGGAAATCTTCGTCTGCTCACGAATAACCAACTGTTGTCAGCAATGCCATCATTTTAAGTCTTTATTGAGACTTTCTCTCTTAAACCTAACCAACTAACGACATCACACACATCCATGCCCGAGACAGGATTCGAACCTGCGACCGTAGCAGCAGCGCGGTTCCAGACTGAAGCGCCTAGAACCGTTCGGCCATATAAGGGGCGCTCACATGGAAACGAGACAGATGGAAATAATTAAGTTAACTGTTTATTGTTTCAGAAGCAATCGCTATAAGCGTTAATACATTTATCCCACTGTGAGACAAAACGGTCAATGCCTTAGTGGAAAAATATTTACGGTTGCCTGCGGAACCGTGATTTTACCTTGGAGTGTATATCTTCGTTCGAAGCAAATCGACGGCCGGTTTTTCTTTACATGTCCAAAAGTATAGAAATTGCACGAGCAGAGATCGAGACTTTATGGAAGATGTATAAGGGCTCCTCAGCGAAACTTTTGGAGCGTAGTCGAAACAACCTGACAACAAAATCTTAGCCTACATCTTGCCAACATTGTCTTGTCGCAGAGTGGGATAAATGTGTTATGGCAATTACTTTTTAAACAGTAAACGGTTTACTTACTTTTTTTCATCTGTCTAGTTTTCACTTGACAGCACCTTATATTCAAAGACATTAATTACAGTAGAGTCAACGCGATTTATGACGGTCCCTTAGACATTACAAAAGGCGACACATGGTTCTTAATGGGGCGTGTCAGTACCACCGACAGGAACGCTTGCTCTGCAACCTGCTCCCACGCTGCCCACGAGATCGATAGGGAGTTCCTGCAGCACGATGCTCCATTCTCCACCAGCGCAGCTGACAACTGATGGTCGTTGACTCCTGTGGACGTGCTGCAGTACCGCTATCCCCACGTGATTTCCCTAAATCGCTCCAGGCAAATGCCGGGATGGTTCGTTTGAAAGGGCACGGCCAACTTCCTTCCCCGTCCTTTCCTAGCCCGATGGGACACATGACCTCGCTGTTTGGTCTCTTCCCCCAAAACAACCCTACCGCATCCCACACGTATTCTATGGGGGTCTCAGTCGGGGAAATGTCCAGACCTGTCTATTCGCGTAACACGCGCTCGTTCCAGCAGCTTCTCCAACTGCGCTTTTCAATTCGGTCGTGCACTGGCTTCCATGAGAAAGCCCGCCCCTGGTAGCTGAGTGGTCAGTGCGACGGAATGTCTTACCTAACGGACGGGTTCGGTTCCCGGCTGGGTCGCAGATTTTCTCCGCTCAGGAACTGGGTGTTGTGTTGTTCTTATCATCATTTCATCCCCATCGACAAGCAAGTTGCCGAAGTGGCGTCAACTCGAAAAAATTGCATCAGTCGAACGGTCTACTCGACGGGAGGTTCTAGCCACACGGAATTTCCATTTGTTGTTGTTGTTGTTGTTGTTGTTGTTGTGGTCTTCAGTCCAGAGACTGGTTTGATACAGCTCTCCATGCTACTCTATCCTGTGCAAGCTTCTTCATCTCCCAGTACCTGCTGCATCCTACATCCTTCTGTATCTACTTAGTGTATTCATCTCTTGGTCTCCCTCTACAATTTTTATCCTCCACGCTGCCCTCCAGTGCTAAATTTGTGATCCCTTGATGCCTCAGAACATGTCCTACCAACCGATTCCTTCTTCTAGTCAAGTTGTGCCACAAATTTCTCTTCTCTCCAATTCTATTGAGTACTTCCTCATTAGCTATGTGAACTACCCATGTAATCTTCAGCATTCTTCTGTAGCACCACATTTCGAAAGCTTCTATTCTCTTCTTGTCTAAACTATTTATCGTCCATGTTTGACTTCCATACATGGCTACACTCCACATAAATACTTTCAGAAACGACTTCCTGACACTTAAATCTATACTCGAAGTTAAAAAATTTCTTTTCTTCAGAAACGCTTTCCTTTCCATTGCCAGTCTACATTTTATATTCTCTCTACCTTGACCATCATGAGTTATTTTGCTCCCCAAATAGCAAAACTCAGTTACTACTTTAAGCGTCTCATTGCCTAATCTAATTCCCTCAGCATCACCCGATTTAATTCGACTACATTCCATTACCCTCGTTTTGCTTTTATTGATGTTCATCTTATATCCTCCTTTCAAGACACTGTCCATTCCGTTCAGCTGCTCCTCCAGGTCCTGTGCTGTCTCTGACAATTACAATGTCATCGGCGAACCTCAAAGTTTTTATTTCTTCTCCATGGATTTTAATTTCTACTCCAAATTTTTCTTTTGTTTCCGTTACTGCTTGCTCAATATACAGACTGAATAACATCGGGGAGAGACTGCAACCCTGTCTCACTCCCTTCCCAACCACTGCTTCCCTTTCATGCCCCTCGTCTCTTATAACTGCCATCTGGTTTCTGTACAAATAGTAAATAGCCTTTCGCTCCCTGTATTTTACCCCTGCCACCTTCAGAATTTGAAAGAGAGTATTCCAGCCAACATTGTCAAAAGCTTTCTCTAAGTCTTCAAATGCTAGAAATGTAGGTTTGCCTTTCCTTGCCGGCCGAAGTGGCCGTGCGGTTAAAGGCGCTGCAGTCTGGAACAGCAGGACCGCTACGGTCGCAGGTTCGAATCCTGCCTCGGGCATGGATGTTTGTGATGTCCTTAGGTTAGTTAGGTTTAACTAGTTCTAAGTTCTAGGGGACTAATGACCTCAGCAGTTGAGTCCCATAGTGCTCAGAGCCATTTGAACCATTTTTTGCCTTTCCTTAATCTATTTTCTAAGGTAAGTATTGCCTCACGTGTTCCAATATTTCTACAGAATCCAAACTGATATTCCCCGAGATCGGCTTCTACCAGTTTTTCGATTCGGCTGTAAAGAATTCGTGTTAGTATTTTGCAGCCGTGGCTTATTAGACTGATTGTTCGGTAATTTTAACATCTGTCAACACCTGCTTTCTTCGGGATTGGAGTTGTTACATTCTTCTTGAAGTCTGAGGGTATTTCGCCTGTCTCATACATTTTGCTCACCAGGTGGTAGAGTTTTGTCACGACAGGCTCTCCCAAGGCTATCAGTAGTTCTAATGGAATTTCCATTTATCCATGAAAATAAAGTAAGGCCGAATGCACTCCATAAAGGCGCAAGTTAGGAGTGAATACATTGTTACTACAGCGTTGACTTGTGAGAGTACAGTTGTCAAAGCATTCGCGGTCAGTATACTCGCTCAACATTATGCCGTCCCGAACGATAACACCTGGACCACCGAAACGATCATGTTCGACAATGCTCATACGGCGAGAGGCTGGAAAACGTAATGCACCCAAGAGCACTGTCGAATACGATCGGTTTGGTGGTCCAGGCGATACTGTGTGGGGAGGTATAACGTTGCACGGGTGTACTGGGCTGCAGATCTTCGTACAAAATGCACTCACAGGTCATATTATTGTGACAGTGTGTTCCTACCCCATTTGGGTCCTTCCGAGCTGCAGTCGGCCCTGACTTCATTTTTGAGGCTGACATTGCGCGACCGCGTTGAACAGCGATAGTGGAGCACTCTTAGAAAGAGGCGATACTCGGAAAATGGACTGGCCTGGCTGTTCTGCCGACTTCAATCCCATCGAAAACGTTTGGGATGCGTTGGACAGACGTACGGCAGCACGTCCACGTGCTCCAACAACCATCCACAAGTTGTGAGCCGCGCTGGTGGAGGCATGGGACGCCCCACCACAAGAAGTCGTTATCAACCCCGTGGCCAGGTGGGAGTGCATTGCTGAGAATGCATTAATGTCCGTCGTGGTGACACACCAATCAAGAACCGTGTACTGCCTTTTGTAATGTCCAGGGGACCATTATAAATCGAGGACACTTCAGTGTGATTATTGTCTTCGAATAAAAGCGTCAGTTCTGTTCGTGTCATTGAGTATTTATTTCAGTTCCCTTCTGTAGTATACTGTAGCAGTTCTTTCTGTATGTGGTCCAAGTTTCGTCGAACAATGTTACTTGACAGTAACACACGCGAATGTGACTCTCGTCCTTCCGTTTTGCACACAAGTGTACTTACTGTAACATTAATGACCTGCGAATTTTCTGCCGTCACATCTGTGTAAATGCTCAGATTGTAACTTCCTCTGACGTAGTTTCGTCTTTCTAAATCACCAGCTTCGTATTTGAACATCCGTGCAGTGAAAATATTAAGTGTGTGTGTGTGTGTGTGTGTGTGTGTGTGTGTTTTCTCTACGCTACCTGTCTTTTCAGAGTTCAGGAAAGCGTTAAATCTTGCGTGCCTTTCTTCGAAAGCTGCCAATAGCATAGAAAAAGACGTAGTACTTACGCTCTTAAGTAACAGAAAAGTAATTCACTTCTTATCTCAGTAAGTTGATATAATTAATTGTTTGGTCCAATTACGTTGAAATAGTCCTTTTCCTTACATCGTTTTCTGCTCTAAGGCACCAGCACACCAAGGGATTCCCTCCCCCAGCCCGGCTCTCCCCTCTCCCCCCTCCCCCAATCTAACGAACATCAGCAAACTGCACTTGTACAGCATAAGCTATATGAAAGTACAGCATAGGCTGTATGGAAGTCTAAATGTGAACAGCCGTCTGATGATGAACCTGTCACTTCGAAATCGATAATGGCGCTATTTGTTCCTAATAAACGACATTATTAACAGTTGTAAGATTTAACATGTAAATATATTATACAGGGTTTAAAGGGTCTAGCTGCTGATATTGTTATTGGTGATTGAGGAGGTGTACTGAACAACGTCACATCAATATTTACTTCATTTGGAGACTAATAATTATAGCCATCACAAGTCATATGTTTTTAGGCTGTTTAGTACCCTCAAGTACGTGTGGCAGGAGCAAGCCATGGACGCTTATTTTCCTCCGGGCAGCAGGTCAGGTGTTAAAAGTGTGGACACGTGGGCGCAAAACGGTTAGTCTGTAATGGCAGGCGAAGTCCACTTAGTGGTTCAGCACGGCTGTCCAAAAGAGGATGACGTCGTAAAGTTTGTGACGTGTCTGTGGGCAGACTGTTCGACGCAGAGAAAATAACCATCACACCAGTGTGTGTACATATACGGTACCACACAGAAAAACATATCCACTTATACCCGTTACACCATGTATTTCTATAAAGTTTTACCACTTACTTTGATAGTTCTTCACCATTAAACACTTTCAGGCAGATGTGCAATTATAATAAGCAATCAGTGTAGATAGCTAACAGTATTTATGTAATCTACAGTCACGGTACTAATGGCTAAAATAATATCGAATACTCCGCATCGAAATGTAAGTCGTACGCAGTTGCGGAACACCTCTATTCAACAAGGCGATTAGTAATTTTAATACAGTCAGTCACCAGTAATGACCTAACTCCGGTAGGAAACCTCTGATCTCAGGTTTTTGTGTGTAGCTAAGAGATAGGCACACCCTTCAGCACTGCTGCAGTCTCCATTCTTCAAAAACACTTTCTACTAAACTCCGGCATTTGTCGGGAAAGTAAATTTCTGTCATTTCTTTTACAAAGTTTCGACTAGTTCTACAGCTGTATCGGACGTTTTACCCGTCTGTCAACTGACTCCTCAAGCAATCGTACAATGCATGCCGGAGGCTACTTCGCACCAATACCAGCGTTTTTCTGTCCTACTCCCTTCACACAGTGAACGAGGTGAAGAGACCGTACTTGTCTCTTTCTGCGCCCTCACTTTTCCCATCTCGTTCTCATGACTCCTAAAAGACGTACAGGATGTTTGACAAAATTATGTGTACAAACGAGAGGGGCGAGTAGAGAGCAGTGAAAACTTAGGTCCTGAAACCAATGCTTTCCCCTATACAGCGTATTGCGACTTAGTACGTGGGCACCTTGTAAAAACAGTCCCCGGGCACCCACACGGCAGATATACACAAAGGAACAAGCACGTTACAGCACGTGTTCCACGTGGTCACCGTCCGTGTGGAGGCAGGCTCAGCTTCTCATCCACGCCCATGTGTGATCAAAATCCCAGGTGCGTTTCAAACGCATTGACAACCAACCACAACGTGTTCCCGGAATTCGTAGACCCAAACAGCATGGGTGCACCACGACAAAGCTTTAACATATCCCCACATAAAAAAATCCAGTGGGGTCCAAGTTGGGGACCATGGCCTCCCAAGGCAGTGGTATTGACGATTGATACAGTTATTGCCGATACGCTTTTTAATCCGGAATGATGATTAAATCAAATGAGGGCAGTTCACCAGTTTGTAATTTTGCGCGTCTCCTGCTTTGTTTCACAATGAAAAGTACGCTTTTGTAATACTGGCGTGCCTGCTCTCGTGCATACGTCATATTGATCCGGACCCATCTTTATTACGATTATTTGGTTGTTTCATTGTCCTCTATTCTTCCCTATTATTGTTTATCCCATAATAAACGACTATCATGATAGGGCGGTGGCTGGAGAACGCTCCCTCGAATACAGGTTGCCTAGATACAGCCAACAGGTTTTCACAAGAACTACGTCAAATTTCTTCAGAGGCTTTCCGCTAAGTTCCGCGAGCTTCTATGCCTTGTAAGCGATTTCCTCTTCATATAGATCACACTTTCCTAGAACCTTTACAACAAATCTGATTCTTCCACTGGCCTTCTATAATACTTATTTCACGTGGTCGCCTCGTGTTCCCAGCATTTGTAAGCAAATATCGTGTATTAAGATCTTCACAGCTAATCTTGGAATCAGATGCTGTAGCGTTCTCTCTCTTACAAGCATTACGTTGTTTTTATCCACATTTAAAGAGACCTGCCGTTCATTACAAAAAGACGAAAATTTGCCCATCTCTTTCTGCAGTTTCCTAGGATCGTCCAGCCTGCCCCATTCGCTGATTCGTCGTGAAGTGACAGGTTGGACTACCTTCCTTCCTGCTGCCACTCACTCTTATTTTGCCAGTTTCGCGAGGCTATGGCCTTCGCTTTCTGGAGCGGACTATTCTCAAATGAAAAAGAGTTCCATTCTTTTCGCAGCGTGGATAGCATGGCAGAGCATTGTCCAGGAGTACTCGACAGACGTCGAGATTCATTGTTCGGGGAGCTGAAACGAATGGAAGCAGAGTTAGCCATCAACATCGTGCGAACACAATGATGCATTATTTATCATATTAAAGGGTCAATACGACTGCTACGAACAATGACGTCATTTGTGACACACATCTCCCGCGTCTTTTCTAAAAGTTACGATATAAACCACACTGAGTGACAAAAAAAAAAAAAAAAATCCGGGGATACCTCCTAATATCGTTTCCTGGCGTAGTGCAGCGTGGCATGGACTCAACAAGTCGTCGGAAGGCCCCCCCCCCCCCCCCCCCCGAGAAATACTGAACCATGCTTCCTCTACAGCCGTCCATAATTGCGAAAGTGTTACGGGTGCAGGATGTTGTGCACGAACTGACCTCCCGATCATAAATCTTCGATGCGAATCACGTCGAGCTATCAGGGTGGTCAAATCATTCGATCGAATCGTTCAGAAGTTTCTTCAGAGCAATCACGAACAATTGTGGCCCAGTGAGATGTTTAGCAACATGAAGTCAATGAATGGCTGCAGATGGTCTTCAAGTAGCTGAACATAATCATTTCTAGTCAATGATAGCTTCTCTTGGACCGGAGGACTCAGTCCGTTCCATGTAAACACAGACCACACCCTTACGGAGCCACTACCAGATTGCACAGTGCCATGTTGACAACTTGGATGCACGACTTCATGGAGTCTGCGCCACACTCGGACCCTACCATCATCCCTTACCAACTGAAATCTGGGCTCATCTGACGGGTCACGGTTTTCCAGTCGTCTAGGGTTCAGCCCCTGTGGTGACGGGCCGAGCCCAGGAGAGGCTCTGCAGGCGATTTCGTGCTGTTAGTAAAGGTTCTCACGTCGGTCGTCTGCTGCCACAGCCCATTAACTTCAAAATCGCCGCACTCTCCTAACGGATACTTTCGTCGTATGTGCCACATTGATTGCTGCTGTCATTTCACGCAGTTTTGCTCCTCAGTTAGCAGTGACAACTCTACACAAAAGCCACTGCCCTCGGTCGTGAAGTGAAAGCGCCGGCCGCAGCGTTGTCCGTGGTGAGAGGTAATGCCTCAGATTTGCTATTCTCGGCACACTCTTGACACTGTGGATTGCGGTATATTGATTTCCCTAAGGATTTCCGAAATGGAATGTTCCATGTGCCTAGTTCTAACTATGATTCCGCGTCCGATGTCTGTTAATCCCCGTCGGGCAGCTATAATTAGGTCGCAAACTTTTTCACACGAATCACCTGAGTACAAGTGGGAGCTAATGATGTCAAAAAAACTTTGTTCCATACACAATGTTGTTTAATATTTCTGTAGATAACAGAATTCCGTGTTGTTTCCATAGCCCTGGAAGGTAGGGACCCCAGCTGTGAAATATTTCGTTATGGAGGATAAAGCCTGCTCTCTTTTTACATTTATTCCATTCAGCTGTATTTATTGTTTTTTAATTTATTTTGTATCCCTTTCGAAGAGACTACTAGATGGTGTTCAGGCAGCTAGCCACTGTTATCGATATAATATACTTGCACTGGTATATCACATTTATCACAGTGCTAAAGTACCTGAAGATGAAGCCCTAAAAGCTTCGAGGCTTGATAGTAAATAAATTACAGAACGATAAACACGGACGAGTGGAAGAAAAGTGGTGAGAGATCACCCTTTACTCTCCATAACACAATAAAATGTTCAGTACTAACAACACAGTGAAAATGTAGCTGTCTTGTGCGGTATGATTTGACGAACAAAATGTTTCGGTAATTTGAAGTTGCGAAAATGTCTGATATTATTTAATTTCTCCATCGTAGACCAGTGTCTGGACTCAGCTGCAGTCGTCAAATATTTGGGTGGTTCGGTCTAGAGTGGTTAACACGAAAACACAAATCTGGTTGCCAGACTAAAATTTACTGGAAGGAGCTTAAGAAACTCATTCCTCCACCAAGAAGTTTACCAACAGAATAACTGCAGTGCCAATTCTTAATTATTTTTCGTATCTCTGTCTCCAGTACGTAGGAATTTGAGTAAACAGACGTTTGGGTGGAACAGGAATGAAACAGACCGGGAATATTCAGAGAAGAGTTGTTTAATTTATCGAGCATTTGTCTAGCAAGAGCAAAAGCTTCAGACAGCTGGCCAACAAGCTGTAGCGGAAGATGCTACTTTTACAGGTCTCCTTCACGAGTCACTGTAGTATATGCGAAGAAATTTGTCTTTCATTCACCGATGGTACGTCGGAATCTTGTCAGTACCTCTTTAGACGCCCCAGTTTCTCTAATCTAGTCCTCGCGTCGTTATGGAAATAGTAGCTGCACGAAGGAATACTTTTTGGGCATTCTGGAAACTGACTTCCATAATTTTGAGAGATGAAAGTTCTCAGTTTCTCTAACCTAGTCCTCGCGTCGTTACGGAAATAGTAGCTGCACGAAGGAACACTTTTTGGGCATTCTGGAAACTGACTTCCAGAATTTTGAAAGATGAAAGTTCTCAGAGGTGTTCAATATCTTTCTTGGAGTTTCTACCACGGGGATTTCTTGAATGTTTTTTGACGCTGTCGCGTTAATCCACCAAATCCGTGATGAAGCGTTTAGCTGTTCTTGGAATATTCTCTTCCTCTTCCGTTAATCTCACACCGACGAAAAGAACCTAAGCAGTTGTCGCAAGGGCATCTTCCGCGCGAGAGACTTACCATTACGATTTTTCCGGCGAATCTGCCTGTCATGTGCGTTTGCCACCGTTACATTTGTGTGGCGGATCCAGGACAGTTCCTACAAGGGCTCTGACTGCTGTACTAATTCCAGTAACTGGAGGCCGATCGCCGTTCTGGAATGATTAGCGAGCTGACTTCATGTAGAGAAATAGGAAATTCAAGGAAGAGGTGCTCGTTTCGTGTGCGCTAGGGCGCCACAGAGAACTATCGACAAACTACAAAAAAAGGTGACGTGCATTGTGTAGAGCCTCAGTCTTAAAATTACAGGAACTTAACGTTCTTGGACAAGTTAAGGTACGCGTTACTTTCTCTCATTTTCATCTGACGTAACAGTCAGAAGGGTACGAGCCGAGAAGTTGCGCCTAGTCGACAGATGTTCGCTCTTCCCGCGCCTCCGAGGCGCTTACGAAACCAAAGCGGCAATAGTGCTGCTCGTTATTTAACACTTCGGCGTCGATGCGACGGTAAAAACGAACTCGATCCCCGCTCCACTGGCTCTCTGTTCCGTGAAATCAGCTCATTGTACTGTTTAAGGCTGCGGGCCGCGTTAATCGCTTGAAGGCCGTTTTCAGCCGTGACTGCCGGAATGAGTCAAGCTGGCCGCGACGCTGTGAGGCGCGGTCCTCCAAGCGTGTGGGTCAGGGAGGAACGTGTGCCGTCCAAAACCGTCGGCGGCCCACCGTATTTACTGGAGCAAAGTAAGGGCGACTTCTGGTTCTCAATATTAACGCACAGTGTCCCTAAAGGCAGTTGACAGCTTAGTGATACGGTTAGAGCTACTACCAATAAATGTTGGAGCATGAACTGTTGTTTGTCTGGTGCAAAGTGAAAGTTGTCCCAGAAGTGACACACTGGTAACAGTGTTCTGCTGGTACGAATTAAACGCCGCTGTAAGAATGCTGCGACAAGGTTGCTCACAAGAATTTTTATAGAACATGCAGCAAGGATGTGGTGCTGATGGAATGGACACTAGTCATGTTATGTGCGTAACCGATTTATTTTTATTCATTTATTTATTTATTTATTTATTGTTCCGTGGGACCAAATTAAGGAGAAGTCTCCAGTGTCATGAAATGAGTCAATACATGAAATTATAACACGATAGTAGAAACAGATAAAATGAAATACAAGAAACATATTCAGGCGACAATTCGTAAGTTTAAATAAATAAAATCAACAGTGTAACACTGGGATTTGCTTCATTTTTCAGCTCTTCCAGGAGCTCCTCGACAGAATAGAAGAAGTGAGCCATGAGGAAAGTCTTCAGTTTAGACTTAAATGCGTTTGGGCTACTGCTAAGATTTTTGAGTTCTTGTGGTAGCTTATTGAAAATGGATGCAGCAGAACAGTGCACTACTTTCTGCACAAGAGTCAAGGAAGTTAATTCCACATGCAGATTTGATTTCTGCCTAGTATTAACTGAGTGAAAGCTGCTAACTCATGGGAATAAGCTAATATTGCTAACAACAAACGACATTAAAGAAAATATATGCTGCGGAGGCAATGTCAGAATTCCCAGACTATTGAATAGGGGTCGACAAGAGGTTCTCAAACTCACACCACATATAGCTCGAACAGACCGTTTTTGAGCCAAAAATACCCTTTTTGCATCAGAAGAATCACCCCAAAACATAATACCATATGACATAAGCGTATGAAAATATGCGAAGTAGACTACTTTTCGTGTTGAACTGTCACTTGTTTCAGATACTGTTCTAATGGTAAATAAAGCAGCATTTAGTTTCTGAACAAGATCCTGAACATGGGCTTTCCACAACAGCTTACTATCTATCCGAACGCCTAGGAACCTGAACTGTTCCGTCTCGCTTATAATATGCCCATTCTGTCTGATCAAAATATCGGTTCTTGTTGAATTGTGAGTTAGAAACTGTCAAAACTGAGTCTTACTATGATTTAGCATCAAATTATTTTCCACAAGCCACGAACTTATTTCATGAACTACATTATTTGATACTGTTTCAATATTACACACAAGATCCTTCACTACCAAGCTGGTGTCATCAGCAAACAGAAATATTTCTGAATCACCTGTAATACTAGAAGGCGTATCATTTATACAAATAAGAAACAGCAGTGGCCCCAGCACCGACCCTTAGGGAACGCCCCACTTAACAGTGCCCCATTGGGACTGAACATCACTACCACTCTCAATATTGCGGAGAATTACCTTCTGCTTTCATATACTGTGAATGCGTCTGAAATCCACTGCTTGTTAAACAGTGTTTTTAACAAAAGTGACCCATATTCTTTCAAGAGATAGTAGTCAAAATTTGACGGACACAGTGCGGAAGTAAATACGTGTTCAGAGGTGGGTCAGTCTGTCCTAAGACAGCCACCTGTATTTCTACCCTATAGAAGAAGGTGGTTACGGGTGTGGTGGTTACCACTCATTGTTACGCGTCGTTCAGCTCTCCTTCTCTGGGAATCACGAAGTCGTGTGAACATACCTGTCTGTTTTTGGATTTAGTCACACTGCACGTTACCAGTCCGCCTGGAGTACAACAGTGCCAGAAAATGTTCTCATTGCTGGAGGCCATGCTACTGTACCTGCTCGACCAATCCATCGGTCATCAGACGTTTCTGTTAGATATTAGAATGTAGCGGCAGGACTGTTAATCTTGCACGAAGGTTTTGTGGCCTGAAATCTTACTTACGCCGTATGTGAAATGTGCAAAGTAGCAACAACGGTTCACACTGAACTAAACAGAGCGCTGCTTTCTCCTTCTTTGCACACTTGATTCTGGCGATCGTCTTCTAGTCGTCCTCACGTTTGCTCCTCCAGGCCGACGTGCGAACCGTCAAATCTCCACCGCCGTTCCATTTGACGTCCGCAAGCTTTTCAGACCCACTGGTGTGCCGAGGATGTTCGCTCGGAATACGTGGTATGTAGTTGACGATGAACACCATTGACTAAACCGTAGTGGGATACATTGCCTGCCATTTCATGCGTGACATGACAGAACTCTATTCCACTGTTTACGTTGTTCACATTTCACTGAATCGCTAACCTTGTTCCGATACTATCCGAATCTCAAAACAATACGTGCCGGGCCGGCCGAAGTGGCCGTGCGGTTAAAGGCGCTGCAGTCTGGAACCGCAAGACCGCTACGGTCGCAGGTTCGAATCCTGCCTCGGGCATGGATGTTTCTGATGTCCTTAGGTTGGTTAGGTTTAAGTAGTTCTAAGTTCTAGAGGACTAATGACCTCATCAGTTGAGTCCCATAGTGCTCAGAGCCATTTTATTGAAGTACGTGCCCGTAAGAGACAGTTGTGTGACGTCTGACAACAGCATCAAAGCCGGAGGACCGAGTGCGGAGGCAAACACGACCAGTGAGAAATGACCAATGGTCAGCCAGCACAACTGACAAGGAAACGTCGCCAACCTGACGTCATAATTTAGGGATAGAAGAGCAAGATATCAGCCCCAGCAGACGATCCCGCGTGAAAGTCTGGGAGTGATTCTGACACTACGCATTTATGACTTTCTGAAAGTACAGCCTTTAAATAAGCACACGCTCCGGTTGTCACAAGAGATGGGTAAACTCGTTCATCCTGGGGAACTTGTTCACTGTGGATTGACCCTTTTTGGGAACCGTTCACTTTTACTCGTTCACCGTTCCTTTCTTTATCTATTTGTGCATGCTACATGCATTTTATTTAAATTTCCAGAAAAAGTATGAAGTACACACTAGTATAACCTCTGCATTTTAAATTCATTGATTAACTTAAGGGAAAAAGTGGTTTACTTTGATTTGGTTCAAATGGCTCTGAGCACTATGCGACTTAAATTCTGAGGTCATCAGTCGCCTAGAACTTAGAACTACTTAAACCTAACTAACCTAAGGACATCACACACATCCATGACCGAGGCAGGATTCGAACCTGCGACCGTAGCGGTCGCTCGGTTCCAGACTGTAGCGCCTAGAATCGCACGGCCACTCCGGCCGACTAACTTTGATTTCCTTAGTCGGATGCCCTCTCAGAAAGCACAGCATTAGTCAGCTGACGCGGTGTGCCAGTTACCGCAAGACAGGGGGAGAGACACCAAAGCAGGCTGGACGGAGGTACGGACTACGGAAGCAGTATCTGTCTGCGACGCACCGCGGGCAGCCCCAGTCGTCATTCATTTTAGAGGCAAGCTCGTAATCGAAGCAAGAGCAATGTCTTCGTTTTCAATTCGTTTACAGAAAATAATACATACTTGTGTGTGTATTACCAGCATGAAATAACTAGAAGTGAACTGTCATCGGTCAGGCTAACATCATAGCAATCTTTATCAATGTCAGTGTGTATAAATTAACCATCCATCGAAGAGCCATATTATCTATTTGGAAAGTAAATTTTTATTTGCAAAAATCGCGACTTCTGGCACAGGAGCTGAGAGACTGCGTACTAAAATCTAGGGGCAGTCAAATGAAAACCAGACAGATATCAGTAGGCAAATTTCGAAAATACTCGCCATATTTGTTAGCGTATTTTATGGACTATATCACGCACTTTATTCTGCGAAAAATTACCTCCAAAATTCAGGCGTGTCTCATATCCGAAATTAATATAAAAATGGCCAGTGTTTGATTTCAAATTCCCGCCAGTCCTAATAATAGTCATATATTCGATGCCGCGAGAAACCTACCTCTATCTGGCAACACTGGATTCAACTGGCTGCAGCAGTGCACCGATGCGACGAACATGAATTCAAATGGCTCTGAGCACTATGGGACTTAACTTCTGAGGTCATCAGTTCCATAGAACTTAGAACTACTCAAACCTAACTAACCTAAGGACATCACACACATCCATGCAAGAGGCAGGATTCGAACCCGCGACCGTAGCGGTCGCGCGGTTCCAAACTGTAGCGCCTAGAACTGCTCGGTCACACTGGCCGGCGAACATGAACTGCGGGGATTCACAAGCTTACTAACACTGTCTCCCTCCCGCCCCGCCATCACAGACCCAGAACACTGTCTCCCTCCCTCCCCGCCATCACAGACCCAGAACACTGTCTAGCCCATGATGCGTCAGTACAGTCTACGGTGCCAGTGAACTTGAATTGAAAGTGATTTCTGTTATCGGTAGTTAGTAGCTAGTTTTTTAATGGGAAAAAAGGTATTCATATGATGCGGGCTATAAATTGAAAGTAACAGCACATGCATAAGAACATGGAAACAGCGCAGCTGAGCGGCATTTCGGCCCTTCACCAACAGAAAAAAACCATTCGCGATTGGCGGGCTAGTAAAGAAGAACTGAAAAAAATGAGGAAGCCTAATGTGCAAAAAGAGGACTGAATGCAAAATGGGCAAAACTAGAAGATGACGTGCTGAAATGGATTCAAGGACACAATCAAAATGGCATTAGAATTACTACAAAAATGGCTCAAATACACGCTCGTAAGCTAGCGCTACAGTGCTATTTAACAGATTTTAAGGGTGGAGTTGGTTGTGGTACAGGTTTATGAAGCGTGATGGACTTAGCACGCGAACCAAAATCAAAATATCTCAAAAAATGGCACAAGAGTATGAAGACAAAATATTATCTTTCCATCACTATATTATTCAACATCGAAAGAAAACCAGTGTGTAAGCAAGACAAAAAGCGAATACGGACGAAACTCCTTCGACATTCGATGTACTGAGTAACAGAAGTGTTTTCATAGAAGGTGCTAAAACTGTAACTATAAAAACAAGTGAACATGAAAAAATTCACTACTACACTGTTTTACTTTCATGTTGTGCTGATGGTACTAAACTTTGTCCAGTGATCATTTTCAAGCGCAAAACAATTCCAAAACCTTCTGAAATACCGCCATGCGGTGGTGTTCACACGCATGACAAAAGTTGGTTGGACAATGCTGGCGTGAAACTATGGATTAACAAAGCGTGGGAGAGAAGGAAAGATGCTTTATTGAAGAAGAGTTCTCTTGTGCTAGATCAGTTTAGTAGCCATTTGAAAAGTTCTGTGAAAGGGAAATTGAGACAGCCAAATACAGAGGTTGCTAGTTCCGGAGTATTTACTTCAGAGTTACAAATTCTTGACGTCTCGATAAATAAACCATTTAAAGTACAGGGTTATTACAAATGACTGAAGCGATTTCACAGCTCTACAATAACTTTATTATTTGAGATATTTTCACAATGCTTTGCACACACATACAAAAACTCAAAAAGTTTATTTAAGCATTCACAAATGTTCGATATGTGCCCCTTTAGTGATTCGGCAGACATAAAGCCGACAATCAAGTTCCTCCCACACTCGGCGCAGCATGTCCCCATCGACGAGTTCGAAAGCATCGTTGATGCGAGCTCGCAGTTCTGGCACGTTTCTTGGTAGAGGAGGTTTAAACACTGAATCTTTCACATAACCCCACAGAAAGAAATCGCATCGGGTTAAGTCGGGAGAGCGTGGAGGCCATGACATGAATTGCTGATCATGATCTCCACCATGACCGATCCATCGGTTTTCCAATCTCTTGTTTAAGAAATGCCGAACATCGTGATGGAAGTGCGGTGGAGCACCATCCTGTTGAAAGATGAAGTCGGCGCTGTCGGTCTCCAGTTGTGGCATGAGCCAATTTTCCAGCATGTCCAGATACACGTGTCCTGTAATGTTTTTTTCGCAGAAGAAAAAGGGGCCGTAAACTTTAAACCGTGAGATTGCACAAAACACGTTAACTTTTGGTGAATTGCGAATTTGCTGCACGAATGCGTGAGGATTCTCTACCACCCAGATTCGCACATTGTGTCTGTTCACTTCGCTATTAAGAAAAAATGTTGCTTCATCACTGAAAACAAGTTTCGCACTGAACGCATCCTCTTCCATGAGCTGTTGCAACCGCGCCGAAAATTCAAAGCGTTTGACTTTGTCACCGGGTGTCAGGGCTTGTAGCAATTGTAAACGGTAAGGCTTCTGCTTTAGCCTTTTCCGTAAGATTTTCCAAACCGTCGGCTGTGGTACGTTTAGCTCCCTGCTTGCTTTATTCGTCGACTTCCGCGGGCTACGCGTGAAACTTGCCCACACGCGTTCAACCGTTTCTTCGCTCACTGCAGGCCGACCCGTTGATTTCCCCTTACAGAGGCATCCAGAAGCTTTAAACTGCGCATACCATCGCCGAATGGAGTTAGCAGTTGGTGGATCTTTGTTGAACTTCGTCCTGAAGTGTCGTTGCACTGTTATGACTGACTGATGTGAGTGCATTTCAAGCACGACATACGCTTTCTCGGCTCCTGTCACTATTTTGTCTCACTGCGCTCTCGAGCGCTCTGGCGGCAGAAACCTGAATTGCGGCTTCAGCCGAACAAAACTTCATGAGTTTTTCTGCGTATCTGTAGTGTGTCGTGACCATATGTCAATGAATGCAGCTACAGTGAATTTATGAAATCGCTTCAGTCATTTGTAATAGCCCTGTACATATGAGAGAGGAATGGAACGAATCGATGATAGAATTCACGCCGAAGGGAGCTGTAAAGCGATCTACAATCAAACAAGTGTTGTCTAGAGTGAGAGAAGACATTGTTAAACCTTTCAAGAAGTGCGGCATAAGTAACACTCTCAATGGCATGTGAAGACCATCTTATACATGAAAAGGACAATGATAACGACGAAGAGGAAGAAGAAGAAGAAGAAATCTTTTGGAAATTTGTAGTAACGTCTTATGTGACCAAACTGCTGAGGTCATTGGTCACTAAGCTTACGCACTACTTATCTCCGCTCGGGGCAAGACACACACACACACACACACACACACACACACACACACACACACACACACACCTATGTCCGAGCCAAGGGAGGACTCGAACCTTCGCTGGGGGAGCCGCACGGACCGTGACAAAGCGCCTTATACCGAGCGGCTACCGCCTGCGGCACGAAGAAGAAGAAGAAGAAGAAGAAGAAGAAAGTTCAGATGTCGATTTTCAGGGAGTTTAAAGCTTTTAAAAACTAATTTTTTAGTCTCGCTTTGCGATGTAATAATAAAAATTATAAAAATATTATTTTTTAAAAGATGCTTAATAGTAAAGGTACGTCTTGTAGTCCGTAAAACACGGTAATACGTGAATCCAACTGTGAGACAAGACGGTCAGTGCCTTCATGGGGCAGTGTCTGCAGTTGTCTAGGGAACCACGATTCTACCCGGGCGTGCACCCCTTCGTCCGAAGCAAATCGACGGCACCGAATGTCTTTCTTCAGGGCTCCAAAAGTATGGAAATTGCATAGGGAAATAGTGGGACTGTATGACGAATGTGCAAGCGTTTCCCAAAGAAACTTCTACTAGGTAGTAGAAACAACATGTAGGAGTAGTGACTTATATTGCTTATTTATTTTTCGCATTTAATAACATGTTTTCTCGAACAGTATTTCAGAACACGTGCGGCAGATGTGTCCACATCCCAGTTCCTCTTCCCTCAACTTCAACATACCGCGAATGGGGGTTGCTAAAGTTGTCACCTTATTGTACAGTTCTCTGCGATAGGTCCTTACGCCTTTGCGGTGAAGCCGAGCGAGTGACAAACAAGTGGTGCGTGCCGAAGTTTAAAAGCTGTCGTAACTGCGTTCTGTCAGAGTTATAGCTGAGGCTGATATATTGCGAGTGTATCTTTTTTGTGGACACGTTAGGGAAATCAAAGAAAAAATATGTGGATATGCAGTCGGAGATCTGAACCACATTCCTTCTGCATGAGAGACCGCACTCTGAGAATAGCGCCGCATCGTTCGGTGCGTTTGTTACTTCTGGAGAAGTGCGCCACTGCAGGTAACCGAGGGGGTGCGGCGGCACTTAAGAAGGCATGTGATGGGGGCGGTGAGCAGCGGCGACCTGGTGTGGTGTGGTGTGTACGGCGGGGCACATCCACTGCTGCCTCTAGCAGCCGTGTCTGCACCGTGCGCTCCGGGTTGCGTCTTGAGCAGTCAGCGTCAGCTAGCCTGCGGTGACGGGTCTTTGACTACACTACTGGCCATTAAAATTGCTACACCACGAAGATGACGTGCTACAGACGCGAAATTTAACCGACAGGAAGAAGATGCTGTGATATGCAAATGATTAGCTTTTCAGAGCATTCACACAAGGTTGGCGCCGGTGGCGGCACCTACAACGTGCTGATGTGAGGAAAGTTTCCAACCGATTTCTCATACACAAACAGCAGTTGACCGGCGTTGCCTGGTGAAACGTTGTTGCGATGCCTCGTGTAAGGAGGAGAAATGCGTACCATCACGTTTCCGACTTTGATAAGGGTCGGATTGTAGGCTATCGCGATTGCGGTTTATCATATCACGACATTGCTGCTAGCGTTGGTCGAGATCCAATTACTGTTCGCAGAATATGGAATCGGTGGGTTCAGGAGGGTAATACGGAACGCCGTGCTGGATCCCAACAGCCTCGTATCACTAGCAGTCGAGGTGACAGGCATCTTATCCGCATGGCCGTAACGGATCGTGCAAACACGTCTCGATCCCTGAGTCAACAGATGGGGACGTTTGCAAGACAACAACCATATGCACGAACAGTTTGACGACGTTTGCAACAGCATGGACTATCAGCTCGGAGACCATGGCTGCGGTTACCCTTGACGCTGCATCACAGACAGGAGTGCCTGCGATGGTGTACTCAACGACGAACCTGGGTGCACGAATGGCAAAACGTCATTTTTTTCGGTTGAATCTAGGTTCTGTTTACAGCATCATGATGGCCGCATCCGTGTTTGGCGACATCGCGGTAAACGCACATTGGAAGCGTGTACTCGTCATCGCCATTCTGGCGTATCACCCGGCGTGATGGTATGGGGTGCCATTGTTTACACGTCTCGGTCAGCTCTTGTTCGCATTGATGGCACTTTAACCAGTGGACATTACATTTCAGATGTGTTAGGGCCCGTGGCTCTACCCTTCATTCGATCCATGCGAAACCCTCACATTTCAGCAGGATAATGCACGACCGTATGTTTGCAGGTCCTGTATGGGCCTTTCTGGGTAGCGAAAATGTTCGACTGCTGCCCTGGCCAGCACATTCTCCAGATCTCTCACCAATTGAAAACGTCTGGTGAATGGTGGTCGAGCAACTGGCTCGTCACAATACATCAGTCACTACACTTGATGAACTGTGGTATCGTGTTGATGCTGCATGGGCAGCTGTACCTGTACACGCCATCCAAGCTCTGTTTGACTCAATGCCCAAGCGTATCAAGGTCGTAATTACGGCCTGAGGTGGTTCTTCTGGGTACTGATTACTCAGGATCTATGCACCCAAATTGCGTGAAAATGTAATCACATGTCAGTTCTAGTATAATATATTTGTCCAATGAATACGTGTTTATCATCTGCATTTCTTCTTGGTGTAGCAATTTTAATGGCCAGTAGTGTATAAAGGCCCTCACCGGGGGACACGAGGGAAACTCAAGTGTCAGATTAACGAGTAATTTTACGTTTCTAACCAATCAGGAGCAGCAACAGTTTCCCATGTGGGGCGTACACTGGACTCTTCTCTGTTCCGTTATTCTCGGACAGTCACTATCTTTTACCAATAGTTTAGGTGTCCGTAAACAATTTTTGGCGACAGAAATACTCCAGATAGTCATTTTATGTAGGATACCTTCCGGTTTTTGTTACGAAACAAATCACCAAATTTTTACTCTACACTTTCTTTCAGAAAACTGGACAAATTTTTATTGCGTTAATTGAATTATTACGTGAGTTCGAGCAAATTTGACGTTACGTGTTTTCTAAAATGGAGCTATGTCAGCTTCGAGTTCATTACGTAATATCGATTTCGTCGGAAGCTCGTAGACGCTTTGTTCTCTCCAACAATGCGATTTGTTGAACGCGCAGACTGGAACGTCGCACGGAGGACTCTCTCGTTTTTTGTCGCTGGAGGGCAGTACTGGACGTCGATGTAAAACACGACAGGCTTTTTACTGTCGAGAAGTCGATAGGGAAACTGGATTATCGACAGAGCAGGAGAGGAAACGGGAGGTTGTTGGTTGGAAGTAATGCTCGTGAAAAATAGCGATGTGATTTTGTGTGTTTTGTATGATGATTTGGCTTCACGTGTCCTTACGTTTGAAGAAAGTAAACTGGAACTAAACATTATCTCAGAACATTAAATACTGTCACCATATTTACAGACCTTGAATACTGACAAAAATACGTAAATGCAAATAAGAGTTGACAATAACAATGAGGCATTCAGATTTTCATTTTTGTTGTCATAATCATTTTTAAACGGAAGTACAACGTTAGTTAAAATAATAATCAAAGTCTCTTATATTATTTTTATCTTTTTCAGACACCTGTCTATAACCAAATGCATTTTCTCCACATTTTTCGGAATATAAAGTTGAAAAATTCTCCGAGTGTGAAGTTCCTGAGAAGCAGTTTATCATAATGACATTCAAGAAACGACGGTGGTATTAGGTATTACAGTTACTGTTTGCAACATCGTTAATAGACATTTTGATCGTAACACTGACTTACAGATTTTTAATGGCTCTCACGCGGCGGTGATTTTACCATATTCCCAGGTATAAGTTTTTTGACCAAGAGATAAGGTGGCACCCGATGTTCTTAAAGAAAGGCTGTGGACGTTATTGTCGCCACGACAGTGGCGATCCCGACCAGCTACGGAGAGGAATGCCAGTGAGGACAGCGAGACATCTTTATAAGAGGTGAAGGAAGCAGCCCTCTGTTCCAACAACCAGCAAACCACCGAGACCAGAGCCGACTGTTAGGTTTCCTCTCGCAACGCTCCACGCGTAATGTGACGCACCGATCAACTTGCGAAGTTGGCATACGCAGGCGCACTATCACATAGTGGCAGGAAATTCCATTCTTTTTATAAGTCCAGGAATTTCCACAACTCTTGTAATAGTTTAATATCCCCCTAGTCCTATGCCCATTTCTCCTGAAATCGCGACTCTCCCTTTTCTCCTTATGAAGGCCCAAAGTGACGAGTAACTTTTATGGTGACAAGGGAAATAAATTACTACAGATCTGCGAAGTGTTCTTGTTTGAGCCGGCCGAAGTGGCCGTGCGGTTAAAGGGGCTGCAGTCTGGAACCGCAAGACCGCTACGGTCGCAGGTTCGAATCCTGCCTCGGGCATGGATGTTTGTGTTGTCCTTAGGTTTAACTAGTTCTAAGTTCTAGGGGACTAATGACCTCAGCAGTTGAGTCCCATAGTGCTCAGAGCCATTTGAACCATTTTTGTTCTTGCTTGATAACGATCTTTTACATCTACATACATTCTCCGCAAACCACTGTACAGTGCGTGGTGGAGGGTACTTACTGCCAATGCTAGCGATTTATGAGCGAGCATGAAACATCACGATCTCTCTCTCTTTCTCTCTCTCTCTCTCTCTCTCTCTCTCTCTCTCTCTCTCTCTCTCTCTCTCTCGTCTCATTCTCGTCTCATTCTCGTCTGATCACTACGTGAGATACACGAAGGTGTCAGCAGGGGTACTGCAAATACGTGTTGTCTGATTTTCACCAGCAGAGTTTCTTCCAAAGATTCCAAATTTAAGTTTCCCGAGCATCTCTTTCACACTTTCTGTGGGCTATAGCGATATGTTAACATCCTAGAAGCGCTTTTCTCGATTCGATATGTGCACCCTGTCAAGCCTATTTCGCAAAGAGTCCAGATAACGACATTTTACTCTCAAACAGGCCGCACTAGCGTCTTTAGTGCTGTTTCCGTAACAGATGCATCGAATTTCCACAGAATCCTCGCACAAAAACCATGATACGGATTCTTCCTTCCTTCCATATTTGCAGCATTATTTCCAGTTAGTTGAACGATGTAACGCACTGCAGAAGTTCACCGTTTACGTTTCACTCTGATACTATCGGTTTCTTTCTCGTTTTTCTGAGCAGTACCTTCCATTTATCCAAAAGGAAATGCAGAGTCTCTATGGGTTTCATTATGATCATCCGGAAACGATACCTTCCCATAAACAACAGCATAGTAAGCTAACGATTTGATAGTGCTGCTGACCCAGTCTGATAAATTATTTATCTGTTCTGTACAGACTACATGATCGGTCCAACATTTCCTTGGAGCTTGCCCGACATCAATTTAATTTCTTTTGATAGTTTACTATTCTCTGTAATGTAATGCAATCGATAGTGAACGACGGATCTACATCACGTTGTATTAACATGTAATAAAACGTGATGTAGATCTTTGTTGATTAAATAACAAAATAAGTTCACTGACGTCTGCTGGTGTAGTATGTCGCCCGCATTGCGTTAGTAAAAATGGTTCAAATGGCTCTGAGCACTATGGGACTTAACATCTATGGTCATCAGTCCCCTAGAACTTAGAACTACTTAAGCCTAACTAACCTAAGGACATCACACAACACCCAGTCATCACGAGCCAGAGAAAATCCCTGACCCCGCCGGGAATCGAACCCGGGAACCCGGGCGTGGGAAGCGAGAACGCTACCGCACGACCACGAGCTGCGGACGTTAGTAAAAAATTCTTCACGGCGACCACATATCTGTTAACATATTTCGTATCTTTTTTAACAGTTGACAAGATCTGCGAGAAACTGAATTACTGTTACTCCAACTGTGCTCGGGTCGCAGCTCTAGAAAGCTGCCTACCGAGGTCAGCACTGTGACTAGTCTCAATCTGTGTGCAGTTAGTCGCTACTCGCGGCACTTTTCTGTGACAGTGGAGAATTGTGGAAGAAGTAAAGAGCGCTTTGACGGCTGCATATGGTAATGATCGTTTAAGGAGACCATTGTCGATAATTTTTTTGTGCCTGTCAGTAATTAAGCAGAAGCCAGTGGCAAGTTAGATCCCCAGCCATATGGAGGATAACAAAAGAAGCATTAAATAACTGTGACGTGGTCTCCGCCAGTTGTAAGCCTGTTGTTAGACCCTGCTCGATCGTTTCTCGGGGTAACGCGCTCGGCCAGCGTCGCGATGTAATTGCTGCAAAAACGCCTCTTCTGCTGGGCGAGATCCCAAGACACGTGCCACGGCTCGCCGCCGCCGTCCGCGTCAGGCGACAAACAAATGTGTTTCAAAAGAGCTCGCAGAAACTAGATTCTCCCACACGGTGCACCACCAGAAACTGTCTCCGTCAACGTTGTCATTTACTCTCACATCACTGATGGCAATTTTTATGCCTACACCTACACTTCAACTCCACTTTGTGTTAGTTCCAGTCACGTACCGATCGGTAAAAAATTGTAGATTGCGTCTGTGGGTTGCTTCGGCTACTGGCATCAGGCGCATCCGATACGGATCAGTGACACGGGAGCCGCGCCCTACATGTACTTTAATCTTAATTTCGTTTGACTGTCATCATTTGTATTGTATTGTATTGTATGTTAATCTGCTAATCGTGGTCTCCAGTTCTTGTCGTTTGTTCGGGCCCGACGATGGTTTGCGCCATTTGTGGTAGCTCTCGTAATCTTGATACTTCTTGACTAGTTGGTAGTGGTTAATTGTCGTTAGTACTGGTTTCTTTCTGACATGAGGGTGTGGTAATTATTAATTTTCTTTGTGAGAAGATGTCACAATTTACTGTCCTTAAAATTCTTTGTAAAACAGGGTTCGTAGTAGAATTTCGTAAAAAGTTTCTATCTTTTAACTTTTATAGAGTAATCAATGAAGGAAGACAATAGTCTTTAAACAAGTCCTGTCCTGATTAATTTCACAACCTTGCAGGTAAGTTAAATTCACGTCAAAAGTTGTTTTTTGCCAGCTGTTCTAAAGTCAATGTTTATTAATGATGGCATTCGAAGATCCTATGCGGATGCAAAATTTCGTTCGATTTAATGAAAAAATGACGATCGCTGCTCTGTGCTGCGCTCCGTAAAATAACAATCGAAAATAATTAAAGTTCTCACAGTTATAGCTTTGGATTAAATCCTGTCCACTAAAGCACCTTATCTCACTTCCCTGGATTCAATTAATTTTTTTATCTATCCATTCTTTATAATAATAAAAACTTTTTCCCTCTCGCAAAGACAATTGCTTTCAGAGAAGGTGGAAGGTATTTCTGAGATTAACGTTTTGAATACTTTGACACTGTGTAGTTTCACAATTAAAAGTCGTAAGCGTTCACCCGAGCTAACGCAATACAGTCAACGTAAGACAAGATGAACTGACACAAAATGACAAAAAATGACAGCGAAACACTAATGTCTTGACTATTTGTAGACTTATACTGAACAAAAGTTGACGTAACTATAACTTCTTACGCCTAGAAGTTTTTTGAACACTACTTATTCTTTTGAAACGGTTATTCTCAAATAATTCACAATTACAGGAAAATATTAACCTAATTATTTAAAAACAGGGCTTATGGCCATATAAGAGTGGCTTCAGCAACACAAGTTGCTTACCCATGAGGAGATACAATTTCATTTCACCGCACTGGCAGTTGATCGCATTTCCTTAAGTGTACTAACCTCCCTATAGTTATTGTATGGTATTGTATTTTATGTTAACCGGGGACCTCGAAACGACGGAGAGGCTCCGTCCCCGCCGCAGCCGCAGTGGTCCACAACCCCACGACGACTACCGCAGTCACCCCTCCGCCGCCCCACACCGAACTCCCAGGTGGACCCCCCCCAGGGAACGTCTCACACCAGACGAGTGTAACCGTATGTTTGCGTGGTAGAGTAATAGTGGTGTACGCGTACGTGGAGAACTTGTTTGCACAGCAATCGCCGACATAGCGTAGCTGAGGCGGAACAAGAGGAACCAGTCCGCATTCGCCATGGCAGATGGAAAACCGCCTAAAAGCTATCCACAGACTGGCCGGCTCACCGGACCTCGACACAAGTCCGCCGGGCTGATTCTTGCCGGGGACCAGGCGCTCCTTCCCGCCCGAAAAGGCGTGCGTTAAGCCGTCGGCACACGGACCGTGCATCGGAACGTTGAGCGTGCCGAGTTTCTGACGTCATAGCGTGGAATAGCACGTTCGGGAGTCTTTCAGAACGTGCAGAGCAATATCTGGCATGTCAGATATTCTGAGCGTGCGTCTGAGCGTTGACCAATGAGATGGCACAACGCCACCTACGTCACAAGCACGCCGTCTGCCTTCAGTACAGAGTTGTGAGGCGCCATATTGGCATTCATTTCATATGCTGTTTCTGAGCACCAGAAAGTTTAGAATCACTGGAAAATGCATTGTTAACTGTGTGATTCGTTCCAATAAAACAATGAGAAACATCATATTCGTGGCAAAAGAATTATTGTAACTTGCGTATTATGAGAGTAGGCTATTTGAAGGCAGCGAAACACTGAATATCTACCCAAAACGCATTGTTCTTGGTACAATTTGTTATAATTAAATTTCAATTAGTAACATATCTACGACTAAAGTTTTCAGTAAGTTGTAACACAATATGATTAGATGGAAAGTGTGTGTTGTTGGTTTAGTGTAGTGGGTAGTGTCATTGACCTCAATTCATTTGTTTGTTCGGGCAGCGGATCGCGTTTTGACAATCCCAAATTTTTTCCCCTAACATTCGCGTTTTTTCAGGTTCTAATACTTTATTATTAGTCTAATATAAATATATATTACAATGTTTGATGTTATGTAAATATAAGTTCACCTTTTTTTGAGGGGTGACTTTGTTCGATTGGCTTAATCTACAGGACAGCTTGCGCCACTTGTATAAAGATATTTAGCTCCATTTTATTTTACGCTTCGTAACTCACATGTTGGAAAGATTCTGCTACTGGGCAGGAACAGTGATCAAGTAAGACTGACCTTAGGTCTTTACTAAAATGTGGGAATGACGAAATAATGTTCATCTTATGCGGAGAAGTATTCCAAATTTTTACTGCACTGTTTGTAATGGAACTTTTATAAGCCTGTGTCCTTATTGATTGGACATGGTACTTTCCTTTTCGTGGACGATGGAGGAAATGTACGTTTTAATAGAGCTGACGTCGGAATTTTACGCGCGCCCGTTGAGTAAACAGTGTGATACACGAACTAGAAACATCCCTCAACTGCCTCTGGGGTGCGTTGCGATCGCATATACCACGTTGGGGCCCACGTACCGTATGCATAAGTCGCATCGTTCCTGAGCGTTCAGCAGCACGCTGAACTTGGCACGCTCAACGTTAACGTTCGACAGCACGGTCCGTGTGCCGACGGCCTTAGACCGCACGACCAACCGAGCGGGGTTCGATCTTGTTTACTACAGAGAGATACAGTATGTTCTACCGGAAGATGGGTGTGCGGGAATATTTTATGTAATGTCACCCCCTCCACACACACACACAGAGAATGAAATACATTTCTTTAAAACAATTAAGATTACAAGTATGAGAAGTTATGGACGTAAAATTGAATATCTGCTGCGTGCAGGTCCATTTTATGTGCATCCAGTCTCAGGGGACATTGTATCTCGTCACTTACAAGGTCAAATCCATACGGGGTACACGAGAAGAGTTCGAAGACACCGTAACTTACGTGGTGCCCAAAAGTTACACTGGAAGTATTTTTGACGCACTTGCAGATCGCCGGGGCCTTGCTCAGAGTGACGGCGTGGGCCGCCGCCCGGAGCGAGCTCCCTCGCCGCTCGCGCGACCCTCCCTCCGGCCTCGGCGGCCACTTTGGACGTCTCTCTCACTTGCCGAGCCGCCCCGCCTCCGCCGCCCACGCGCTTCCAGGCCGAGGCGACGAGCGGCCGACACGCTCTGCTCCTGCTGGAGGCTCTGCAGCTCCGACCGCACCTGACGCCGGTTAAAAAGGGGAACTCGGCACAGTCGCAGCCGTTAACTTCAAGTACTTCCAGAGTGGTTGAAAATATTTAAGGGAGGAACACCAGGGTTGCTGGGGTGCTAGACGAATGACGCAGTTTCCACACTGGCATCTGCTTGCAGCAGTTATTCCCTAAATCTCGACTGTCGGATGATACTCGGTGTAAGACGTCGTGGTCTCCTGACCTTCATTGCTTACATGTTCTGCCCTCACAATCATATTCCGCACATGAAGACGCTTCATTCGAACCCAAACTCGATAAGATAAAGTCGTTGTTGTATGAACTCATGTAAACGATGTGCAATTAACAAGTAAGCGCACCGTGGTTGAAATACTCGAGCCTGGCGTGCACACATACATTCCAGACACGACGGTCACAGGAGCTTTTAGTTCAGGAGAGAAACCGCACAACTGGACGCCGGTCCCTTCAGAGGACGACCCAGCCTATGTCGGCCGGTGACCGCCCGTGTAGCGGACAGTGTGGGCCCGAGTGAAAGGGGGGAACGACCCCGTGTTCGGCTTAAAAGCAAATTCCGCTACACTGTGTGGGAGCGGCCAGCCTACGCATTCTTTACACATAGCACGCAGTTTCAGAGATTTTCACAGGGAGACAGCAAACGCCAAATGCCAATGCTACAGGTTTCTGGATAGGTCGCCTTAAACGAAACGTCATTCTCCCGTTTTAGAAGAGCAATGCTGATTGGCAGACGATATTTCTGACGCCTTGAGCTGAAGGAATAACGGAAGAGACCGAAAGATATACCCCTTCACGTCTGGCGTGGAGAGGCGTCATTCCGTTGGAGCGAGCAACAAGTCTCTCCTCAGTATTTCACTGGGAGAACACCTCTGTCAAGAGCGAATCGAAGTCCTTGCGGTTAAGCGTTGTTCACTGTGTTGGCCGACACACTTATTGTGCGGTGTGAACGGACAGAGTTATAGTTAAACGCGCCGCGAGCGAATTTTGAGTGGCATCGCGGTGGACTGGATATCTGACCGGTGTACCACGCGAATAGTTAGACTAGGGGCGAACAGGAATCCTTGACTTCATCAAGGTCAATCCAGATAGAACGAGTGTTATCTTATTTGTCAGCAGCAAGCGGCACAGACAGCAGTCATCGCAGCTTACGGTATTGTGCGCTACAGCTATTGCGAGCCCCATATTTCATCCACAACAGTACACTTCACTGTATTTCACATGCGACAGCCTCGACCGTACCTAGCAACATTCTAAAGGATAATTATTCAAGTTGAGTAGGTGCGCCTCTCAGCCATTCTGCCAAGTCAATAACAATCTTAAACTTTGTATAGAAATTTCATTAGCGAATCCTATCCTTGAGAGGTAACTTCACATTCCGAAAAAAAAAAAAACAGGATATAACTTGTTCAATTCATAACTAAAAGTGCCATTGTGATTTCTCAGAATTTTTGCAAAATAAATAATAACTTCCGTTAGTTTCATGTTTTACACTAACTACCACTACTCCATTACCCAAGTATCCCACTAGTTATGTAAGAAATTTTGTGAATTTTTGTGTCATTTCCTTACAGCGGACGACTCCAGAAGATATTTATTGCTGAAAGTTTTTCAGATATTTCTCTTTAGAACGTTAGGAGCGTCTGTCTGACTTCTGTAGTAGTATGGGGGTCGAAATTGCATCTTGCAGGAGCCACTGGGTAAAGGGTACATCTCAGATTAATCTGTTGCGCAGAATAACAGATAAACCTCACACCTCAGATCGGTAATAGCGAAACGCGATTTTCGAAAACTGTCAATGCGCAAAGGAAACTGTTTTTCTGTACTGTCTAAGTGAAAAGAAAAAACTTTCTCCATATCACTGTTATTTTCTACGCGATCACAATTACGAGTAATTACCGAACACACGGTGTTACAGAATCACTTGTCAACGGAAATTAAATAATAGTCAAGTGACGGAAGTATTATGATCTAGACACATCCACCTATCTATCGCTTGCGCCTTGTCCCGCGGTTACGCAGGGTCGGCCATGGTTAATCGGATTTGGCACGTTAAGTGTAAGGGGTGGCTGGATGCCATTCTTGCCGCCACCCCGTACCCCCCCTTCCGCCCCCCCCCCCCCAGGATGGAATTAGTTCAAATGGTTCAAATGGCTCTGAGCACTATGGGACTTAACATCTGAGGTCATCAGTCCCCTAGAACGTAGAACTACTTAAACCTAACCAACCTAAGGACATCACACACATCCATGCCTGAGGCAGGATTCGAACCTGCGACCGTAGCGGTCACGCGGTTCCAGACTGAAGCGCCTAGAACCGCTCGGCCACTCCAGCCGGCAAGGAATTAGTGTACCCCAACTGTCTGTGTCTAGTGGAATCCATGAAATAGTGTGAACATGTTCAGATGTCTGCGAGCTGTGTAACAGGCAGAACGTGGGGACCAGCTCGTTATTCACCTAGCGGGATGTGGAAAACTGCGTAAAAAACCACATCCAGGCTGGCCGGCACACCGGCTCTCGTCGTCAATCCGCCGGGCGGATTAGATCCGGGGCCGGTGCGCCTAAAACAGGTAAATTATTTTCTGGTGTGTTTGTTGAGAAAGTGGTCTGCTAAGTGTTCTCTATTGCGATCACCCCAAATCCTTCCTAGTACGAGGGCCGTTCAACAAGTGATGACACACATTTTCTTCTGAAAACAGGTTGGTTTTGTTCACGATTCTAATACGTCGTGTTATTCCCCACTCTTTTGGCACAAACCCTATTTTTCACCAGACTCTCCGCTGAATGCGACGGCGTTAAGCCACCGTAGCGCGAGAGCCTGTATGCACGCGTGCTACTACTCTACTGGTCAGCACTTCCAACACAGACGTCCAGACGTGCAGCGAGGATTCTGATTGCGATCCGTCGATCACCTCGAGTGGGAGTGTCCCCACGTTCGAACATTGCAGGAGAGAGAGCAGTGTGCGGCCGGCCAGCATGCGGGATGTCTGACAGGTTTGCGCGGCCTCGTTGCGATGATTACAGACGCCTCGCCCAAAGACTCTCTGTGCTTTTGTTCACTGCCAGGTCTCTGCAGACATTCTCCAAGCACCTATGAATACTTACAATGCTCTGGTTTTCCGCCATAAGAAACTAAGCTGTCTGCTTGGAACCCAGCTCCGTTACAGATGCCATTTCGAAGGCTACGTATAGCGTCGCCATTTTCCCTGAAATTTTTTTTTTTCATGTCGTTATTCATTCCGTTCAGCAGGTCCTGTGTTTTTTCCTGACTTTGCCGGCCACAGTAGCCGAGCGGTTCTAGGGGCTTCACTCTGGAACCGCGCGACCGCTACGATCGCAGGTTCGAATCCTGCCTCAGGCATGGATGTGTGTGATGTCCTTAGGTTAGATAGATTTAAGTAGTTCTAAGTTCTAGGGGACTGATGACCTCAGAAGTTAAGTCCGATAGTGCTTAGAGCCATTTGAACCATTTGAACTAATTCCATCCTGGGGGGGGGGGGGTACGGGGTGGCAGCAGGAAGGGCATCCAGCCACCCCTTACACTTAACGTGCCAAATCCGATTAACCATGGCCGACCCTGCGTAACCGCGGGACAAGGCGCAAGCGATAGATAGGTGGATGTGTCTAGATCATAATACTTTCGTCACTTGACTATTATTTAATTTCCATTGACAAGTGATTCTGTAACATCGTGTGTTCGGTAATCACTTGTAATTGTGATCGCGTAGAAAATAACAGTGATATGGAGAAAGTTTTTTTTTCACTTAGACAGTACAGAAAAATATTAGTTTGCTTTGCGCATTGACAGTTTTCGAAAATCGCGTTTCGCTATTATCGATCTGAGGTGTGGGGTTGATCTGTCATTCTGCGCAACAGATTAATCTGAGATGTACCCTTTACGCTGTGGCTCCTGCAAGATGCAATTTCCACCCCCACACTACTACCGAAGTCAGACAGACGCTCCTAACGTTCTAAAGAGAAATGCCTGAAAAACTTTCAGCAATAAATATCTTCTGGAGTCGTCCGCTGTAACGAAATGACACAAAAATTCACAAAATTTCTTACATAAGTAGTGGGATACTTGGGTACTGGAGTAGTGCTAGTTAGTGTAAGAAAAACATTAAACTAACAAAAGTTATTATTTATTTTGCAAAAATTCTGAGAAATCACAATGGCACTTTTAGTTATGAATTGAACAAGTTATATCCTGTTTTTTTTCGGAATGTGAAGTTACCTCTCAAGGATAGGATTCGCTAATGAAATTTCTATACAAAGTTTAAGACTGTTATTGACTTGGCAGAATGGCTGAGAGGCGCGCCTTCTCAACTTGAATAATTATCCTTTAGAATGTTGCTAGGTACGGTCGAGGCTGTCACGTGTGAAATGCAGTGAAGTGTACTGTTGTGGATGAAATATGGGGCTTGCAAGAGCTGTAGCACACAATACCGTAAGCTGCGATGACTGCTGTCTGCGCCGCTCGCTGCTGACAAATAAGATAACTCTTGTTCTATCGAATCCTGCCTCGGGCATGGATGTGTGTGATGTCCTTAGGTTAGTTAGGTTTAAGTAGTTATACATTCTAGGGGACTGATGACCCCAGAAGTTAAGTCCCATAGTGCTCAGAGCCATTTGAACTATTTTTCCTGACTTTCATTGTTCTACTAGAGGCGCTATTCCCACACACCACATGGCAGAACCCGTGGCAGTGGTGCTCGGTAAGCACAGGTGGACACAAAACTAACAGTGAGAGTGAGACCAGCATTCGTTTTAGGTAACCTACTGTCTAAGACGGCTGCTCACGAAAAGCAGATAACACCGATTGGGTCTCCGTTTGCCACAAATATCCAGTTGCCACTACTCCTCCATTAGATTTACCCTCAACCGGTTACTCTCGAGTTTCATGTTCTTGTGCTTGAGGTGCCGCACAGTTTGGAAATATTCCATCACTCATACTCGTAAGAGACTATCACATACTTGCACAGGGATATCTCAGCCACTGCATGAACTGAAGGTCGCGGTTTCGAGTTCCGTGACTTTCAAATTTGCCTTTACCTTGTATCTATCCTCACGAAATGGTAAAGCAACGACATAAATGAACAATTATCAGCGTATGGTATTAAATACGCTACTGCCCATTAAAATTGCTACACCAAGAAAAAATGCAGATGATAAACGGGTATTCATTGGACAAATATATTATACTAGAACTGACATGTGATTACATTTTCACGCAATTTGGGTGCATAGATCCTGAGAAATCAGTACCCAGAACAACCACTTCTGGCCGTAATAACGGCCTTGATACGCCTGGGCATTGAGTCAAACAGAGCTTTGATGGCGTGTACAGGTACAGCTGCCCATGCAGCTTCAACACGATACCACAGTTCATCGAGAGTAGTGACTGGCGTATTGTTACGAGCCAGTTGCTCGGCCACCATTGACCAGACGTTTTCAATTGGTGAGCGATCTGGAGAATGTGCTGGCCAGGGCAGCAGTCGAACATTTTCGGTATCCAAAGAGGCCCGTCAACGCAAACAAGAGGTGACCGATAGGTGTAACCAATGACACCCCATACCATCACGCCGGGTTATACGCCAGTATGGCGATGACGAATACACGCTTCCAATGTGCGTTCACCGCGATGTCGCCAAACACGGATGCGACCATCATGATGCTGTAAACAGAACCTGGATTTATCCGAAAAAATGTCGTTTCGCCATTCGTGCACCCAGGTTCACCGTTGAGTACACCGTCGCAGGCGCTCCTGTCTGTGATGCAGCGTCGAGGGTAACCGCAGCCACGTCGTCGAACTGTTCGTGCAGATTGTTGTTGTCTTGCAAACGTCCCCATCTGTTGACTCAGTGATCAAGACGTGGCTGCACGATCCGTTACAGCCATGCGGATAAGATGCCCATCATCTCGACTGCTAGTGATACGAGGCCGTTGGGATCCAGCACGGTGTTCCGTATTACCCTCCTGAACCCACCGATTCCATATTCTGCTAACAGCCGTTGGATCTCGACCAGCGCGAGCAGCAGTGTCACGATAGCCTACAACCCGACCTGTATCAAAGTCGGAAACGTGATGGTACGCATTTCTCCTTCTTACACGAGGCGTCACAACAACGTTTCACCAGGCAACGCCGGTCAACTTCTGTTTGTGTATGAGAAATCGGTTAGAAACTTTCCTGATGTCAACACGTTGTAGGTGTCGCCACCGGCGCCATCCTTGTGTGAATGTTCTGAAAAGCTAATCATTTGCATATCACAGCATCATCTTCCTGTCGGTTAAGTTTCGCGTCTGTAGCACGTCATCTTCGTGGTGTAGCAATTTTAATGGACAGTAGTGTATGTTAGCACCTAAAAGACGTGTGAGATGCGCGCCAGATAACGTTGTTACGGAGTCCCGCGTCTGTGTTTGACATTCTCATGCGCCCGGCAGAATTTCAGGGCTAGCTAGCGAGAACGTTTGCGTCACAGCTGATGTCCCGTAGTCAAGAGGCGACCAACAGATTGCCGGCAGTGGGTGAGTCACCGGCGCGCACCGAAGCCGACTGACTGACTTCTGGGAAGTTGTATCGCTTCGTTGAGCACTCCCAGGATCATCGTTTGTCGCTGGCAACAGCATAGCTGCGCAGCGGTATAACCGGCTAGGCCGCAACTTTCTTTCCCGAACTACCGGCATTACTGCGTAAGCCGTAAATTTGTAGCCATTTCAAGCGTAAACGATGTACAGCTTCTGATATTCATTACACCATTATGCGTAGACCGCATAGCAATAGTTTTTAAGAAACATTCTTCCACGTTTTAGTTCGACTTCCCTCTATATGTATTCTCTGCAAAAGAAACAGAAGTTCTGTCGTCCCGACAGGTCGTGGGTGCGTGCTGGTTTTATGTTTACTTTTTTAATTAGCGGTTGATGGACTTATAACAAGTAACCTCCGGATTACATACGTGATAAACCTGATGATTGAAAAAGATTTTGTTTGTACCTACAGAGCAAGTAGTAGGTGAAAAGAGATCATAAAAAAATATGGGTAAGAAGTTATTCTGCGACGTTATTTCCTGGTCGTGAGATAACTTCCACAAGGCAGCAATTGGAGTCAGACGGCGTTCAGAGTAAAGACACTTTGACTGTCACAGTTTTATCGGTAAATTGTCGAAGCATTCGTGATAAAGTTCCCGAATTTACTGCCGCCCAGGAAAGTTCTAGCGCTCAGATTATTGTTGGGATCGAGCGCTGGCTGAAACCTTAAGTGAAAAGCTCGAAGATACTTAGGAAGTCGTGGAACGTATTTCGGAAGTACAGGTTACAGACCGCAGGGGGGGTGGGGGGGGGGGGGGGGGGGAGAGAATTTTCATTGCTTCTACTGAGGTCGAAGTTGAGTGTGACAGTGAAGTCGTCTGGTCGCGTATAACAGGTGTAGGTGAAACCAAGGTAATTGTTGGCAGTTTTTACCGGCCACCCGACTGCACTGTGACAGTTCCAGAGTCATTCAAAGAAAGTCTACTGTTAGTAGCGTGTAAATACCCAGACTATTAGTTGGAGGCGAATTTAACCTGCCGGCTATAGACTGGGATGTCTATGGATTCATTGCGGGGGATACACACAGTCATGCGAAATGCTTCCGAACACGTTTTCTGAGAACTGTTTTGAACGGCTAGCTTGGCAGCCCACACGCAATGGAAACATCTTAAACTTTGTAGCTACAAATAGGTCGGATCTTATCGACAGAATCAGTGCAGAAACGGGGATTAGCGATCACGGTGTCATTATAGCAACTATGATTACCAAAGTTAATAAATCGGTCAAGAAGACTAGGTGTTTCTGCTAGGTAGAGCAGATAAGCAGTTATTAGCATCATTTAGTTCCACTAAGATGGATGTAAAGGGCAAAGTGGAAGCAGATTGTAAATCGTGGTCTGGAGAGTTATGTGCCTAGTAAGTGAGTAAAGACTGGAAAAGACCCATCATGGTTTAATAATGAAATTCGAAGGATGCTGACGAAGGAGGGGCTGTCGCACTCTCGGTTCAAAATGGGACGCACAAATGACCACAAGCGAAGGTTAATAGGTATTCGGGCGTCTGTGAAAAGATCTATGCGCGAAGCATACAACTACCACCACCCTCACACTTTACCAAAAGATTTGGCAGAGAACCTGAGGATATTCTGGTCTTATGTAAAACCGCTAAGCGGGTCTAACGCTTCCAATCAGTCCTTCGTTGATCAGCCTGGTGTCGCAAAAGCAAAACGAAAGCCGAAGTTTCAAATTTCAGTACAAGGAATCGTTCACACAGGAGAATCGTACAACCATACCGTCATTTGACCATCGGACAGACTCCCGTATGGCGTAGAGAAACAACTAAAAGATTTGAAAGTAAATAAATGACAAGGTCCGGATGGAATCCCAGTTCTATTTTACAAAAAGTATGCTACGGCACTGGCCCCTTACCTAGCTTGCATTTATCGTGAATGTGTCGCCCAGCACAAAGTCACAAGCAACTGGAAAAAGGCGCAAGTGACAACTGTGTATAAGAAGGGCAAAAGCACGGACCCGCAAAATTACAGGCCAATATCCCTAACTTCTGTTTGCTGTAGAATCCTTATACATATTCTCAGTACGAGTATAATAAATTTTCTTGAGAGTGAGAAGATTATTTCCATCAATCAGAATGGTTTTAGAAAGCATCGCTCTTCCGAAACTCAGCTTGCCCTTTTCTCACATGATGCACTGCGAACTATGGATGAAGGGCAACAGGCAGGTTCCATATTTCCATATTTCCGGAAAGCATTTGGCACGGTGACCATTGCGGGCTGTTAACAAAGGTACAAGCACATGGAATACGTCCACAGATACGTGAGTGGCTCGAAGACTTCTTAAATAATAGAACGCAGCACGTTGTTCTCGACGGCGACTGTTCATCAGAGACAACAGTATCGTCAGGAATGCCCCAGGGAACTGTGATAGGACCGTTGTTGTTCTCTATATACATAAATGATTTGGTGGACAGCGTTGTTTGCTGATGATGCCGTGGGTACGGTAAGGTGTCGAAGTGGAGTGACTGTAGGAAGATACAAGACGACTTAGACAAAATTTCCAGTTGGTGTGGTGAATGGAAGCTAGCCCTAACTGTGTAAAAATGTAAGTTAATGCTGATGTGCGGGAAGATGAAACCTCTAATGTTCGGGTACGGTATTACTAGAATCCTTCTTCATAAAGTTAAGTCGTTTAAATGTCTGGGCATAACGTTGCAAAGCGATATGAGATGGAAGGAGCATGTGCGAACTGTGGTAGGGAAGGTCATTGGTCGACTTCGGTTTGTTAGAAGAATTTTAAAAAAAGAGTGGTTCACCTATAAAGGAGACAATATATAGGATGCTGGTGCGACCTATTCTTGAGTACTACTCGAGTGTTTGGGATCCGTACAAGTTCGGATTGAAGTAAGACACTGAAGCAATTCAGAGGCAGGCTGTTAGATTTGTTACTTCACGCAAGTGTTACGGAGATGCTTCAGGTTCGAATCCTTCCTCGGGCATGGATGTGTGTGATGTCCTTAGGTTAGTTAGGTTTAAGGACTTCTAAGTTCTAGGGGACTGATGACCTCAGATGTTAAGTCCCATAGTGCTCAGAGCCATTTGAACAATTTGAGATGCTTCAGGAACTAAAATGGAAATCTTTCGAGGGAAGGCGACGTTCTTTTCGAGAAAGACTATTGAGAAAATTTAGAGAATCTGCATTTGACGGTGACTGCCAAACCATTCTGCTCCAGCCAACATACATCACGCGTAAGGACGACGAAGATACGATACGAGAAAATAGGGTTCATACGGAGGCATACAGACAGTCGTTTTCCCTCGCTCTATTTGCGAGTGGAACAGGAAAGGAAATCACCCACCGGCATGCGCCGTAAGGTGGCTTGCGGAGTATCTACGTAGATGTAGGCAAAGCTAACGCAATACCTAGGCTTAGCTCGATCGGCTGATAGCCAGTTTCCAGTTGGTCAAAAATGGTTCAAATGGCTCTGAGCACTATGGGACTTAACTTCTAAGCTCATCAGTCCCCTAGAACTTAGAACTACTGAAACCTAACTAAGGACATCACACACATCCATGCCCGAGGCAGGATTCGAACCTGCGACCGTAGCGGTAGCGCGGTTCCAGACTGTAGCGCCTAGAACCGCTCGGCCACCCCGGCCGGCCCCAGTTAATCGTTACAGTTTCCGTAGATAATTTGTACGATTTATATTAGAATGGTGTGAAACGAATCCGTTTACAGCCTATATATAAATTATTCGATTGTGAGTATGGTTGCATTCTATTTACTAAATAGTATACGGGTTGAAATTTAATGAATTTAGTTTTTGGCGTTACACATGTAAACGAATGATACACTTGAAGTTAGGTTTTTTAGCTGCATGTGCTACCAGTTTTCAAATGAAAATTCTCCTGCGGAAAATAAGTCGTTATCCAGAAGAAATGATAATAGGGGTCATGTAAAATTTTTGTTGCCACCTCTCAAACAGTTTATGTTATTGGGCAAACGATCAAAAATTTTTGCGACCAGATTCTGAGCTACTTGCCAGTGGCCGTGGTACTCAAGCTTTCCACGGGAATACAAGAGTACACTCAGGTATATATACAGATTACAATATTTTAAAAAGTAATGACGATGTAAGTTATTCCATTTTCTGTCACAAATCTGCGGTGATGTTAGAGGGAAACTGGTTTTACACGGCCGGCCGGTGTGGCCGAGCGGTTCTAGGCGCTACAGTCTGGAACCGCGTGACCGCTACGGCCGCATGTTCGAATCCTGCCTCTGGCATGGATGTTTGTGACGTCCTTAGGTTTGTTAGGTTTAAGTAGTTCTAAGTTCTAGGGGACTGATGACCTCAGATGTTAAGTTCTATAGTGCTTCTCGAAAAGAAGACGTGCTCTAAATCTCACCTGTTGTCGAGTCGCAAGACCCAGCGGGGAGGTCTATGACGCCTAAGTTGGGGAAGCGACTGAGGAAGTTTCGACGACGGAAGCCCATCCTCACGACGGACGTGAGGCACCGCCTCCCGCCTGTCTGCACATCACAGGATTGGCGGCCTTTGCGCCGCCCTTGCTTCTTCTCACTGTCCTTTCCGTGCCTTACATAGTCCTCGCTTTAAGTTCAGCGTGTTGAAAGCTCCTTAACCACGGGACAGCCGTATACAAGTAACCTCGTCAACCTAGTTTCCTTCTTCGTCTTCTGACAGTGTGTACTCGCAACCCTGACTTTGTTACCGCGCAGCCACACTAGTGTACAGTGTAGAGGACATCAACAAGGACGCTCGAGTCCTTAGTTCTTTCTTCTGCAACGTGTAAGACATATTTACTAAAATATGACTCTATACTGATGATTCAAATGTTTGAAAATTCATGCATTATATCTAAGGAGTTTTAGAGAGGTAATTTTGCTTGCACTTGGCTCCACAGCCTTGACATATTTTTCAAGTGAAAAGATTGTTCGTAATTTTTAGTTAATTTGCTGTTGGTCAGCTGCGATCTCTTTGTCATTAACGAGCAACATTCAGATGACAACCATGCAAACGTCGCAAGACATGCGACATACAAATCAGTCCATTGGTGGAGTAATTTGTTTGTCACGCCTGTTTCGACGTGTTTCATAGAGGATATGCGGACATAGCTTTCTTTTATATATATATATATATATATATATATATATATATATATATATATATATAAACACATGTCTGGTGTCTATCGATCATTTGATTTCTGCTCCCGGATTAGTAAAGATTTTTAACTCTCTGTGGTTCGCCACTTTCTGTGACAAACATTTGATTCATTGCAGTGTGATGTAAATAACAGTAAATCCGCGGTGGTGCACGTGTGAATATCAACTAGCCTCATATTAGAATGGAAGACCGACTACTAATTTTGTCAACTACAATAATTAAACGTACAATGAGGGTGTTGTTAGCATTCCCAGTTTCTCAAACTAATCTCTGCAATTTTATGTGTATTAATACTTTACGTAAATATGATCCTTTTCAAGGATTAGCCAGTGGAATATCTACGAATTAAAATAAGCGAGACACGGTAACTTATTGCTCCTATGGAGCCGAAGTTGACAGTTATCCATATGGTAAAAATAAAAGTAACCAAAAGTATTCTTGAAGCTTCTTCGGCGGGTCTATGATAACAGCTTTAAGGCATCTTGAAGATGAAAAGAAAGAAAAAAGTCGTACTGTTGGCGCACTGTAACCTCGCGCAATTGCTGCTGGGAACGTGTGTAATGCATTCTGCCTATCCTCCGCGCCCAGCGTACCCTGCGCGAAGTGCCAAGTTACAGTGCGCGTATTGTAGTGGAAGTGATTTCCCTCCCACAGGCTCAGGTTATAAAGCGATAAGAACGACCTACCTTAGGAAAAGCGAGTATTTATAAAACTCCGTGTCAGTATGGTAAATGCTGTAGAGGACAAACCACACGCAGTATCAGGAGCAATGTGTCAAACAGCAGTAACACAGGTACTTCAGCCGAACGAGTAAGCAGTGGCTGATCACTTTAGATATGCCGGTCATGCTGTAAATTACGACGGCGTACAGATATTAGCCACAGCCACACAACGACTCCATGTTACGGAAACCGGTGAATCTACGACCATCACTCTATCTGACCATCCGGAAAGGGAGTTTCAACCTGTGGACAATGCGTGGAGTCTGTTAATTTCTCTTTCATACTGTCAATGAATTTTCGTTCTGTTTATACGTTGCAGGCTTGTCAGTTATGGTGTTTAAATAACTGTTGGCATCTGTTCTCTGGGAATCGGACCGCAATGTAAGGCGATGTAAGGGAAAGATAAACGTGCTAGCAGAAGAAACATGCTCTCGTACCCTGGGCAGCCTGTGGATTTTAGGCGGTTTTCACACTCGTCTAAATTCCAGACTGAGTCTTACCACAGAAAGAAAACACATAAACAGTTAAAACACTAAAACAAAAACTGCGAAATTCACACGATTAGCAGTATGATTACTCCTTCCTTCGATAAAGATGAAGATGTGTCAACAGAAATTGCATCCTTAAGGCACAGAAGACGCCATGACGCTATACGCAGTGCAGGTTAATGCTGACCATGTACGTTCCACAAAATGGAGGTGATATAACGAAATCTTTTTTTTTCGTTTACTAAAAACGATGTGCTGTCACTGTCGCAGATATGCAAGTACGGGTTTACCTTGAACATCAATATGCCCTGTGTTCCTTTATCATTGAAGGAAGAAATTTTAAAATGGTTCTTTGCTTGTTGACGTTCGGGAGTGGAACTAGTTTGCGACACATGTAGTAGATACTCGTATATTCCTGATTTTGTAGTGGCGTTAACTGTTCAACTTTTCTGCGCACAGTATTCTGGTGACTACTGTACTCGTTCTCGTCAGGTGCTACTAGCTATGATCGTAGAAGGGCTCGCTTCCTGCACTTCAGCCACTAATCAGGAAGCTAGGTCAGAGATTCTGTGCAATCCCAGAGTCTGGCGGGGGTAGATTTCTGTTACGTTCTTCCGACCAGTTAAGAAGTTTAGAGCGTTTACCTTTGTAGTGCGGCTGTGGCGAATAGCTTTGATGCTTAGTAGTGTGGTCCTATTGTTGTGAACGCTTGAATATGATTATGTCTCTAGAGAGTGGTTACGCATTGGAGGAAGAGTAGAGATGATGTGAGTCTTATCTAAAACTTGGCCGATGTCACTGGATATAAATAACAATGTCTGTATAAAGAGACAATAAGAGTCAGTATAGTTTGGTAACGCGTCCAGCATCTGTACTCAGTCACGGTTGCCAAGTAGCGAGGACTATTTGTCTGGAGTTGGAACGTCCACATAAATCTAGCCGCAGACGGATCAAAATCTGAATCCCCAAGTTTCTAAACCAGTCTAGAAACAGGCAAATGCGAGAGTGCGATTTGTCGGGGGCATCTTGAGAATTGTTATACCTCCACGTAGAGGACCCTCGTGAGACCGAGTCGCGAGTATAGCTCGTCTGTCTGAGATCTTGTATCGATGTTAGGGACAGAAGATTAAAAGAAGATCTATAGGATTCGGCAGAGGACAATTTTGTCGTCTCGAGAGAGAGTCGCAGAAAAACAGTGTCCAGTGTGATGCATGGTAAATAGTTGCGCATAGGGCAGAGCCTTAGTCTTAAAATTCTGAAATCCAAAATCCGAACTCAGTCTGTAAACATATTACTTTCTATATTATTCGTGTCAGGTAATGACCGAGGCTGTAAAATTAAAAGGAAAAATTGAATTTATAGCCTAACGTGCGTCAAAGGCGATGTCACTAGGCGCAAGGCAGAAACTTGTATGAAGAACAAAGGGAGAAGAAATCAGCCGAGACTTTTTGAAAAAAAAAAAATCGATCCCCGACTTCACATATATCGATTTTTGGAAACCGACGAAAAGCTAAATCAGGGTGGCGGAACACGAACCGCGGTTCCCAGTATGCGAGTCCGGTGTCTCAGTCACTGCAAAGCTTCAATCGGGGACAAAATAAGAGAAATTAGATGTTACATAGAACAATCATTCTCTCTCCCCCCCCCCCTCCCCCCCTCAGCTTCGGCGAGCGTAAGAGGAGGAGAGAAACGTGATTCGTCTCAGCGAACGATGGCTATCTGGTAACACACGCGGACGCCAATGGCAAGGGGAAAGATTAAGCCCGCTGCCCGCCGGTGGGCAGAAAACAGCGAAATACTGGCCGAACCTAACGTCCGCTTCCCACGAGGAGGATACCGTAACAGTGCCTTACACGCTCACTACACACTGGACGCCATACACCAATTTGAAAACGAACCCAGTTCAACTGCGCACAGCCTGTACGCTTCAAATTTTCCTCTCCTCGGATACCGTATAACGTTGGTAATGACTTTTTCTACAAGATTTTTTTTCTATGTGGTTTTTTCTACTAGACTTTTTCTATGTGACTTTTTCTTCAAGGTTCGAAGCGGAGACCTTCGGCTCGTGCGCCACCGCGGAGGCACTTCATGCAAAGGTACTGTGCCCGGAAAATGGAATAGCTAACCGGCTAGACTGTCGGAAATAGAGCTTCCAACCACGGCGAGGAAAAACTCGTATGTCGTATCCGTGTGAAGAGAGAAACTGGCAAGATGGGATCGTACTCAAGAATACGATACAGCCCGTCAGCTTTGACCAGTGACACTGCTAATTGGTATGGCAACTACGCCGTCACACAATGATGTATATTTTCATTATAAAAGTGTCGATATCCCCGAACGAATATGGGGGTGGGGGCTCCTGGTGGGGGGGGGGGGATATTCTTCCTGTTAACGACATGACACATATCAGCAACTACAAAGCACCATTCCGCAGTGGTAAAATTGGAGTTTATATCGAAGAAGTAAATATAACTACGGATTACGCGACTTATATATTAAAAATAATAGATTATCAGGACACTTTCGACGGTTTGGTCATCACACAACGAAACTATGGCTATTCGTTACTTCATTCGTGTTAACTGTGGTTGAGCCTCGTGTCAGTGAATTAAATTCCTTGGAAAAATTACAGCAACCGGGATTTTATTTTTGTCAAGTCGCGTTTCGCGCTTTCATCGATCTCCAGTTGCCTTTTTACACATTTATCTTCGTCTATACAACGTTTTTATCAGCTACCTAATGTTCTGGAGCTTGTAGGTTTTTTTCGCATTTATATGCGTAGTACAAACACTTTGTGTTTCACTGACGCACCAATATGACCTGTCAACCTAGCCCAGACCTCGAAGTACCCTACAAATAAGTCTATAACCATCGAAACAACAACAATTGAAAAAAGAAAGGTGTTGATCGGGAAGGTACTAGTCGAAGCAGAAGGAGAACATCGCGATCTCGAATCCACCCTGATGTTAAGACGCTTAGCCGGCACGGCGTTAGGCTAAGTACTTTTGTCGCGGGACTTACAGAGGTGACTGTGGTCGTCGGGATCTGGCGTCGTCCCGCTAGGGCGTCTGTCGGATGCTCGTGTGTGCGCCGCCGGCGTTGCGTCGGGCGGTGGCGTCTGTGCGCGCGGGGGCGGTGGCGGTGGCGGACGGAGCGTCGGCCGGTCTCGTCAGGTGATTGGCTGCGCGCTGCGTCGAGTGGAGTCGCGTGTGTTCGGCGCGCTGTCGGGCCCGCTACTGAGTACTGAGTGTCGCCGCGTCGCCGCTGTGGCGCTGCGCTCGGAGCAACCGCGGCCGGCCCGCTCCCCACCGCCGCTTATATACGGGACCCACTCCACTCTGCAAACACTGCGCTGCGCTGCACTTTACTGCACTAGCTGCTCGCGGAGGGGCGAAAGGGGCTGCACGGCTGTCGGTCGTCGTCTGCTGGAGTGGGCTACGGTGGGTGAGGTTAGGGGGGTGGGGGGCGATGTATACCACACTCAACAGGTGGCGCCTGCCCTACCCCCCCCCTCCCCCCCTCTCCCCTCACGACTGGATCTATCAGTTATATTGTCGTTCCTCTTTAGGCGTTCCAGCCGTTCACTACACGATAAAAATTATTGTCATTTACTCGAAGCCAAGCAATATAGAATCCCTTCCTATAATTTCGCACATTACACTGCATTTAGGCTACTTAAAAAGATCTGGATCACCTGCGAATCTCTAAACAAGAGTATGCTTGATTCACTGGATGCACGCACTGTGAGAAAGTGCCACATAAAAGCTTGAAAACCATAAAATCTTTTAAGTGAAATAAAATCTCAGCAGTTGCGGAAATAAAGCCGATCTCTTCGAAAGGGTAGATATATTAGGAAATGAGACATTTAAAGTAGTAAAAGGGTTTTGCTGTTTGGGGAGCAAAATAACTGATGATGGTCGAAGTAGAGAGGATATAAAATGTAGACTGTCAATGGCAACGAAGGCGTTTTTGAAGAAGAGAAATTTGTAACATCGAGTATAGATTTAAGTGCCAGGAAGTCGTTTCAGAAAGTATTTGTATGCAGTGTAGCCATGTAGGGAAGTGAAACATGGACGATAAATAGTTTGGACAAGAAGAGAATAGAAGCTTTCGAAATGTGGTGCTACAGAACAATGCTGAAGATTAGATGGGTAGATCGCATAACTAATGAGGAGGTATTGAATAGGATTGGGGACAAATTTGTGACACAACTTGACTAGAAGAAGGGATCGGTTGGTAGGACATGTTCTGAGGCATCGAGGGATCACCAATTTAGCATTGGAGGGCAGCGTGGAGGGTAAAAATCGTAGAAGGAGACCAAGAGATGAATACAATAAGGAGATTCTGAAGGATGTAGGCTGCAGTAGGTACTGGGAGATGAAGAAACTTGCACAGGATAGAGTAGCATGGAGAGCTGCATCAAACCAGTCTCAGGACTGAAGACCACAACAACAACAACAACGTGGAGTCTACTTGCTGCTAATTCTGTCCACATGCTGCAGAAACTGCAAGAAACAGGTTGTCAGATACGAGAAGTTGAAAATCGAACAACAGCCACTAGAGCAGTGGACGCGGTCCCAGAGGTTCTCTACACACTGGGATCGGAGCGTTGCCACAGCCACTGGCCACTTTACTAGAATCTGCGTGAATCATCCGCCGGTACAATATGCATTACACGAGTAATTGCCAAGCAAGATCGTAAGAGATGGAAAAGAGCCACCGTGTCACAACAACCGAGTTAGAAAACTGCTACGGAAGCAAAGGGAACTTTACAACAAACATAAACCTAGCCAAAGCCTTGCAGACAAACAGAAACTACACGAAGATAAATGTAGTGTGAGGAGGGCTATGCGACAGGTGTTCAATGAATTCCAAAGTAAAGTTCTATGTACTGACTTGGCAGAAAATCCTAAGAAATTTTGGTCTTATTCAAAGCAGTAGGAGGATCAAAACAAAATGTCCAGACACTCTGTCACCAAAATGGTACTGAAACAGAGGATGACAGACCAAAGGCCGAAATACTAAATGTCTTTTTCCAAAGCTGTTTCACAGAGGAAGACTGCACTGTAGTTCCTTCTCTAGATTGTCGCACAGATGACAAAATGGTAGATATCGAAATAGATGACAGAGGTATAGAAAAACAATTAAAATCGCTCAAAAGAGGAAAGGCCGCTGCTCCTGATGGGATACCAGTTCGATTTTACACAGAGTACGCGAAGAAACTTGCCCCCCTTCTTGCAGCGGTGTACCCTAGCTCTCTACAAGAGCGTAGCGTTCCAAAATATTGGAAAAGGGCTCAGGTCATCCCCGTTTTCAAGAAGGGGCGTCGAACAGATGTGCAGAACTATAGACCTATATCTCTAACATCGATCAGTTGTAGAATTTTGGAACACGTATTATGTTCTAGTATAACGACTTTTCTGGAGACTAGAAATCTACTCTGTAGGAATCAGCATGGGTTTCAAAAAAGACGATCGTGTGAAACCCAGCTCGCACTATTCGTCCACGAGACTCAGAGGGCCATAGACACGGGTTCCCAGGTAGATGCCGTGTTTCTTGACTTCCGCAAGGCGTTTGATACAGTTCCCCACAGTCGTTTAATGATCACAGTGAGAGCATATGGACTATCAGGCCAATTGTGCGATCGGAGTGAAGAGTTCCTAGATAACAGAACGCAGCATGTCAATCTCAATGGAGAGAAGTCTTCCGAAGTAAGAGTGATTTCAGGTGTGCCGCAGGAGAGTGTCGTAGGACCGTTGCTATTCACAATATACATAAATGACCTTCTGGATGACATTGGAAGTTCACTGAGGCTTTTTGTGGATGATGCTGTGGTATATTGTGAGGTTGTAACAATGGAAAATTGTACTGAAATGCAGGAGGATCTGCAACAAATTGACGCATCGAGCAGGGAATGGCAATTTAATCTCAATGTAGACAAGTGTAAAGTGCTGCGAATACATAGAAAGATCCTTTATCATTTAGCTACAATATAGCAGGTCAGCAACTGGAAGCAGTTAATTCCATAAATTATCTGGGAGTAGATATTAGGAATGATTTAAAATGGAATAAGCATATTAAATTAATTGTCGGTAAAGCAGATGCCAGACAGATTCATTGGAAGAATCCTAAGGAAATGCAGTCCGAAAACAAAGGAAGTAGGTTACAGTACACTTGTTCGCCCACTGCTTGAATACTGCTCACCGGTGTGGGATCCGTACCAGATAGGGTTGATAAAAGAGATAGAGAAGATCCAACGGAGAGCGGCGCGCTTCGTTACAGGATCATTTAGTAATCGCGAAAGCGTTACGGCGATGATAGATATAATCCAGTGGAGGACTCTGCCAGAGAGACGCTCAGTAGCTCGGTACGGGCTTTTGTTGAAGTTTCGAGAACATACCTTCACCGAGGAGTCAAGCAGTATATTGCTCCCTCCTACGTATATCTCGCGAAGAGACCATGAGGATAAAATCAGAGAGATTAGAGACCACACAGAAGGATACCGATAATCCTTCTTTCCACGAGCAATGCGAGACTGGAATAGAAGGGAGAACCGATAGAGGTACTCAAGGTACCCTCCGCCACACACCGTCAGGTGGCTTGCGGAGTATGGATGTAGATGTAGATGTAGATCCATCGCACAGTCTTAGCCGCATGCGAAGTGCCCGAAAGGTGACAAAACGGGAAACACAGAAAAGAGCTCTCTCTTGCTATGTTTACTGTAAACATAGTAGTTTCGCATCTTAGTTTTCGACAAATTTTTCTGGCCTGTGCTCACACCACTCCCTTGCCACCGGCAGATGGTAAATTTGACGTGAGTTCCAGTGGATCATTGTACGTCAGCTTACAATCAGTCTCAGCGATCTTTTTCGAAAAGTTCAAGAAATGGTCAGTTGTTTCGTCAGCTTCTTTGCCAAGTGAACCTTGTTGGTCTCTTGCTGATTCTGACTTTGATGGCGTTGACTGTGATGTCACTAAAAATCAGTCCTTCAGTTTCCATATTTCCTTTTGTCAGTGAGCTATTTTTCCCTCAAGTCTTCTCCAAAACTACATAAGCAGTGCTTCATTGCGTAAGAGAAGGTCTGAAAACGTTAATCTAGCCGCGCGGGATTAGCCGAGCGATCTAAGGCGCTGCAATCATGGACTGTGCGGCTGCTCCCGGCGGAGGTTCGAGTCCTCCCTGGGGCATGGGTGTGTGTGTTTGTCCTTAGGATAATTTAGGTTAAGTAGTGTGTAAGCTTCGGGACTGATGACCTTAGAGCCGGCCGGTGTGGCCGAGCGGTTCTAGGCGCCTCAGTCTAGAACCGCGCGACTGCTACGGTCGCAGGTTCGAATCCTGCCTCGGGCATGGATGTGTGTGATGTCCTTAGGTTAGTTAGGTTTAAGTAGTTCTACGTTCTAGGGGACTGATGACCTCAGATGTTAACTCCCATAGTGCTCAGATCCATTTGAACCATTTTTTTTGATGACCTTACCAGTTAAGTCCCATAAGATTTCACACTCATTTGATGAAAAAAACGTTAATCTTATCAAATAAAATTTTGAGAGGGGTGATATGGAACAAAACTAGAAAAACCAGTAAACATTGGCCTCTAAAATGCGTATCACAACAGCTATGAGCACTTCTTCATCTTCGTTACTGGAAGTGGTGGTAGTACGGAACAAAACAAAGAAAATATCCAGTACAGAAGGGGCTCAAAATACAGACACACTGCAAATCAGTTGTTCGTTTTCAAAGTTCCATATTTTCTGAAGTGTTACATGTACAAAGCTGATTGATGCATGAATAGAATCGTAAAGTGACCGACTTTGCATTGTGCCCACCAGCTGGCGTTACGGGTTTGACAAAAGGGTGGCAAAGCAAGTAATTAGTTTTGTGTTTTGGGATATGCAAAATATTTATATGTTACAAAAGTGCGGCGTGCATTCGGAAAGAATTATGGAAAAGAACCGCCATGCAAAATGAGTACTGTGCGTTGGTGTCGACATAGGTCGACTCTGTAAACAGAAAAGTCGCCGTCGACCAAACGCGTCAGGTGCAACTGTGGAGAGGCTGAGGAAAGGTTCGGTAAGCAGTCCAAAAAGATCAACGGCCCGCGCGAATCACAATCTCGGAAAACAGCAACAAACTGTGTGGCACATTCTGCGACGACGGTTACGTACCACATCGTCCCTTCTAAAGCTCGAGCAAGAATTGTCCACCATGTACTATAGAAGTATGTGCCTAGCAAAAGTATAGGGGAGGGGAAGGATCCACCTTGGTACAACAGACACATTAGGAAGTTGCTGAGAAAGCAGAGAATTTTGCACAGTCGTTTTAAACGTAGTCACTGCCTCGCTGGCAAACAGAAATTATGCGAAATGAAAGCAGCTGTCAGAAGGATAATGAGAGATTCTTTTAACGAATTTGAAAGCAATATTTTATCTGGAGATTCTAAAAAAAAAAAAAAAAAACCAAAAAATTTTGGTCGTACATAAAATCTATGAACGCTACAAATAATTCAATACCTTCTCTTGCTGACAGTACGGGAAATGTAACTGATGATGATAAACAGAAGGTCGAAATTCTAAACCTAACTTTCAAAAACTCGTTTACGGTAGAGGACTGCAGCACCATTCCCCCTTCCAACTATCGAACAAACGAAAGGATGGCTGACATAGTGTTTAGTGTACCTGGGATTGTAAAATAGTTAAGATCCTTAGACGCCAGGAAGGCATCTGGCCCAGACGGTATCCCCGTAAGATTTTACGTTAACTATGCTACAAATATAGCACCGTTCATATCCATCATCTATCAGTGATCATTGGAACAGCGGGAAGTTCAACGGGACTGGAAGAAGGCCCAGGTCATAGCAATCTACAAAAGGGTAGAAAATCGGATGCACATAATTACCGGCCAATTTCCCTGACATAGATTTGTTGTAGAAGCATGGAACATATTTTGTGTTCAGACATAATGACCTTTCTAGACTCTGAAAAGCTCATCTGCAGAAACCAGCACGGTTTAGGAAACAGCGGTCATGCGAGACACAGCTGGCCATCTTTGTGCATGATATACAACAGGCTCTAGATACCGGCTCCCAGGTTGATGACATATTTCTCGCCAAACACGGATGTGACTATCATGATGCTATAAACAGAACCTGGATTCATCCGAAAAAATGACGTTTTGCCATTCGTGCACCCAGGTTCGTCGTTGAGTACACCATCGCAGGCGCTCCTGTCTCTGATGCAGCGTCAAGTGTAACCGCAGCCATGGTCTCCGAGCTGATAGTCCATGCTGCTGCAAACGTCGTCGAACTGTTAGTGCAGATGGTTGTTGTCTTTCACATGTCCCCATCTGTTGACTCAGGGCTCGAGACGTGGCTGCACGATCCGTTACAGCCATGCGGATAAGATGCCTGTCATTTCGACTGCTAGTGATACGAGGCCGTTGGGATCCAGCACGGCGTTCCTTATTACCCTCCTGAACCCACCGATTCCATATTCTGCTAACAGTCATTGGATGTCGACCAACGCGAGTATCAATGTCGCGATACGATAAACCGCAATCGCGATAGGCTTCAATCCGACCTTTATCAATATCGGAAACGTGATGGTACGCATTTCTCCTCCTTACACGAGGCATCACAACAATGTTTCACCAGGCAACGCCGGTCTACTGCTGTTTGTGCATGAAGAATCGTTTGGAAACTTTGCTCATGTGAGCACGTTGTAGGTGTCGCCACCGGCGCCAACCTTGTGCGAATGCTCTGAAAAGCTAATCATTTGCAAATCACAGCATCTTCTTCCTGTCGGTTAAATTTCGCGTCTACAGCACGTCATCTTCGTGGTGTAGGAATTTTAATTGCCAGTAGTGTAGGTATAACAACTTATATGTAAAGTAGGGCGGCTGCTTCGATAGTATTCTAGGAAACTACAAGCAGTCTACAGAAATGATTGCTTGCAAAACACTCGTCTGTGCCATCGTAAGGTATGCTCAAGGTTGTGGACACATAAGAGCTAGGAGTATAGGCGATACTGAATGTATGCATGTTTGGTAAGAGTGACGGGATGCTGAAAACCTGAAGACAAGTGGCAACTAACCCACAGAAATCTACTTAAAAAGGCTCAACGAACAGCGTGAAGTGAGTGACCCAGGAGTAAGTGTATCGATCTAGTATGAACTGCGAAGGCGAGTTGGATTGATTACGGCTCACAACCAGGCATTTCGGCAGCCATTCTTCTCACGCTGCACACGGAAACGGAATGGGAATGATCTCTAATAACTCGTACAGAGGAAGTACCCTTTGCCATGCATTTCGGTCCGGTTGAACGACCTCTGCGATGCCGAAATTTCCTGAAAGATACTGCATTTTAATTCATTTTTTAAACTTTTTCTGTGGTTATTACGCCGCTCTTTGTAATATGGAAAACTTTTGGGGCCACGTGGACTGACGAGCACAGACAAATTCCGAATAGGCATTGCGCAATTTCTCCAGGCCGAAGCCGGTTGGAGGTAATGATGATGTGTTTTACTTTGGAATTCGCGCATTTTTATTTCGCCTACATAGATCCCTACCTTAAGAGGCCAGAAATGCTAGATTTCGCTCTCTAGTCTTATAATATTCAATGGACCCCTTTTCGTTTATCCGGCGATCCAAAAGTAACACAAAACGTATGTCAGCAATGATTACGAAACAAACACCAGTCATCGAACGTTCTGCACTTTCGATAGATACCCATAAATATACCTCGGTGTTAACCGTTGTTGGTGTTGTTGCTGTTGTCGCTGTTCTGGTATTCAGGAGACACTTGCAGTTCAGCTGTCTACGCTCACCTGTCCTGTGCAAGTCTCCCCATAACTACATGACTATTGAAACCAGCATCGATTTGTACCTACTTACTGTAGTCATTCCATGGTCTTCCTGCACAGTTGTCAACCGGCCCCTACGTCTCCCGCCATTACTAACAGGGAAAATTCCTTGATGTTTCTGGGAGTGTCCTCCCCTTCCTTTAGTCTGGTTGTACCATATCTTTTCTCTCAAAATCGATTACGCCCCTATTCATTAGTTGTAAGATACCAACCTAATCGTCGACTTCTTTCTGTAGCAACACACTTCAGATTTGTAACTGATGATGAAAATCCAAAATATTTATATTTTCACCGACATGTGGCGCTTTTCACTAAGTGGGAAGGTGTAGCGCGTTCCTAGGGAATATCCTAACTGATGCGCTGGAAGACGAGTCTTATGATCGGCGCCACGAAACGTGAGCTGTGGAGTTCCTGCACATTTTAGAGCTAATGCCCCTCGGCTCCTAAACCACAGATCCCGCGACAGACGGGCGGGAAGAAGTGGACAGGTTCCCCGGTTTCCGCATTCTGCCGACCTAAACCTACCACAATCATTTTTTGGTTCTTCTTCTAAAAGCTGTGCCAGATCACTACAACAAATCTCTATTCTGTGCTGCCCTTTTCATTTCTTAATAATTTTGTCACTTTGTTATTTGCTAGCTAATTTAGGAAACAAACTAATTTTTAAAAAATCTAGGTGTGAACAAGATCAACCAAGTGATATAACAGACTCAAAAATTTAGTGAACAGATAATCGAAGAGAGCTAAAGAAGCTTAGAGTGAGGATATATGTACTAAAACTGAGGGTAGTTTGAAGATCGGCAGTGTAGGAGAAGCCTACCAATTAGTCAGCCCATAATTCTGAGAGCGAAGGCACAAGGAGCCGCAACCAAAAACAAAGATGAAGTTTGTATATCACCAACAATAAGGACTGAACAGAGCACTGGAAGAAATATATAGAGAAGTTGTATGACGCATCTGGGGTGAAGTATGAGTTAATGAAAAGGACAACATATATATTGCATGATGAACTTGGATCAAAAATACTCAGAGAAGAATTCGATAAGGTAGTTAAAGAAATAGAGCCTAAAACGCTCCTGGTTGTGGTGCAATAACTGGAGAAGTGCTCCGAGCACTAGATGGAAAAGCAAAAAGTTTTCTGTATTAGCCTATCACTGAGATGCATAAAAAGGGGAAATCCCTGAAGATTTCCGAAGATCATCCCTTGTACCAATACCTTAGAAAACGCCATCGAACACGTGTGAAGACTTCATGCATTACCCTTGCTATCCAAGGTTTCCACGATACTGAAATCAATTGAAATTTCACTACGATCAATTTGGATTTACGGAAGATAAAGAAACTAGAGAAACAACAATTCGTTTAAGAATAGTATATGAAAAAATCCGCAGAATTAATAAACCACTGTTTGTAAGCTTTATTGATTTAGGTAGAAAAGACCTTCGACGACGTAGACGGGTCTCAAATGATAAAAATTTTAACACGCATTTAGTCGGACCGCTGAAATAGGAAAATATTACAGTAAATTTATAACAATCAAAGAACAATAGTCAAAATGAAGAAAGTGACGCACAATTTGCAAGAGCAAATAAACGTGTTCAGCAGGAACGAAGCCTCTGCGCATTACTCAGCAACGAGTACGTTAAAGGCGCCATAAACGAATGTAAAGATACATGTATTGAAGGAATAACTGTACACTGATAAAGTATGTAAATGCTTAAATTTACAGATGATGTAGCACTGTTAATCGAATCTGAAAACAGTCTTCACAAGACCAAAGAAGAAATGAACACGATATTTTTACGAAGATACAACATGAGAATAAATAAGAAGGAAGCCGAAGTCCTTGTATGTTAAGTTCCAAGATGAGTTAACCTCCGTCTGCTTGGAGAGAACGTGAAGCAAGTCACTAGCTCTAAATATTTGTGTGATAGAATAACAGAGGACTGTAGATCATACCAGGAGGTTAAATGTAGAACTGCGCAAGCTAAATCTTCAAGAAGAAGATGCTGAAATACCGTAGCACGATAGAGTATGTAAACGAGTTTGAAGCGTTGCTCTCTATGGCCCCGATGCATGGAACGAAAGGGAGTCTCAACGAAAAGCCTACAGGTTTCCAGGCATGGCGTCCGAGAAGAGTTCTAAAGATTAGTGGACAGAGAGAATGACCAACGACAAAGTCTGCGGCAAAATAAGGGAGACAAGATCGCTGTGGAGCAGTACAGACAAACCGAGGGACCGAAGTCTTGGACAGCTGGACAGATATTGCCCCTTCATTTTCGAATTAATGGCGGAAAACTGCCTGGGAGGAGCGCACGAGGAGGGCCAAGACTTCAGTACATCGTTTGGATAAAACGGCGTACGTAAATGTTACAGCCCCCTGATTTTATGAAGTTTTCCTTAACAAGTTTATGGCATTTTATTTCTGTCCTCATCTCGTAGTCAGTCTTCTCCAAAGCCGCACTTGCATCTACATCTACATCTACATTTATACTCCGCAAGCCACCCAACGGTGCGTGGCGGAGGGCACTTTACGTGCCACTGTCATTACCTCCCTTTCCTGTTCCACTCGCGTATGGTTCGCGGGAAGAACGACTGTCTGAAAACCTCCGTGCGCGCTCGAATCTCTCTAATTTTACATTCGTGATCTCCTCGGGAGGTATAAGTAGGGGGAAGCAATATATTCGATACCTCATCCAGAAACGCACTCTCTCGAAACCTGGCGAGCAAGATACACCGCGATGCAGAGCGCCTCTCTTGCAGAGTCTGCCACTTGAGTTTGCTTAACATCTCCGTAACGCTATCACGGTTACCAAATAACCCTGTGACGAAACGCGCCGCTCTTCTTTGGATGTTCTCTATCTCCTCTGTCAACCCGATCTGGTACGGATCCCACACTGATGAGCAATACTCAAGTATAGGTGGAACGAGTGTTTTGTAAGCCACCTCCTTTGTTGATGGACTACATTTTCTAAGGACTCTCCCAATTAATCTCAACCTGGTACCCGCCTTACCAACAATTGATTTTATATGATCATTCCACTTCAAATCGTTCCGCACGCATACTCCCAGATATTGTACAGAAGTAACTGCTACCAGTGTTTGTTCCGCTATCATATAATCATACAATAAAGGATCCTTCTTTCTATGTATTCGCAATACATTACATTTGTCTATGTTAAGGGTCAGTTGCCACTCCCTGCACCAAGTGCCTATGCGCTGCAGATCTTCCTGCATTTCGCTACAATTTTCTAATGCTGCAACTTTTCTGTATACTACAGCATCATCCGCAAAAAGCCGCATGGAACTTCCGACACTATCTACAAGGTCATTTATATATATTGTGAAAAGCAATGGTCCCATAACACACCCCTGTGGCACGCCAGAGGTTACTTTAACGTCTGTAGACGTCTCTCCATTGATAACAACATGCTGTGTTCTGTTTGCTAAAAACTCTTCAATCCAGCCACACAGCTGGTCTGATATTCCGTAGGCTCTTACTTTGTTTATCAGGCGACAGTGCGGAACTGTATCGAACGCCTTTCGGAAGTCAAGAAAAATAGCATCTACCTGGGAGCCTGTATCTAATATTTTCTGGGTCTCATGAACAAATAAATCGAGTTGGGTCTCACACGATCGCTGTTTCCGGAATCCATGTTGATTCCTACATAGTAGATTCTGGGTTTCCAAAAACGACATGATACTCGAGCAAAAAACATGTTCTAAAATTCTACAACAGATCGACGTCAGAGATATAGGTCTATAGTTTTGCGCATCTGCTCGACGACCCTTCTTGAAGACTGGGACTACCTGTGCTCTTTTCCAATCATTTGGAACCTTCCGTTCCTCTAGAGACTTGCGGTACACGGCTGTTAGAAGGGGGCATCGTTTTCCGTTCCAACAGTGTCCACATGTAAACCCGCTCGGTACAATTTTCATGTCGTTACGGCGCCGTAGGTTCTTTAAGATCAAGTAGGCTGATTTTGGGATGGCTCTTAGTGACCACTCCTAACTCCTGCCACTCCGAGACACGCTATGCACTATGGGACTTAACATCTGAGGTCATCAATTCCCTAGACTTAGAACTACTTAAACCTACCTAACCTAAGGACATCACACACATATCCATGCCCGAGGCAGGATTCGAACTTGTGACCGTAGCAGCATCGCGGTTCCGGACTGAAGCGCCTAAAGCCGCTCGGCCACAGCCCAGGTGCACTGCTACCAGTCACTCACGTTCGTTGTGCTCCCCCTCTTCCGTGACGTGAGTGTGTAGGGCTCGGCCTGTTGGGTTCCTGCGATCGTAGTTCCTGTGTCAGCTCTGCTAGATGAGCCCTTATCGGTCTGTTTAGCAACTATGGCAAATGGTTCAAATGGCTCCGAGCACTATGCGACTTAACTTCTGAGGTCATCAGTCGCCTAGAACTTAGAACTAATTAAACCTAACTAACCTAAGGACATCACACACATCCATGCCCGAGGCAGGATTCGAACCTGCGACCGTAGCGGTCACGCGGTTCCAGACTGAAGCGCCTTTAACCGCACGGCCACACCGGCCGGCTTAGCAATTATGCTAAACTTAGAGTTTTGCAGTTAAAGACGTGGCACCTTAAACCGCTGATATATGTAAGTAATATCTGGCTGACATGGGATACAAAGTGCTGTTTTATTTGGGTGGCTCTGCTTAGTTTCGTGAGTTAAGCCAATTATTGTCCATTTGGGAATTATCTTAGAAAACATGCAAATAACTGAATTAATTCGTGAAATTACGAAGGGGAGGATGGAGGCAGAGAGAGAGAGAGAGAGAGAGAGAGAGAGAGATCTGTTTGTACCGTCAAGAATATATCTTTCTTCTGTAAACAGACTAAGGACTCCACTGCCCATCGCCGGGTTCGAACGTGGGTTATCTTCTGGGTGCAAAGAAGGTGGGGGTATGTCGACGGATGGCTCCTGATGACAGAATAACATAATTTGTTACTCAACTGCAATACATTGGTTGTTGTCCCTCTGGACGGTGGCATCCAAGGTGGCTGGTGGACGCACACACGTGCGCCCGCTTCGGCGACTGTATCTGCCCTGGCGTAAATGGAATCCGCCGCCTTGGCAGCGGCGCTACGACCTCACTGGGTGGTACCCAGTAGCTGGATCCACACGCCGCAGGCCTCTGCTGTGGGGGCCAGCTGACGGTGGGTGGAAGGGGGCGCTGGGGCGTGCAGCGCTGGCAGTGGGACAACGCAGTGCCCAGTCCCAACGGCGGCTGTCTGGCGTCGACGGGCCAGGGTCCCCGGCTCTGGCCCAGGTCATAGTGTTTGTGAAGGCAGCGTCCCAGGACGTTGGCGACAGCGCATTACGAAAGTGGACCCCAGGTGATGACTCCCATTACAGGCGGCTGGCTGCTGCGGCTTCCAACTATAGTGCTTGATTAATTCTGCCCGATCAATTGCTTTATTCGTATCACTTGCAGCGTACACAAGCTCTGAGATCACAGTACCACGATGACCGGTTGTATTAGTGCCAACAGACTCTCAAATGGGGGGCTGAAGGGGTCTGAAGATCAGCAGGACTGCGTTTTATTCACGAATGAAGTGGAAAGAGAGTGAGATGATCAAGTATCACCACATGTCAGCAATGCAAATCCCTGGAAGCAGGGCCCCAGCCTTGCTTCAGGATCAATGTGCGGAAAAGAACTCTGCGCGAAACATTTATGCAGCCATCCACATTACTGGATGAATTAACACGTGATTTAGGTCGCTCCGGACAGTTTGGAGGTATTGTACGGTTGATACTGTTTTCAGTGGTTTTAGTGCACTTCGTCACTGAGCACAGGCGTTATGCGCTGTATTTGCACTTCTGAGGAATACTGATGCTTTCGGTAACCTCGCGAGCTCATAAATTGTCCAAAGAATTTCGTGTAGGGTGGGTTATCAGTTGGAAAGTATTACGCTGGCTCATAGGATAAAAGTGGTTCATGGTTTGGTTAATTTGACGAAAGGTGCAAGGAATTGTTTGTGAAATTTGTGGAAGAAGCAGGATAATACTTGTTGGTCAGTAATCTCCGTTCGCGGAAATGATTGATATTTGAACAGATACAAAACAGCTTGCGTGAACTGTTAACCTGTTAAATTAATGTGGATATGCAATGCAGCATGAATCTGAAATGAGCTTAACTGTTAATACAAAAGCGCTTGAGCCTAGGAATTGTTAGGGAGTATGTTATCTGCCAAAAGGACAGTAAATCTAAGTAATACTGACTTGTACTGGTATTATTTAACCCTTTGTTTCCTGACATAAGAAAAAATTTACTTTTTAACATTTTCTGTGCAGAATTTATGCTATTGTGCCCTCAAATGACGGTAGGATTTTTTGTAAAATTTTATTTTATTTTTCACAACTTTTTTCTCTCCTGGTACTTAGAAGTACCGTCAGACTCCATGTACAGAATCACAACATGCGCAGAAAAATGCTCCAATTTTTATAACTTGTACCTTATTCCACATAAATATTAAATATTTTTACATTAGAAAATTAATTAACCGAAATATGATATTTCTGAATTTTTTTTTTAAATTTCGCATAAATTTATTCTAGAGCAACTTCACAATACATAGTAACTTAGCTATAAATTTTTGACAGTATATACATATCACATATTTACTGACACCTCATGAAATTGTAGGAAACAGTTCTTTTTCTCATTGCAGCACAAATACACTTTACATGTACTACATTGTGAATGTAGTCTCGACTGAATTTTATTTTTCGCACACATTTCGCATCGCCCTCTTTTACAACTGAACACTACAAAATGGTTTCCTCGGTTGCCAAGACGTACATCCTTCGGAACAGAAAAGTTATCCTTCCTTCTCTTTGGGAGAGTTATTTCATCTTTACCAGAGTTTCTCTTTTTGAGATTTGGCACTTGCTGTTCATTCATTAGCCCTAGTGCCACAGCACACCTGAATTCCAGCAGTGGCAGTGCCCCATGTAGATAACTGAAAATGACGTAAGCATTGACAAAAGCAATTTCTATTCCTCCCCCGAAGAGACGGTGCCACCATTTCTTTGATCGCTTGTCAAGACCATAAGTTGAACGTAATCTGTCTGCATGATCCACACCACCCATGTTTTTATTGTAATCACATACAATAACTGGACATGGTATAGTCATACTAGTTCCATCTTTCTGTTTTCTTGTCACTACGCTCTGTTCAATGCCATGGAAGTTTGACGCAAAATATACTACTTTATTTTCCTTCCATTGAAATACTGTTAGGTCTACAGATGACTCTCTGTGATTTGATTTAGACATTTTTCTTTAGCTTTCCTGTTTGTTCTAATTATTCCACAGGCAAATGTATTTACGGATTTCTGTGTGAGAAAAAGTGGACAGAACAACTAGTGAGAGGTAACGCACTGTTGCTACAATAAAGTGTTCGCACAACCTGACGGTACTAATAAGTCCGCTTTATATTTTCCACTTTATCTCATTCACTTGTAACGTAATGCTTCAAACTATTACAAAAAAACAAAGAAGGTAAGTACGTACAATGGAAAACTCAACGGAAGTTTCAATAAATTGCGCACAAATTCAGGCAACACAATGGAAACAAGCACATAGAATCTTCTGTTTTCACAGCAGCGCGCGAAAAACAATTTTAAGCTCTGACCGCCAGAGTGGTCTATGTATTGCACAATAACATCTATGAAACAGTAGAGCAGAGTTACTGTTACGTACCGACAGGCTCTCAGATCACGAAACTGCACCACGAGAAAATAATTAGAGTCAAAACTTACTGGTACTTTTAAGTACCGTCAGGCAACAAAGGGTTAAAAGTGATATTTTCCATTTTTATAACTGAGGAACTTTAATACGTGAAAAGTATAAGAGACACGGGTTCGTATTAGGCGCATGTCTGCCTCCACTGCTGAATGGTCACCGCGACAGAATGCAAGCAAGGGGCCCAGGGTCGATTCCGGACAGGGTCGGTGGCCTTCTCCACTTGGGAACTCGGTGTTTTTTGTGTCGCCTTCATCATCCTGTCATCCTCATCTACATGCAAGTCGCCGAAATAGCGTCATCTAAAAAATATGCACCACGCGACCGGTGTACCCGACTGGAGGCCCTAGCCACCCCAACATTTCCTTAGGCGCACGGTCAGGTTTATTTATAGTTACCGTTTTCTCTCTGCAAAGCGGCCATACTAGAAACCTATAGCTGCAAAAGTAATAAACTAATTACCTTAGAGGATCATTACACGCTGGCTAACAAGAAGGCCGAACATTGGCGGCAGCAATGACGCAATACGAGGGTTGGAACTTTAATAGTGGAAACTATTTATTTACAGCTCTTACAAAATAGATACGTATTTCAAAGTTTTACTGAC